>NC_136938.1:600000-1025000 GCF_949987615.1 Pollachius pollachius | reverse complement strand
ATTTCTTTTTAACCTTCGGCAGTGAAAGAAGGCCAGCTCCCGAAGACCGGAGGGACCGAGAAGGACTATAAGGAATGATCAGGTCCTTCAGGTAGGATGGAGAAGATCCATGCACGGCTTTATAGGTTAGCAGTAGCACCTTAAAGTCCGATCTGAAAGTTATTGGTAGCCAGTGCAGAGAGGCGAGAATAGGTGTGATATGATCAAACCTTCTCGTTCTGGTCAGCAGTCTAGCTGCAGCATTCTGTACAAGCTGTAGACTTTTTGTGGTAGATTTTGGTAGTCCCGAGAACAGTGCATTGCAATAATCCAGTCTTGATGAAACAAATGCATGAATCAGTGTCTCTGCATCCGCTGCAGATAACATTGGTCTGATTCTTGCAATGTTTCTCAGATGGAAAAAGGCAATTCTAGTTATGCTTCTAACATGTTGGTTGAAGCACAGTTGAGGGTCGAACAGGACCCCAAGATTCTTGACTGATGCACTCTGTAGGATGGCGAGTCCATCCAACCACAGTGAGACATCCTCAAACTCTCTCCGGTCCCGCTTCGAGCCGATAATTATCAACTCTGTCTTCCCAGTGTTAAGCTGGAGGAAGTTTTGTGACATCCAGCCCCTCACCGCAGCTAGACAGGACTCAACCCTCTGGATCTGGGGCGAGTTCCCTGAATCCACTGGAATGAAGAGCTGGGTGTCATCCGCGTAGCAGTGGAAACTAATTCCGAAGCTGCGGATAACGTCGCCCAAGGGAAGCATATAGATTGCAAAAAGTAATGGGCCAAGGACCGACCCTTGTGGTAAGCCAAAGCGTAGTTTGCAGTGTTTTGATTCTGAACCCTCGTGGAGCACAAATTGGGTTCTATCTGTGAGGTACGATTCAAGCCAACCAAGAGCCGTACCCCCGAAACCAACATAGTGCTCAAGACGGTGAAGAAGAATGCTATGGTCGATCGTGTCGAACGCAGCACTCAGGTCCAGCAGCACAAGCATTGAGCTTGTATTTTTATCCAAGGCAAGAAGGATGTCATTTACAACTCTTGTAACAGCAGTTTCAGTTGAGTGGAAATTCCTGAACCCTGACTGGAAAGGTTCGAAGAGATTGTTCCTCGTCAGATAATCGACGATTTGCTTTGCTACAATCCTTTCCTGTACCTTGGACAGGAAGGGCAGGTTCGATATAGGCCGATAGTTCCTGACTAAGTCAGGGTCTAGGCCAGGCTTTTTGAGTAGCGGTTTTATCACCGCAGCCTTGAAATTGGAGGGAACAATTCCTGTTGAAAGCGAAAGATTCATAAGCGAGAGGATAGTAGGCCCCACAGTTGGAAGAAGTTCTTTAAGAACCTTGGAAGGGAGAGGATCCAACATACAAGTTGTTGGTTTCGATGCCTTTATCACCTTTTCAAGTTCCACCAGAGGAATTGCCTTGAACTCCAAGAAAGTTGCGTCAGAATTCCCCATCCTACTAGGCAGGACCCCATCCTGCCCCACAAGATGTGTAGGACAAGCTGCACGGCAAGCATCAATTTCCTCTCTAATCGATTGAATCTTATTCACAAAGAAATCCATGAATTCACCTGCCATGATGGAAGAACTTACTGTCTCAGTCTGATTCTAGTCAGACTCTTCACCGTGTCAAAAAGAAACTTGGGATTGTTTCTATTCAACTTGATGATGCGGGAAAAGTAGGCGTTCCTGGCAGTAGTCAGCGCACCCTTATAGGTGAGCAGACTGTTGTGCCATTCAAGATGAAAGACCTCAAGTTTAGTCGAGCACCATTTGCGTTCAAGGATTCTGCAGCTTCGCTTCATAGTGCGCGTTTCTGCATTAAACTAGGGAGCTGGTTTTTTCAATGATCGTTTTTTAATTACGAGCGGGGCAACTGAATCAATGGCAGCAGACAGGGCAGCGTTGAGGTCATCAGTAAGGCAGTCCACAGAACCCCTATAGTTACAAAGAGGAGCAAGTGAACGGGGTAACTTATCTGCCATCGCTGTAATGGTTGCAGGTGTGATGCGGCGACAGCTGAAAGTAGCCTGCTGATCGTTGCAGGTGCAGGATACCACCACCTGGAAAGTGAGCAAAAAATGGTCTGATAAAGCTGAGGTGTAGGGAGAGACCACTAGCTGTGAGATGTCTACACCGCGGGTCAAAACGAGGTCCAGCGTGTTTCCACCGATGTGGGTTGGGTGCTGGACGAGCTGTTTGAAGCCAAGCGTATCTGTAATGGACAGAAAAGCCCTTGCGAGGGCATCAGATGGGTTATTCACATGAATGTTGAAATCCCCAATGAGCAAAATATTGTCTGAATATGTAGCCAGATCAGCTGCAAAGTCAGAAAACTCATCAACAAAAAGTGAATACGGTCCTGGGGGACGGTATACTATAGCTGAAACGAAAGGGTCTGGAACTCGTTTCGCTTGTCGGGGAGCTGAGGAGCAGAACGCAAGCACCTCAAAGGATCTGAATGTATATCTATTCTTTGGCTTTAAGTTAAGCTTAGAATTAGATATCAGGGCTACTCCACCACCTTTCTTAATTTCTCTGGATACTTGAGCGCTGAAGTAATTGGGGGGAGTAGCTTCGTTTAGGGCTAGAAACTCATCTGGTTTTAACCAGGTTTCACAAAGGCCCAGTATGTCGATCTTATTATCAACAATTAGATCATGGACCAAGAGCGCCTTAGATGAAAGCGACCTTATATTCATGAACCCTATTCTGAGTGCTTCCATTTTATTATTTTCAGAGGGAGTCCGATTAACACTCAGCTCTGAAGCGATCAAGGGGATGGTGCGATTTCGACATACTGGTCGCGGCCCTTGCCTGCGGGTTTTACACCTCAAGACAGTGCGAGGCCGCACCACCGTACATATAGGAACAGCGTTATTTTCAGAGGGAGTCTGGTTAACACTCAACTCTGAAAAGATTGGTGCAATAGATACACCTTCCTGATAAACTGGATCAGCTAACCTGTTGCTAGCAGGTTTGCTAAGCTCCTGCAACCCAGCGTGCTGTGATTGGATGAGTCACGCCTGGATAAGACATCTGTCTATGTTTTTTGACATAATTGAGGCGCCTAACCCAGTAGGGTGTAGGCCGTCTCTCATGAGCACACCAGGGCGGCCCCACAAGGATGGCCAGTTATCAATGAAACCAAAGCCCTGCTCCGAACTAAATCGTGCCAGCCAGCGATTTAGAGACAATAATCTACTATAGCGCTCATCATTACCCTTATCGGGTAGAGGGCCAGAGAGGATTAATCGATGCCGAGAAACCGAGGTAGCAGGTCGACGCTAAGCGTCCTGCTAACCAAACCAAACAAACCAAGCCGGCTACCCGGAAGTTGCGTCTGCGGCGTCACACAGCAGCCTCGGGTCAGCCTGTGGAGAGAGAGCACAGGTTAGAGATCTCAGTCAGGGAGATCTCAGTAATAACGCCCCCCCCCCCCCCCCCCCCCCCCGGTACTTCCCTTAGCCCCCACCTTAGACCTCCCGGCCGGCAGAACGGTCCCCACGGGGGCCCAGGTCCTCAACACGGCCCCCCACTCAGTGCGGAGCCCGTTGACCTCACAGCGTTCACCCACCGCCACCCAGAGACAGCCCCCCGCAGCTCCACATAGTTACCCTGGTCTCCCCCTCAATAGAATTACATCTCAGTCCATCCCCCACTCACTCTGTTCCTCCCCCTCCTGTAGATTCCACCAAGCGGCGGCCCCCACCACAGACCCGGACTGGTACAGGTACAGCGGAGAGACTCAACGAGGTGGCTGAACAGAACACCATGATGATGGGTCAAAGCAAAGGGAAATGTCCCACAAAGCAATCCCAATCTGAAGCCACCTCTAACAACACCAAGTCTCCTCCGCTGTCCGTCCAGTCCACGAGCACACCCTCACAGCGCACTGTGCAGCTTAGACTCCACCACGCCCTTAATTCGGCCACGTTAAGTCCCCTCACCATCACTCCCGAGCGCCGACGGCCGAGTGTAACCACCGACCCGAAGCCTCGACCGATCAAGACGATATTCAAAATGACCAGACACGATCCTACAGGGCATAAAGTTAGGGATTGGACTATTTGATCCATCAATCCCACAGTGATCATCGGTGACTCAAACTTGAGTCGGATCTCTCCCCACACACACACAGACGTCCACATTGACAGTTATCCCGATGCCAAATACCAACACATCACACAGATCTTAGATGAAAATCCGAGATCCACACCAAGATTGTGGTGCTCTCTTGGCATCAACCATAGGGAGAACCTGTTGGAGTCCGCCCGCCAGGGCCCCCACAACAACCTCACCGGCCCTGGGGCCCTGCTCCCTCTTGGTTCCCCTGGGGCCCTCACCAGCCCTGGCGGTGGAGCCACTCTCTCAGGCCTCTCTCTCTCCCTCCCTCCCTCCCCCTCTCCCTCTCCCTCTCCCTCTCTCTCTCTCTCTCTCTCTCTCTCTCTCTCTCTGTCTCTGTCTCTCTCTCTCTCCCTCCCTCCCTCCCTCCCTCCCCCTCTCCCTCTCCCTCTCCCTCTCCCTCTCTCT
The DNA here is from genome assembly GCF_949987615.1 of Pollachius pollachius. Taxonomy (NCBI): domain Eukaryota; kingdom Metazoa; phylum Chordata; class Actinopteri; order Gadiformes; family Gadidae; genus Pollachius; species Pollachius pollachius. The sequence continues at coordinate 1,020,463 of NC_136938.1, read as the reverse complement.
CTCTCTCTCTCTCTCTCTCTCTCTCTGTCTCTGTCTCTCTCTCTCTCTCTCTCTCTCTCTCTCTTATACAACTATATTCAGTGTGTGTTCAATCATCCCCTTGAACTTCTCAATATGTTATATATATATGGTTGGAGGTCCTCCACCCCCCCGCTGAGAAGAGTGAGACTCCCCCCAGCCATCTACGAGGCTAGACACACACATACACACATGAACTCACATAGACACAAACACACACACCGAACACACACGCACAAACACACACGTACTTACATAAACACACATACACAATAAAACGCACGTACACACACAGTCTTAGCATGTCAAGGTGTAACCACCGTCATTGCCTCCCCAGCGTCTAACATTGTGCTGTTTGACTCAACATGGCCGCTCCGACGGCTGCAGACTCAAACGCTTCACTCTGTTCCTACTGGTTGAAGCCCGCGCCTTGGAAGAAGGTTCATTATTTAACAAATTAGCATTGTTCATTTTTGTTATTTAACACCCACACAAACACGCACACAAACACACACACACACAAACACACACACACACACACACACAGTTCTGGGAAGTCTAATTCAGTCACTGTGGTGAAAGGATGAATTAGGTTGTACAAACGTACCTTGAAGGAACCTTTCATTATGTGTTCATTTAGTTGGTTGGGTTGGTGTTAGAGAGACGGGGGGTGGGGACAGGGGGGGGGAGAAGGGGGCAGGGGGGGGGGGGGGGGGGGGGGGTTGGTGTTGGGTCTCTTTCTCTTTACGCCTGCTTGTTGTGGTGTGTGTTGAGCACCAAAGGCTCTTCAACCATTCAAACACCTCCACCACACACACACACACACACACACACACACACTCACACACACACACACACACACACACACACACACACACACACACACCGAACACACACACACACAGTAGACGGTGGGGAGACGGGGGGGGAGAGGGAGACGGGAGTGGTGAAAGAGAGACAGACAGTGCGTCTGTCTGTGGTTTCTTTCCACAACCGACACAGAGACACTGAGAACCCCCCCAACCAAAACCCAGGGAGGAAAAACATTTTTTGTTTTATTTATAAGTTCTGATTAATATATTATTTTTCTGAAGGCACTTATTGAAGCATTATTCACTAATAAAACGAGAAATCGGCTGAACACACGAGAACATTCAGTTGGATCCACCGAGTTGTTTATTGCAATTATGCTTCATTACATTTACATTTACATTTAGGGCATTTAGCAGACGCTTTCATCCAAAGCGACTTACAATAAGTGCATTTGTTACAATAAGTACATTTGTCATAAGAAGTGAAACAATATGTCGCTGTCGGTACAGTAAAGACGTTCATAGTGCAAGTATTACAATCGCTAGGCTAATCCATTCCCCGTGTAAAGCAACGATAGCAGCTACTGTAGATGCTACACAATTAAGTACCTTGAATAAGTGCAATGTACAAGTGCCAGAACGTACAACATTCAATGGTGGCTGTACATTGGTTTCTATGCAGAGTCGAGATGAACTCTGAACAGGTGAGTTTTGAGTATTTTGCGGAAGCTGGTGAGCGACTCCGCGGTCCTGACATCGGTAGGGAGCTCGTTCCACCACTGAGGTCTCAAAACAGAGAAAAGTTGTGACTTTGCTGATCGACCTTTGCTTGCTCTTAGCGATGGCGGTACCAGACGTCCAGCTGAGGTAGTTGAGCGGAGGGATCGAGCTGGGGTGTGTGGCTTTACTAATGCTTGGAGGTAGGCAGGGGCAGTTCCATCGACTGCCTTGTATGCCAGTACCGTCATCTTGAATCTGATGCGAGCTATTACAGGGAGCCAGTGGAGGTCTCGGAAGAGGGGGGTTACATGTGAGAACTTTGGTAGGTTGAACACGAGGCGCGCTGCCGCATTCTGGATGCGCTGCAAGCGTTTAATCGCAGAGGCAGGGAGTCCAGCCAGGAGCGAGTTGCAGTAGTCGAGGCGGGAGATGACCAGTGATTGGACTAGAAGCTGAGCTGCTTCCCTTGTGAGGAAGGGCCGGATCCTGCGGATGTTGTAAAGTGCAAATCTGCAGGATCGGGCCACCGCAGTGATGTTTGCGGTGCAGCATAACTGATTGTCCAACACTACACCAAGGTTTTTGGCAGTTGGAGAAGGAGATACAGTGATGTTCTCAACAGTGACCAGTAAGTCCATGTGTGGGCAATCTTTCCCTGGTATTAGGAGGAGCTCAGTCTTGTTGAGGTTAAGCCTCAGGTGATGGGCAGTTGTCCAGGTGCTGACTTCTGCCAGACATTCAGATATGCGTGTTGCAATCAGGGCTTTGTCAGATGAGGAAAAGGAGAGAAATAGCTGAGTGTCGTCAGCATAGCAGTGATAGGAAAAACCGTGGGATGTAATTACAGAGCCCAGAGATCTGGTGTAGAGGGAGAACAGAAGAGGCCCCAGTACCGAGCCTTGAGGGACACCTGTATCAAGCGTGCAAGGTTTGGACAAGGAGCCATTCCATGTTACCTGATATGTGCGATTCATCAGGTAGGACGTGAACCAGGAAAGGGCATTTGAGTCCGGAATAAAGTCTTCATGCATTGCTTTCCTTCATTATGGATCTAATCATTGTTTCCGTACAAGTCCCGTCTCTGGGCACGGCAGCACTCTGTCCTTATGTGCTCCTGCTGTATAAAACCTAGTATGGACCCATAAATATTTGTTTACGGCCATACCAGCCTGATCATGCACGATTTCGTCCGATCTTGGAAGTTAAGCAGGGTCGGGCCTGGTTAGTACTTGGATGGGAGACCGCCTGGGAATACCAGGTGCTGTAAGCTTTTTTTTTTCTACTCGAGATCATTGGCTGCAATGGTCTGCCGTGCCCTGATCTTTAGCGCCCACTGTTTGGGAGAATTTAAGCAACATACAGACACTGACAACGTCTCTCCAAACTCTATTTGTGAAACATGCAGACACTGTTGTGACGCTGGCAGCAGGGAGCAGCAGAGAGCTGCATTGACAGTGATCCATTGCAGTCTATCCCAGGTGTTTCTTCAAAAGATCACTCAACCGCACACACAGTGTATTGCATTGCGTTTTGATATGGTACTTTGACCGTGTGATTATTTCTTTAGAACAACATGATCAGGGGAGAGCGCAAACTCAGTCCCCCACTACCAGAAATTATGCAATCGAGATTCGCACATTTGGGGAATTCGCACGGGTCAGCAACAGCCTCAGTGCAATGGCCGAGCCTCGCTATGTGTGAACCAATTTCAATTTTCAATTTTTAGGCGTTTATTTAAGTCATGCACAAAGTTACATTTTAAAACATGGTTTCAAGGTCAAAAACAGAATCAAAGGTTAACAAGCATAAAAAGTTACATTTCACAGGAAGGTCAACACATTCAAAGGTTAACACAAAATTCTACATAACTCAGTGTTCTCTATTTTCCAGAGTTCCTTACATACCACAATTCCATATCGTTCCTTGTCCCTCCAAACATAGTCCTTTAACGAGTTTATGCTCAAATTAACTATTGATTCCGCTGAAAACAAAAGTCTCTCGTATACCATTAGGTTACGACACCTCCAAATCGACTCTTTTATGCAATTAATCAAGGCCCACCATCTTTCCCATCCCTTACAATCACCACTCTGTATAACCCCATACAGGACATCTGATTCCGTGGGGACTCTAAACAGCCATGGCCCCAATAGGCGCCAAACCCTCCGAGCCACCCCACACGACCAAAACAAATGTGAAACATCCTCGTCCCCACCACACCCCACCCTGGGACATCTTGCGCTCTTAGATGACCCCCGTCTCTTCAGAAATTCTCGTGTAGGGAGACACCTCTGGACTGCCTGCCAAGCGAGATCTCCTATATGCATTGAACAAAAATGGCGAATTAACATTTCTCCACACCCTAAGGCAGATGACTTCAGCCAGCGCGCTAACAGTAACCAGTCTTGACCGTTCGGGACTCAAACAGCTCTCTACAAAGGCTCGGTCTACCCGACCAACATCCTGCCACTTTCCAGACTTTACAAAGGTCACCACCCTTTCATATAGCAGAGGTCTCTTCTCTGCATGAGGTCTTTTTAGGCACGGTCTTTACCCCACTTTCCTTAGGACTCGAAATTTGGCCATAGGCTCCTCTTATTTTTGTTTAGTACTGCCTGCAATATGGGCGTCAGAAATAGAGCTTCCATTTTCTTTGCTAGATCAGGGACATTTTTGCCCCCTTTCTGTAATGGCCTATACATTATCTCTCGTCTAATTCTCTCTTGCTGCGCTCCCCACACAAACTGAAAAATGCATCTTCTCAGGGCTGTCATTATATACTTAGGGTCTGGAATCGTTGCGGCAAGGTAATTGAGAGAAGCAAGAATTTCTGAGTTGATCACCAGTACTTTTCCCGTAAAGGTGAGATTTCTTTGTTCCCATTGGAGCAGTTTACCTTTAATCTTTCGTAATTTTTCTTCCCAATTAATATTTTCCATATTTAGCCCAATCTCCAGTCCAAGAATCTTAATTCTCTCATTCCTTTGGACCAGGCCATGGTTCAATTTAGGTTCAGGCCAATTAAGATACAAGATTTCACTTTTTGACCTATTGAGTTTGGCACTAGAGGCGGCAGAGAATTTGTCACACCAATATAGCACTTTAAGGATTGACTTATTGTCTGTGCATAATATTGTTAGATCATCCATATACACGGATAGCTTGGCTTCCTGTCCCCCACTACCAGGGACTTGGAGACCATGAATAGAAGGGTCTTCCTTTATAGCCGGAGCCAAGGGCTCCATGGCAAATATAAACAACATAACAGACAATGGGCATCCCTGTCTTACTCCTGAGCAAACTTCAAAGGTGTCAGTGGAGTGACCATTGATAACAACCTTGCTTAAGCAGTCAGTATACAGCAAGTCAATCCAAGCTCTAAGCTGAGGCCCAAAACCAAGTTTAACCAAGACTTTCCTGAGGAAGGTATGGCTAACCTTGTCAAATGCTTTTTCCAAGTCTAAGGCGGACATACATAATGGCAGTCTGCGGTCATATGCGTAGAGGTAGGAATCTCTGACTAAGGCAAGACTTTCACTAATGCATCTTCCAGGTATTGAACATGTCTGCTCTTCCCCCACTATCTGCCCAGACACTTGTTGCAGGCGGAAAAAAAGGGCTTTTGCAAGGATCTTTCTGTCTACACCAAGCAAGGTAAGTGGGCGCCAGTTCTTAATGTCTTTTTTGTCTCCTTTTTTGTAAAGCAAGGAGATGATACCTGTTCTTAAGGATAATGGTAGGTTATTACTATGCAAACTTTCTTTAAACATCTCTAAAAGTGGGTCTTTTAATAGATCCCTAAAGGTAATATAAAATTCTTTGGGTAACCCATCAGCTCCTGGGGCCTTATTATCTTGCATGCTCTGTATGGCTTTGTTCAATTCATCTACAGTTAAGTCACTTTCGAGTTCAGAGGCAATACCGACGTTTGGCTTTAAGAAACTCAAGATGTTTTCCAAGGCGGTTATGTCAGTCACCTCTTCTTTATACAATTCAGTATAAAAGGTATGTATTAAAGCAAGGATGTCTTTAGTTTCTGTTTGTTCTTTTCCATCCTCATTCAGAATGGATAACATTGTGTTCCTGGGCCTCGCTAATTTCCTAAAGAAGTATCTTGAAAATTTTTCGTTATTTTCCATGTGTTTAGTCCTGCTACGCAAAAGAAGGCCTTTAGAATCCTCAGCAGTAACAGCAATCATCTCCTTCATTAGCCTCACAATCTCTACTGTCACATCAAACCCTGAATGGGCCATCGTATACAAACGCTGTAACTTTGCCTGTTGTTTTTTGTATTTGAAACGCTTTTTCATTGCAATTCTTTTCCCTTCTTTTGTGAAAAAGTTTTTAGTCCGACTTTTTAAGTCTTCCCACCACTCTCCGACTGACTGGAATAAAAACTGTAGTGATATCCATCTTTTTAACTTGTCCTTTAGTCTATCTACTAATTTTTGATCTTTGGGTAATGAAACATTTAATTTCCAGGGATTTTGGCTTGTATGAGCCTTGACATTGCACCTTATTGTACAGTCAATTTTTGAATGGTCGCTGAAAAATACTGGGGTAACAGCTGCATCAGAAACTAAAATGTTCTTTGTTGTCGACAGAAAATCAATACGTGAACAAATGGTGCCATTTGACCATGTATAGCCTGGTGTGTTAGGGTTCTTATTGCGAAAGGTATCATTAAGTTTAAAATCCTTGATGAGGTTATTCAACATTTCTGAACTTGAGTCCAGCCTGACCGTAGCAACGGTCAGTCTGTCCTTTTTGTCCATGAGACAATTGAAATCCCCGCCCAGGATCACATCGCTTCCACACACAAGAAGTGGCTGTATTTCTTTAAGAACCTCTAGGCGTTCTTTTAGATCAGGTGGACAGTAAACATTGATTATTCTAAATTTTAGTTGGTGCCATTCAACGTCAATGTAAAGCAGCCTTCCACCAATCACTCGTTTGACCCTTTGTATGCAGAAATCTTTACCTTTGAATAAAACCACAACCCCTGACGCTCTGTTCTTGTTGTCCCCTGACCATACAGATTGCCCAAAGGTCCATCTTTGTTCAAATGTCTTGTAATCGTCTCTGTATGGTATATTACATTCTTGGAGTAGAAAGATGTCATTTTTTTCACTATTTAAAAAAGTGAAAGCCGTCAGACACTTCACAGGGTCATTAAGGCCTCTAGTGTTCAGGGATGAGATGGAGAGGATAGTGGGGGTGGGGGAGCAAAGGCTATGATTGGTCTTTCCTTATCTTTTTTGGTCGTTTGGGTCTAGCTACAAGCTCCGGGTTGTTGGTTTCCCTGATGTGCGTGACGGCAGTAAAGGCCTCCACCTGGTCGTCTTCGAGAAAGGAGGGGGTTTTGACAAGGGACGATGACCATTTTGTTCCGGGATATGTGGGAATCATCAGGAGAGATGGCTGACCTGATGAAGAAGAATTCATCTGGCGTTTCTTGGAATGAGCTGTTTGGTCAGGTGGGCTTTCAAACAATGGTAAAGCCGGAGGAGTTTCTAGTGCTTCCAACAGCAGGTTCCCCCTCTCACCGGGCATTTCAGGATCTGTTAAATCAGGAAGGTTAGCCAGCAGGGATTCTAACATGTCACCTGCTTCCTGGAGAGTTGCCGTAGATTTCATTCGCTGGGTTCCTTGCTCTGGCCTGGGGGTGGATTCCGCTTGCTGTGCAGGCCGTTGGTCGATGGCTGGGGGGAGGGAGGTGTCAATGTCAGTGGACCCTATATTATCATCCGGTATGGGGTCTGCAGACCAGTCCAATATTGGTCCATTATCTGGGGCTGCATCCGGTTCTTGGGGGGCGGGCGGCACCTGGTGTAAGGGTTGGTCGTCGTTCAGACCTTGGTTCATCGGAAGGTTGTTTGTGATCGTATTGAGCTTCACTCGGTTGGAGTAGGCTTTGGGACAGTCCCTGAATCTGTGGCTGGTTGAATAACACAGGCTGCATTCTAGTGGGGTTGTGCACTGGTCTGTTTAGTGGTCTGATCCTTTGCACCTTTTGCAGTTGTTGCTTGTACAGGAGGCTGCAAGATGGTCCAGGCTTCCACACCTCCTGCACTGCTTGGGTTGGCCAGGGTAGAACGCAGAGCCACGGAAGGCTCCCAGCTGGATCGTGTTGGGGATGTGTTGGACTGCTCCCTCAGCCCGTCGTAAACGCACCTGGAAGCGTCTGGTTCCTGTTTTTACTCCATCGATATCGGTAACCTCCATTCCATTGGTGACATCGCAAAACCTTGATAACCAGGTCCACACGTCTTGATTTCTAACTTTTTCAGAAAGGATGATCACGTTGACTGTCTTCACATCTCTTTCTGCCAGTGGTATCATTGTGATCTTCTTGAAGCTCGGTGCTGATCTCTTCTTCTCCTCAAATCTTTGCATACAAAGGTCAAATTTCTGTACTGTTGTAAAAACAACTTCATATACCTGCTTGCCCGGGAATGCAAAAACGTAATCCAGTTCGTTTGTAGAAAACTGAAGGTCTTTCTGGAGAATTTGTCGACTGAACTGAAGTCGGTCCATTTCGAGATCTTCTAGCAGGTTGAATCTCACTGCATGGGTGAGATTCACCATGGTGGTTCACCATGGGTGACCCACCTTCTTGATCATGGTATCTCCCTTGCCAGGTAAGTATGATTAGTACTCGTTCAGATGGGCTGAAGGATGCCCACGCGTGTTCCCTTGGAGAACGGTTGCAAAGAATTCGGAGATGTCTAGACTTTAAAGTCCGTGTTGCAGGGTTTATTTTCCAACAAGTGTGTGCAATTTGCTTGGTCGTAATACAGATTTAAACTGTTATCCATTTAATTTCATGTTGTTAGGTATCACAAAACCGAATGTAATACGAAAAAGTAGGTACTATTTTAGCGGTTTGCAATTGATTCTCTTTTCCCCCAGGATAATTAAATATGTTCTATTATTTGCCATGCGGTGCCAGCCAGTCCTGTGCACGTATGCGAATTAGCCATGTGCACCTAACAGAAGAATGACGTAATGTTGAGAACGAGTCATACTAAAAAGGGAGAGCAATCGAAAGCTAAACCAGACTGTATCAATCACACACTTTGGGTCCATTCTAACTTATGATAAGAGGCTAGTCTTTAAATCTTTGCAGTGACTGAATGTTTATGATAAAACGGATTGTTTTGCATTCGATGAGTGTGTGCGACTGTGCGTTTGTCATTTCCGGCTTCGGCATACCGTATGGTCAAGAAGGCCTCGTGGTGAGTTGCTTTCTTAGTGAAGCAGCCTAGCCTTGGAGTTGGATAAGTTGGAGTGATATAAGTTGTCAGTGTCTGTATGTTGCTTAAATTCTCCCAAACAGTGGGCGCTAAAGATCAGGGCACGGCAGACCATTGCAGCCATTGATCTCGAGCAGAAAAATAAATATGCTTACAGCACCTGGTATTCCCAGGCGGTCACCCATCCAAGTACTAACCAGGCCCGACCCTGCTTAGCTTCCGAGATCAGACGAGATCGGGCGTGTTCAGGGTGGTATGGCCGTAAGCGAGTATTGCGGCATCCAAAGTAGCTTTTAAACAGCAGGAGCACATAAGGACTGAGAGCGCTGCAGTGGCCAGAGACGGGACTTGTACAGAAACAATGATTAGATCCATAATGAAGGAAAGCAATGCATAAAGACTTTATTCCAGACTCAATGTACCATATCAAAACGTAATGCAATACACTGCGTGTGCGGTTGAGTGATCTTTTGAAGAAATGTAGCGTTGCAACACCAGGGATAGACTGCAATGTATCTCTGTCGTTGCAGCCCTCTGATGCTCCCTGCTGCCGGCGTCACAACAGTGTCTGCATGTTTCACAAATAGAGTTTGGAGAGACGTTGTCAGTGTCTGAATGTTGCTTAAATTCTCCCAAACAGTGGGCGCTAAGGATCAGGGCACGGCAGACCATTGCAGCCATTGATCTCGAGCAGAAAAATAAAAATGCTTACAGCACCTGGTATTCCCAGGCGGTCACCCATCCAAGTACTAACAAGGCCCGACCCTGCTTAGCTTCCGAGATCAGACGAGATCGGGCGTGATCAGGGTGGTATGGCCGTACGCAAATGTTACCGGGTCCATACTACGTTTTATTCAGCAGGAGCACAAAAGGACAGAGCGCTGCCGTGGCCAGAGACGGGACTTGTACAGAAACAATGATTAGATCCATAATGAAGGAAAGCAATGCATAAAGACTTTATTCCATACTCAAAGTACCATATCAAAACGCAATGCAATACACTGCGTGTGCGGTTGAGTGATCTTTTGAAGAAATGTAGCGTTGCAACACCAGGGATAGACTGCAATGTATCTCTGTCGTTGCAGCCCTCTGATGCTCCCTGCTGCCGGCGTCACAACAGTGTCTGCATGTTTCACAAATAGAGTTTGGAGAGACGTTGTCGGTGTCTGTATGTTGCTTAAATTCTCCCAAACAGTGGGCGCTAAGGATCAGGGCACGGCAGACCATTGCAGCCATTGATCTCGAGCAGAAAAATAAAAAAGCTTACAGCACCTGGTATTCCCAGGCGGTCACCCATCCAATTACTTACCAGGCCCGACCCTGCTTAGCTTCCGAGATCAGACGAGATCGGGCGTGTTCAGGGTGGTATGGCCGTAAGCGAGTATTGTCGCATCCAAAGTAGCTTTTAAACAGCAGGAGCACATAAGGACTGAGAGCGCTGCAGTGGCCAGAGACGGGACTTGTACAGAAACAATGATTAGATCCATAATGAAGGAAAGCAATGAATGAATACTTTATTCCGGATTCAAAGTACCATATCAAAACGCAATGCAATACACCGAGTTGGCGTGTGTGTTCGTTTGCGTGAACCTTTGAAGAAACATAGCGTTTCAAACGCTGCGATGGACTGCAGCAGGGCAAGCGAAGCAGTCATTCATAGCTCTTATTTCTTTACAACAACATGATCAGGGGAGAGCGCGAACGCAGTCCCCCACTACCAGAAATTATGCAATCGAGATTCCCACATTTGGGGAATTCGCACGGGTCAGCAACAGCCGCAGTGCAATGGCCGAGCCTCACCATGGGTGAACCACCTTCTTGATCATGGTATCTCCCTTGCCAGGTAAGTATGATTAGTACTCGTTCAGATGGGCTGAACGCTGCCCACGCGTGTTCCCTTGGAGAACGGTTGCAAAGAATTCGGAGATGTCTAGACTTTAAAGTCCGTGTTGCAGGGTTTATTTTCCAACAAGTGTGTGCAATTTGCTTGTTCTTAATACAGATTTAAACTGTTATCCATTTTATTTCATGTTGTTAGGTATCACAAAACGGAATGTAATACGAAAAAGTAGGTACTATTTTAGCGGTTTGCAATTGATTCTCTTTTCCCCCAGGATAATTAAATATGTTCTATTATTTGCCATGCGGAGCCAGCCAGTCCTGTGCACGTATGCAAATTAGCCATGTGCACCTAACAGAAGAATGACGTAATGTTGAGAACGAGTCATACTAAAAAGGGAGAGCAATCGACAGCTAAACCAGACTGTATCAATCACACACTTTGGGTCCATTCTAACTTATGATAAGAGGCTAGTCTTTAAATCTTTGCAGTGACTGAATGTTTATGATAAAACGGATTGTTTTGCATTCGATGAGTGTGTGCGACTGTGCGTTTGTCATTTCCGGCTTCAGCATACCGCATGGTAATGAAGGCCTCGTGGGGAGTTGCTTTCTTAGTGAAGCAGCCTCGCCTTGGAGTTGGATGAGTTGGAGTGATATAAGTTGTCAGTGTCTGTATGTTGCTTAAATTCTCCCAAACAGTGGGCGCTACGGATCAGGGCACGGCAGACAATTGCAGCCATTGATCTCGAGCAGAAAAATAAAAATGCTTACAGCACCTGGTATTCCCAGGCGGTCACCCATCCAAGTACTAACCAGGCCCGACCCTGCTTAGCTTCCGAGATCAGACGAGATCGGGCGTGATCAGGGTGGTATGGCCGTACGCAAATGTTACCGGGTCCATACTACCTTTTATTCAGCAGGAGCACAAAAGGACTGAGAGCGCTGCCGTGGCCAGAGACGGGACTTGTACAGAAAAAATGATTAGATCCATAATGAAGGAAAGCAATGCATAAAGACGTTATTCCATACTCAAAGTACCATATCAAAACGCAATGCAATACACTGCGTGTGCGGTTGAGTGATCTTTTGAAGAAATGTAGCGTTGCAACACCAGGGATAGACTGCAATGTATCTCTGTCGTTGCAGCCCTCTGATGCTCCCTGCTGCCGGCGTCACAACAGTGTCTGCATGTTTCACAAATAGAGTTTGGAGAGACGTTGTCAAAGTCTGTATGTTGCTTAAATTCTTCCAAACAGTGGGCGCTAAGGATCAGGGCACGGCAGACCATTGCAGCCATTGATCTCGAGCAGAAAAATAAATATGCTTACAGCACCTGGTATTCCCAGGCGGTCACCCATCCAAGTACTAACCAGGCCCGACCCTGCTTAGCTTCCGAGATCAGACGAGATCAGGCGTGATCAGGGTGGTATGGCCGTACGCAAATGTTACAGGGTCCATACTAGCTTTCATACAGCAGGAGCACAGAAGGACTGAGAGCGCTGCCGTGGCCAGAGACGGGACTTGTACAGAAACAATGATTAGATCAATAATGAAGGAAAGCAATGCATAAAGACTTTATTCCATACTCAAAGTACCATATCAAAACGCAATGCAGTACACTGCGTGTGCGGTTGAGTGATCTTTTGAAGAAATGTAGCGTTGCAACACCAGGGATAGACTGCAATGTATCTCTGTCGTTGCAGCCCTCTGATGCTCCCTGCTGCCGGCGTCACAACAGTGTCTGCATGTTTCACAAATAGAGTTTGGAGAGACGTTGTCAGTGTCTGTATGTTGCTTAAATTCTCCCAAACAGTGGGCGCTAAGGATCAGGGCACGGCAGACCATTGCAGCCATTGATCTCGAGCAGAAAAATAAAAATGCTTACAGCACCTGGTATTCCCAGGCGGTCACCCATCCAAGTACTAACCAGGCCCGACCCTGCATAGCTTCCGAGATCAGACGAGATCGGGCGTGATCAGGGTGGTATGGCCGTACGCAAATGTTACCGGGTCCTACCTTTTATTCAGCAGGAGCACAAAAGGACTGAGAGCGCTGCCGTGGCCAGAGACGGGACTTGTACAGAAACAATGATTAGATCCATAATGAAGGAAAGCAATGCATAAAGACTTTATTCCATACTCAAAGTACCATATCAAAACGCAATGCAATACACTGCGTGTGCGGTTGAGTGATCTTTTGAAGAAATGTAGCGTTGCAACACCAGGGATAGACTGCAATGTATCTCTGTCGTTGCAGCCCTCTGATGCTCCCTGCTGCCGGCGTCACAACAGTGTCTGCATGTTTCACAAATAGAGTTTGGAGAGACGTTGTCAGTGTCTGTATGTTGCTTAAATTCTCCCAAACAGTGGGCGCTAAGGATCAGGGCACGGCAGACCAATGCAGCCATTGATCTCGAGCAGAAAAATAAAAATGCTTACAGCACCTGGTATTCCCAGGCGGTCACCCATCCAAGTACTAACCAGGCCCGACCCTGCATAGCTTCCGAGATCAGACGAGATCGGGCGTGATCAGGGTGGTATGGCCGTACGCAAATGTTACCGGGTCCATACTACCTTTTATTCAGCAGGAGCACAAAAGGACTGAGAGCGCTGCCGTGGCCAGAGACGGGACTTGTACAGAAACAATGATTAGATCCATAATGAAGGAAAGCAATGCATAAAGACTTTATTCCATACTCAAAGTACCATATCAAAACGCAATGCAATACACTGCGTGTGCGGTTGAGTGATCTTTTGAAGAAATGTAGCGTTGCAACACCAGGGATAGACTGCAATGTATCTCTGTCGTTGCAGCCCTCTGATGCTCCCTGCTGCCGGCGTCACAACAGTGTCTGCATGTTTCACAAATAGAGTTTGGAGAGACGTTGTCAGTGTCTGTATGTTGCTTAAATTCTCCCAAACAGTGGGCGCTAAAGATCAGGGCACGGCAGACCATTGCAGCCATTGATCTCGAGCAGAAAAATAAATATGCTTACAGCACCTGGTATTCCCAGGCGGTCACCCATCCAAGTACTAACCAGGCCCGACCCTGCTTAGCTTCCGAGATCAGACGAGATCGGGCGTGATCAGGGTGGTTTGGCCGTACGCAAATGTTACCGGGTCCATACTACCTTTTATTCAGCAGGAGCACAAAAGGACTGAGCGCGCTGCCGTGGCCAGAGACGGGACTTGTACAGAAACAATGATTAGATCCATAATGAAGGAAAGCAATGCATAAAGACTTTATTCAATACTCAAAGTACCATATCAAAACGCAATGCAATACACTGCGTGTGCGGTTGAGTGATCTTTTGAAGAAATGTAGCGTTGCAACACCAGGGATAGACTGCAATGTATCTCTGTCGTTGCAGCCCTCTGATGCTCCCTGCTGCCGGCGTCACAACAGTGTCTGCATTTTTCACAAATAGAGTTTGGAGAGACGTTGTCAGTGTCTGTATGTTGCTTAAATTCTCCCAAACAGTGGGCGCTAAAGATCTCTGCCCGTATGCAAATTAGCCATGTGCGCCTAACAGAAGAATGACGTAATGTTGAGAACGAGTCATACTAAAAACCGAGAGCAAGCGAAAGCTAAACCAGACTGTATCAATCACACACTTTGGGTCCATTCTAACTTTTGATAAGAGGCTAGTCTTTAAATCTTTGCAGTGACTGAATGTTGATGATAAAACGGATTGTTTTGCATAAGATGAGTGTGTGCGACTGTGTGTTTGTCATTTCCGGCTTCGGCATACCGCATGGTCATGAAGGCCTCGTGGTGAGTTACTTTCTTAGTGAAGCAGCTTAGCCTTACAGTTGGATAAGTTGGAGTGATTGGAGTTTATTTTTCACAGTGAGAGAGGGGTGCACCGGTCCTGGAGGTACTGCAATACCAGGTCGATGCGTGGAGTGGACGGAGCAAGCCCCTATTCCATCTCCCAGTTCCAAAAAACAATTTAATATATGGTCCCCGGGTAGGGGACGTATCAGATATTAAACTGATAAGAACAGATTTTTTTCATTCGAAAATTTTATTGACACACGTTGCTTTACCTTATCTTTCACATCACATGTTTCCAGTTTCGTTCAATCATTCGTCAAATCATACACAATGTTTTGTTTCTTTTTTTTTTAACAACAAGGAATTGAAAAAATATAACCATCCATAAAACCAAGAATAAAACCTATGTTTTAAAAAGAAAATAAAAACCAACACTAAAAGATGCTGCTGTGCAGGAGCGGGAAACACACTTAGTTAAAAGAAATTTAAAAGAAAGTGTACCCCGTCCTGCCCTCCCAACAGCGTCGGTCTCTCGGGACCTGTCGCTCAGAGGATCTCCTCCCCTCTCTGCTCCTTCCCACCTGCCTCTCCCGGAGAGCCAGGCCGCCGCTGCCTCGACCTTTCTGTGTGTGGCTCCGGCTCCCTTCTCCGAATGGGCACAGAGGCGATGTCTTCATTTTGGCTGTGTCCTAGGCCTGCCGCCTGCAGCAACGGCTACTTTTACCGTTGCTGCGGCCATCCGGATCACAGCCAAGGGGGGAATCAGCTTGTGCTTGCTTACCAGCAGGTTTCTGGAGGTCCAAAAGGCGTCTTTAATGGCGGCTAGGGTGAGCCACTGCCTGGGGAAGTTAACTGCAGTATTTTGGCTCACCCCATACAGCACCAATTGGGCTGTCAGGACCTTCCCTGCTGGCAAGTACGGGAATAGTAGGGAGCCGGCCGTTGCCCACTGGTCTCCAGCAGCGCTGCACTCCCAGAGCAGATGCCTCACCGACTCAGGCGCGCCACAACCTGGTCGGGGGCATGTTGCGGATGCGGCCATGCCCCGGGAGTGCATGACGGCTCTGACTGGGAGGATCTCGTGAGCTACCATCCATGACAGGTCCCGGAGTCTGTTGGGGAGGACAGGATGGTTAACGTTTCGCCAAACAGTTGCGGGGTCGCCGAGTGCTAGCCCGCGGACTGGACTTACTGGTTCCCGCTCCTGCACCAGCGCAATCATTAATCGATGGCTTTCTAAAACTTGTAATTCCTCGTTTTCTAGGTTATATTTTTTTAAAAACTTCTTGATAAAAACATAGGACTGGGGCAGGTTAAAAGATACTGGCGTCCTATGGTCAGAAACATAAAAACGGAACTTTTTCAGATAGGAACCCATCCAGAACCGGGTCATTGCTGTGCTTTTTTTTTGGCTGGGTACCGACATTGCATTTTGTATATGTAGAGCTGCATATCGACTTCCTAGATATAAATTGAGGTCTGGGACTCCTTTTCCCCCTTTTTCTTTAGTTTTCTTCATTTCGTTTCTCTTTAGTCTCTCCCACTTAGACCCCCACAGGAAGTAAAAAATGGCACGTTCTAGATCTAAAAGAACTCTGCGGGGTGGAATAAAAACAGAGCATACCAATAAAAGCAAAGGTAAAATCACTGACTTAATGATTAAAACCTTTCCTTCCATTGTAAGTCCTCTAAGTCCCCAGTATCCCAGTCTCCGCCTCACTTTCCCTACCATGTCCGGCCAATTTTTGGTACCCTCCCCCTCCTTGTCAAATTTGACCCCGAGTATTTTCAAGTCGGTCTGCTTCACGGTCAGGGGGAGTCCAGTCGTCTCGGTCACCGTCCATGGTCCATAAAAAAGGGCTTGGGTCTTCTCTCTGTTGAGTTTGGACCCAGAGGCCAGTCCGTAGGAGTCTGTCAAGTCCAGTGCCTTCTGTAATGAACCGATGTCTGTACATAAAATGTTGACGTCGTCCATATATAAAACACATTTGCTAAAAAGTCCCCCACTTCCCGGTATGCCCACCCCTTTAATCCATTTGTCCCTTCTCAATACCTGTGCCAGTGGTTCTATGCAAGCCACGTAGAGGAGAGCAGATAAAGGACAACCCTGACGGACCCCGCAGTGCAAGTCTACTGCTTTTGTAAGTTGCCCGTTAACAAAGAATTTGCTGGTGATGTCCCGATACAGCAATCCCACCCACTCTACATACCTTTGTGGGAAACCCATTTTAGGCAGTACCTGAAATAGGTACTGGTGCGAGACCCGATCGAAAGCTTTTTCAAAGTCTAAATTTAGGACTACTAGTCTAATGTTTCTGTCTCTCGCATAACAGATGGTGTCTCTAATCAGTACGAGGCTGTCAGTGATCTTTCTCCCCGGTATGCCACAGGTTTGATCCGGGTGGATTACCTCCCCTAAAACAACAGACATTCTGTTGGCTAAAAGTTTGCTAAAAAGTTTACAGTCCACGTTTAAAAGGGTAATAGGTCTCCAGTTCTTCAGGTCAGTCTTGTCGTCTTTCTTGTGTAGTAGTTTCACTATCCCTGATCTAAAACTGTCTGGTAGTCGGCCTAGTCCTTGGAATTCTGTAAAAACAGTCAACAAGTCGGTTGCTAAAATGTCCCAGAAGGTCTGATAAAATTCAAGTGAAAGCCCATCTTCCCCCGGTGATTTTCCCCCTCTAAAACTCGACAAACAATTGGAAAGTTCTAAAAGGTTAAAATCATGGGTTAAAAATGCACTCTCACTGATCTTCTTTTTCAAGGCATTCAATATATTGTCTTTTGGTTCTTCTTCAATGCATTTTTTTTTATACAGCTCTCCATAGAAACACTCTATTTCGTCCATCGTTTCTTCTTGTGTTTTTGTGTATTCTCCATTTCTCTTTTTTAATTTAGAAATACCCTCCCCGCTGTTTATAATTTTCTTGAAAAAATATCGGGTACATTTTTCCCCTTCTTCTATGTCTCTTTCTTTACTTCTAATAATAATTCCTATGCTCTTGACTTCTGCTAGAGCCGACATGTGTTCTTTAACCTCTCTTATTTCCTGAGTGTAATCAAACCCTTGTTGTCTTAATTTAAAATAACGTTGCAGTCTTTTCTGCAGCCCCATCATGCATTTGTTTTCTATATTTTTTTGTTTCATCCCTGCCTTTCTAAAAAAAGTCTTTGTCCTTTCCTTCACCATTTCCCACCAGTGTGCGCGTGTTTTGTATAAGTCTTGGAGGGTCTGCCATTGACTGAATTGCTCCCTGTACTGGCTGGCTAAATCTTTATCTTTTATCAGGGAGCAATTCAGTTTCCACAGACCACCACCTTTTGTCACACCTGAGGGGAGTGAAAGGGTGCAGGAGAGCATAGCGTGATCGGAGAAGAAAACAGGGGTTAATCTAGCATCGGTTGGCGGGCAGTCTCTGGTAAAAATATAGTCTATTCGAGAGGCTCTGGCACCGTCACTACTGAACCAGGTGAAGCCCTCCTCTCTTGGATGCACGGTTTTAAAACAGTCTTTCAGTTTAAAATCCCTGCACTGTGCCTGCAATAAAACCGACGTCTTGTCTACTTTAAAATCTTCCCCCGCACTTCTCCTATCGCTCCTAGTTAAAATACAATTAAAATCTCCCGCTAAAACTAAAGGCGCTCTGCCTAGCATGTGGGGCTGCAATTCTTTTAAAAGGTCATGTCTGTCATTTTTGTTGTTAAAACCATAAATGTTTAAGAGATTAAAATCCCTTCCCATAAAAGTCAAGTGTGCTAAAAGCGCCCTTCCGTCTCTCACCACCGTGCTGCCCTTCACCAAGATTGAGGGATTTTTGATTAAAATGGCCACCCCGTCATTTTTGTTTTCATTTGAACCACTCCATAAGGATTTATGTGGCCACTTTTCCTCCCATTCCCTGTATTGGTTTAAAAATGGTAGTGCACATTCTTGTAGTAAAAACACATCTGACTTAAAATTGTTAAGAAAGGATAAAATCGTTTGTGCTCTAACTTTTGATTTCACACTTCTTACATTTAGTGTCGAAATGGTGAGCACCATGATTATGGTGTTAAAAAGACAAACAATCATTAAAAGACTAAAAAAACAACTATGGGTTAAAACCATCTAAAAAAAGTAATCCAATGCTTTGTGACAGAAGCTCTTCCTTTATCTCAATAGGAGATGAGTAAAGGTTGTCTGCTTCATTTCCCTCCCAGACTCTACTTTGGTCGAAAATTGAGTCTTTTGGGGTTGATTGCAGTGCAATATTTAAAAAAGAGAGAGTGTTGGGAGGGTTGTTTGGGAAGACTCTGGCATCCTCCAAAGATGGATTGTCTGAGGAGCCTGGTCTTCCCCTTTTCTCTGAGGCTCCTTGAGTCTCAGAGGACAACTCTGACACTGCTCTCTTACCAGGCTGGGCTCCTGGGAGGGAGGCTTCACTGGACTCCACTTCAGACTCTTCTCCCTGGCTGTCTGTTTCTAGACTCACGGATTCCTCAGAGTCTGAAGTGGAGTCCATCTCAGCTCCACCGGCTGCCTGGGCCCCACCAGCCTCTTTCACCTCACCACTAGGTGGGGCAACCTCAGGCCCCGCCCCCTCTCCCCCAATCAGAGTTATTACTTCCAGCCTGGTGTCTTCAATTGTTTGTGCACCCCCGTCTGCCAATTTCCTTGCATTTTGTTTTACTTTGTTAGCAAAAGATTTCGGGCAGTCTCTGAAGAGATGGTTTGAGTCTCCACAGAGGTTGCACTTCCTGCCATTGGTACATTCCTCAAAAGAGTGTCCAATTTCTCTACATTTGCCGCAAACAACCTTGGTACACGCTTCCGCCAGGTGCCCTTGCTCACCACACTTGCGGCAGAGCTTGGGCTGTCCCTGGTAATGAATGTAGCCCCTGTTCTCTCCAAGAATCATCATGGATGGGAGATGTTTCAGGCCCTGGAAGCCATGTGGGTCCCGCCATTGTTGTATGGGGACCCTCCATGAACAATTCCAGATGCCGTCCTCATCTCTCACCTTGGTGGCCTGGGCCCTCACAGTGCAGTATCTTGCCAGCCATATACAAATGTCATCAGCATTTACCGTTTCATTGAACATCCTGACGATTACGGTTTTAATGGAATCGTCATTTAGTCTCTCCACTTCAAAAGCTGAAAACTGGTCTTTTACCGTGTCGTAGCGTGTCCAAAATTCTTTGAGGGTTGTTGCTGCTGCGAAGCTAACATCGAATCCTTTGTTAAAGGGCAGAGTAAGAATACAATTCAAATCGTTTGCGGAAAACTTCAGGATTCCTTGGATGTGCTTCCTTGAAAAATCAAGCCGGGAGATCTGAATTACCGTTCCATTTACTGACTTCAGTTTAAAACGTACGCTGTGGTGCCTCCTCATGCCGGTAGGGTTAACCGACATGGTGGAGACACCACGCTCTTAAAATACAGAGAGGTTAAAAACAATAAAACACTGAATGTACTAGAAATAATAAATAAACAAAGGCAACAATAAAATCCACTTACCTTACCTGGACAATGGACTTCTTGGTAGAGAGTATCAGCAACTGGTATTTGACCCCAACTTACCAAGAAGATGGTGCAATATCCTCCGAACCTGTTATATAATTGCCACAAAAAGGCAGTATATAGACAGCCAAGGGAGGTGATCACTGTCTTAGCCAAAAGGCCGAGAAGCGATGCCCACACATGCTCAGACCAAGAGTCCAGCTTCCCAAACACGTCGCTCCACTTAGCGGTTTGACAGACGACGACAAAACAAATAGAAGACCAGTCACCCTGTGTGCGTGTTTGTGAAAGCTGAAGAAAAATGCCGAGGTCGCTGCATCTCTCTGCTGGTCCCTGCTGCCAGCGTCACTAGTGTGTCTGCATGTTTCTCAAATAGAGTTTGGAGAGACGTTTTCAGTGTCTGTATGTTGCTTAAATTCTCCCAAACAGTGGGCGCTAAAGATCACGGCACGGCAGGCCATTGCAGCCAATGAGCTCGAGTTGAAAAATAAATGTGCTTACAGCACCAGGTGGTCCCCCATCGATGTAGTAACCAGGCCCGACCCTGCTTAGCTTCCGAGATCAGACGAGATCGGGCATGATCAGGCTGTTATGGCCGTAAACTAACATTTCCGGGTCCATACTAGGTTTTATACAGCAGGAGCACATAAGGACTGAGGGTGCTGCCGTGGCCAGAGACGGCACTTGTACAGAAACAATGATTAGATCCATAATGAAGGAAAGCAATGCATGAAGACATTATTCCATACTCAAAGTACCATATGAAAACGCAATGCAATACACTGCGTGTGCGGTTGAGTGATCTTTTGAAGAAATGTAGCGTTGCAACACCAGGGATAGACTGCAATGTATCTCTGTCGTTGCAGCCCTCTGATGCTCCCTGCTGCCGGCGTCACAACAGTGTCTGCATGTTTCACAAATAGAGTTTGGAGAGACGTTGTCAGTGTCTGTATGTTGCTTAAATTCTCCCAAACAGTGGGCGCTAAGGATCAGGGCACGGCAGACCATTGCAGCCATTGATCTCGAGCAGAAAAATAAAAATGCTTACAGCACCTGGTATTCCCAGGCGGTCACCCATCCAAGTACTAACCAGGCCCGACCCTGCTTAGCTTCCGAGATCAGACGAGATCGGGCGTGATCAGGGTGGTATGGCCGTACGCAAATGTTACCGGGTCCATACTACCTTTTATTCAGCAGGAGCACAAAAGGACTGAGAGCGCTGCCGTGGCCAGAGAGGGGACTTGTACAGAAACAATGATTAGATCCATAATGAAGGAAAGCAATGCATAAAGACTTTATTCCATACTCAAAGTACCATATGAAAACGCAATGCAATACACTGCGTGTGCGGTTGAGTGATCTTTTGAAGAAATGTAGCGTTGCAACACCAGGGATAGACTGCAATGTATCTCAGTCGTTGCAGCCCTCTGATGCTCCCTGCTGCCGGCGTCACAACAGTGTCTGCATTTTTCACAAATAGAGTTTGGAGAGACGTTGTCAGTGTCTGTATGTTGCTTAAATTCTCCCAAACAGTGGGCGCTAAAGATCAG
This sequence comes from Pollachius pollachius, assembly GCF_949987615.1. Lineage (NCBI taxonomy): Eukaryota > Metazoa > Chordata > Actinopteri > Gadiformes > Gadidae > Pollachius > Pollachius pollachius. The sequence continues at coordinate 998,988 of NC_136938.1, read as the reverse complement.
GGCACGGCAGACCATTGCAGCCATTGATCTCGAGCAGAAAAATAAATATGCTTACAGCACCTGGTATTCCCAGGCGGTCACCCATCCAAGTACTAACCAGGCCCGACCCTGCTTAGCTTCCGAGATCAGACGAGATCGGGCGTGATCAGGGTGGTATAGCCGTACGCAAATTTTACCGGGTCCATACTACCTTTTATTCAGCAGGAGCACAAAAGGACTGAGAGCGCTGCCGTGGCCAGAGACGGGACTTGTACAGAAACAATGATAAGATCCATAATGAAGGAAAGCAATGCATAAAGACTTTATTCCATACTCAAAGTACCATATCAAAACACAATGCAATACACTGCGTGTGCGGTTGAGTGATCTTTTGAAGAAATGTAGCGTTGCAACACCAGGGATAGACTGCAATGTATCTCTGTCGTTGCAGCCCTCTGATGCTCCCTGCTGCCGGCGTCACAACAGTGTCTGCATGTTTCACAAATAGAGTTTGGAGAGACGTTGTCAGTGTCTGTATGTTGCTTAAATTCTCCCAAACAGTGGGCGCTAAGGATCAGGGCACGGCAGACCATTGCAGCCATTGATCTCGAGCAGAAAAATAAAAATGCTTACAGCACCTGGTATTCCCAGGCGGTCTCCCATCCAAGTACTAACCAGGCCCGACCCTGCTTAGCTTCCGAGATCAGACGAGATCGGGCGTGTTCAGGGTGGTATGGCCGTAAGCGAGTATAACCGCATCCAAAGTAGCTTTTAAACAGCAGGAGCACATAAGGACTGAGAGCGCTGCCGTGACCATAGACCAGACTTGTACAGAAAAAATTATTAGATCAATAATGAAGGAAAGCAATGAATGAATACTTTATTCCGGACTCAAAGTACCATATCAAAACGCAATGCAATACACCGAGTTGGCGTGTGTGCTCGTTTGCGTGAACCTTTGAAGAAACATAGCGTTTCAAACGCTGCGATGGACTGCAGCAGGTCAAGCGAAGCAGTCATTCATAGCTCTTATTTCTTTACAACAACATGATCAGGGGAGAGCGCGAACGCAGTCCCCCACTACCAGAAATTATGCAATCGAGATTCCCACATCTGGGGAATTCGCACGAGTCAGCAACAGCCGAGGTGCAATGGCCGAGCCTCACCATGGGTGAACCACCTTCTTGATCATGGTATCTCCCTTGCCAGGTAAGTATGATTAGTACTCGTTCAGATGGGCTGAACGCTGCCCACGCGTGTTCCCTTGGAGAACGGTTGCAAAGAATTCGGAGATGTCTAGACTTTAAAGTCCGTGTTGCAGGGTTTATTTTCCAACAAGTGTGTGCAATTTGCTTGTTCTTAATACAGATTTAAACTGTTATCCATTTTATTTCATGTTGTTAGGTATCACAAAACGGAATGTAATACGACAAAGTAGGTACTATTTTAGCGGTTTGCAATTGATTCTCTTTTCCCCCAGGATAATTAAATATGTTCTATTATTTGCCATGCGGAGCCAGCCAGTCCTGTGCACGTATGCAAATTAGCCATGTGCACCTAACAGAAGAATGACGTAATGTTGAGAACGAGTCATACTAAAAAGGGAGAGCAATCGACAGCTAAACCAGACTGTATCAATCACACACTTTGGGTCCATTCTAACTTATGATAAGAGGCTAGTCTTTAAATCTTTGCAGTGACTGAATGTTTATGATAAAACGGATTGTTTTGCATTCGATGAGTGTGTGCGACTGTGCGTTTGTCATTTCCGGCTTAGGCATACCGCATGGCAATGAAGGCCTCGTGGTGAGTTGCTTTCTTAGTGAAGCAGCCTCGCCTTGGAGTTGGATGAGTTGGAGTGATATAAGTTGTCAGTGTCTGTATGTTGCTTAAATTCTCCCAAACAGTGGGCGCTAAGGATCAGGGCACGGCAGACCATTGCAGCCATTGATCTCGAGCAGAAAAATAAAAATGCTTACAGCACCTGGTATTCCCAGGCGGTCACCCATCCAAGTACTAACCAGGCCCGACCCTGCTTAGCTTCCGAGATCAGACGAGATCGGGCGTGATCAGGGTGGTATGGCCGTACGCAAATGTTACCGGGTCCATACTACCTTTTATTCAGCAGGAGCACAAAAGGACTGAGAGCGCTGCCGTGGCCAGACAGGGGACTTGTACAGAAACAATGATTAGATCCATAATGAAGGAAAGCAATGCATAAAGACTTTATTCCATACTCAAAGTACCATATGAAAACGCAATGCAATACACTGCGTGTGCGGTTGAGTGATCTTTTGAAGAAATGTAGCGTTGCAACACCAGGGATAGACTGCAATGTATCTCTGTCGTTGCAGCCCTCTGATGCTCCCTGCTGCCGGCGTCACAACAGTGTCTGCATTTTTCACAAATAGAGTTTGGAGAGACGTTGTCAGTGTCTGTATGTTGCTTAAATTCTCCCAAACAGTGGGCGCTAAAGATCAGGGCACGGCAGACCATTGCAGCCATTGATCTCGAGCAGAAAAAAAAAAAGCTTACAGCACCTGGTATTCCCAGGCGGTCTCCCATCCAAGTACTAACCAGGCCCGACTCTGCCTAGCTTCCGAGATCAGACGAGATCGGGCGTGTTCAGGGTGGTATGGCCGTAAGCGAGTATAACCGCATCCAAAGTAGCTTTTAAACAGCAGGAGCACATAAGGACTGAGAGCGCTGCCGTGACCATAGACCAGACTTGTACAGAAAAAATTATTAGATCAATAATGAAGGAAAGCAATGAATGAATACTTTATTCCGGACTCAAAGTACCATATCAAAACGCAATGCAATACACCGAGTTGGCGTGTGTGCTCGTTTGCGTGAACCTTTGAAGAAACATAGCGTTTCAAACGCTGCGATGGACTGCAGCAGGTCAAGCGAAGCAGTCATTCATAGCTCTTATTTCTTTACAACAACATGATCAGGGGAGAGCGCGAACGCAGTCCCCCACTACCAGAAATTATGCAATCGAGATTCCCACATCTGGGGAATTCGCACGAGTCAGCAACAGCCGAGGTGCAATGGCCGAGCCTCACCATGGGTGAACCACCTTCTTGATCATGGTATCTCCCTTGCCAGGTAAGTATGATTAGTACTCGTTCAGATGGGCTGAACGCTGCCCACGCGTGTTCCCTTGGAGAACGGTTGCAAAGAATTCGGAGATGTCTAGACTTTAAAGTCCGTGTTGCAGGGTTTATTTTCCAACAAGTGTGTGCAATTTGCTTGTTCTTAATACAGATTTAAACTGTTATCCATTTTATTTCATGTTGTTAGGTATCACAAAACGGAATGTAATACGACAAAGTAGGTACTATTTTAGCGGTTTGCAATTGATTCTCTTTTCCCCCAGGATAATTAAATATGTTCTATTATTTGCCATGCGGAGCCAGCCAGTCCTGTGCACGTATGCAAATTAGCCATGTGCACCTAACAGAAGAATGACGTAATGTTGAGAACGAGTCATACTAAAAAGGGAGAGCAATCGACAGCTAAACCAGACTGTATCAATCACACACTTTGGGTCCATTCTAACTTATGATAAGAGGCTAGTCTTTAAATCTTTGCAGTGACTGAATGTTTATGATAAAACGGATTGTTTTGCATTCGATGAGTGTGTGCGACTGTGCGTTTGTCATTTCCGGCTTAGGCATACCGCATGGCAATGAAGGCCTCGTGGTGAGTTGCTTTCTTAGTGAAGCAGCCTCGCCTTGGAGTTGGATGAGTTGGAGTGATATAAGTTGTCAGTGTCTGTATGTTGCTTAAATTCTCCCAAACAGTGGGCACTAAGGATCAGGGCACGGCAGACCATTGCAGCCATTGATCTCGAGCAGAAAAATAAAAATGCTTACAGCACCTGGTATTCCCAGGCGGTCACCCATCCAAGTACTAACCAGGCCCGACCCTGCTTAGCTTCCGAGATCAGACGAGATCGGGCGTGATCAGGGTGGTATGGCCGTACGCAAATGTTACCGGGTCCATACTACCTTTTATTCAGCAGGAGCACAAAAGGACTGAGAGCGCTGCCGTGGCCAGACAGGGGACTTGTACAGAAACAATGATTAGATCCATAATGAAGGAAAGCAATGCATAAAGACTTTATTCCATACTCAAAGTACCATATGAAAACGCAATGCAATACACTGCGTGTGCGGTTGAGTGATCTTTTGAAGAAATGTAGCGTTGCAACACCAGGGATAGACTGCAATGTATCTCAGTCGTTGCAGCCCTCTGATGCTCCCTGCTGCCGGCGTCACAACAGTGTCTGCATTTTTCACAAATAGAGTTTGGAGAGACGTTGTCAGTGTCTGTATGTTGCTTAAATTCTCCCAAACAGTGGGCGCTAAAGATCAGGGCACGGCAGACCATTGCAGCCATTGATCTCGAGCAGAAAAATAAATATGCTTACAGCACCTGGTATTCCCAGGCGGTCACCCATCCAAGTACTAACCAGGCCCGACCCTGCTTAGCTTCCGAGATCAGACGAGATCGGGCGTGATCAGGGTGGTATAGCCGTACGCAAATGTTACCGGGTCCATACTACCTTTTATTCAGCAGGAGCACAAAAGGACTGAGAGCGCTGCCGTGGCCAGAGACGGGACTTGTACAGAAACAATGATAAGATCCATAATGAAGGAAAGCAATGCATAAAGACTTTATTCCATACTCAAAGTACCATATCAAAACACAATGCAATACACTGCGTGTGCGGTTGAGTGATCTTTTGAAGAAATGTAGCGTTGCAACACCAGGGATAGACTGCAATGTATCTCTGTCGTTGCAGCCCTCTGATGCTCCCTGCTGCCGGCGTCACAACAGTGTCTGCATGTTTCACAAATAGAGTTTGGAGAGACGTTGTCAGTGTCTGTATGTTGCTTAAATTCTCCCAAACAGTGGGCGCTAAGGATCAGGGCACGGCAGACCATTGCAGCCATTGATCTCGAGCAGAAAAATAAAAATGCTTACAGCACCTGGTATTCCCAGGCGGTCTCCCATCCAAGTACTAACCAGGCCCGACCCTGCTTAGCTTCCGAGATCAGACGAGATCGGGCTTGATCAGGGTGGTATGGCCGTATGCAAATGTTACCGGGTCCATACTAGCTTTCACACAACAGGAGCACATAAGGACTGAGAGCGCTGCCGTGGCCAGAGACGGGACTTGTACAGAAACAATGATTAGATCCATAATGAAGGAATGCAATGCATAAAGACTTTATTCCAGACTCAAAGTATCATATCAAAACGCAATGCAATACACTGCGTGTGCGGTTGAGTGATCTTTTGAAGAAATGTAGCGTTGCAACACCAGGGATAGACTGCAATGTATCTCTGCCGTTGCAGCCATCTGATGCTCCCTGCTGCCGGCGTCACAACAGTGTCTGCATTTTTCACAAATAGAGTTTGGAGAGACGTTGTCAGTGTCTGTATGTTGCTTAAATTCTCCCAAACAGTGGGCGCTAAAGATCAGGGCACGGCAGACCATTGCAGCCATTGATCTCGAGCAGAAAAATAAATATGCTTACAGCACCTGGTATTCCCAGGCGGTCACCCATCCAAGTACTAACCAGGCCCGACCCTGCTTAGCTTCCGAGATCAGACGAGATCGGGCGTGATCAGGGTGGTTTGGCCGTACGCAAATGTTACCGGGTCCATACTACCTTTTATTCAGCAGGAGCACAAAAGGACTGAGAGCGCTGCCGTGGCCAGAGACGGGACTTGTACAGAAACAATGATTAGATCCATAATGAAGGAAAGCAATGCATAAAGACTTTATTCCATACTCAAAGTACCATATCAAAACGCAATGCAATACACTGCGTGTGCGGTTGAGTGATCTTTTGAAGAAATGTAGCGTTGCAACACCAGGGATAGACTGCAATGTATCTCTGTCGTTGCAGCCCTCTGATGCTCCCTGCTGCCGGCGTCACAACAGTGTCTGCATTTTTCACAAATAGAGTTTGGAGAGACGTTGTCAGTGTCTGTATGTTGCTTAAATTCTCCCAAACAGTGGGCGCTAAAGATCAGGGCACGGCAGACCATTGCAGCCATTGATCTCGAGCAGAAAAATAAATATGCTTACAGCACCTGGTATTCCCAGGCGGTCACCCATCCAAGTACTAATCAGGCCCGACCCTGCTTAGCTTCCGAGATCAGACGAGATCGGGCGTGTTCAGGGTGGTATGGCCGTAAGCGAGCATATCCGCATCCAAAGTAGCTTTTAAACAGCAGGAGCACATAAGGACTGAGAGCGCTGCCGTGACCATAGACCAGACTTGTACAGAAACAATTATTAGATCAATAATGAAGGAAAGCAATGAATGAATACTTTATTCCGGACTCAAAGTACCATATCAAAACGCAATGCAATACACCGAGTTGTCGTGTGTGCTCGTTTGCGTGAACCTTTGAAGAAACATAGCGTTTCACACGCTGCGATGGACTGCAGCAGGTCAAGCGAAGCAGTCATTCATAGCTCTTATTTCTTTACAACAACATGATCAGGGGAGAGCGCGAACGCAGTCCCCCACTACCAGAAATTTTGCAATCGAGATTCCCACATTTGGGGAATTCGCACGGGTCAGCAACAGCCGCAGTGCAATGGCCGAGCCTCACCATGGGTGAACCACCTTCTTGATCATGGTATCTCCCTTGCCAGGTAAGTATGATTAGTACTCGTTCAGATGGGCTGAACGCTGCCCACGCGTGTTCCCTTGGAGAACGGTTGCAAAGAATTCGGAGATGTCTAGACTTTAAAGTCCGTGTTGCAGGGTTTATTTTCCAACAAGTGTGTGCAATTTGCTTGTTCTTAATACAGATTTAAACTGTTATCCATTTTATTTCATGTTGTTAGGTATCACAAAACGGAATGTAATACGACAAAGTAGGTACTATTTTAGCGGTTTGCAATTGATTCTCTTTTCCCCCAGGATAATTAAATATGTTCTATTATTTGCCATGCGGAGCCAGCCAGTCCTGTGCACGTATGCAAATTAGCCATGTGCACCTAACAGAAGAATGACGTAATGTTGAGAACGAGTCATACTAAAAAGGGAGAGCAATCGACAGCTAAACCAGACTGTATCAATCACACACTTTGGGTCCATTCTAACTTATGATAAGAGGCTAGTCTTTAAATCTTTGCAGTGACTGAATGTTTATGATAAAACGGATTGTTTTGCATTCGATGAGTGTGTGCGACTGTGCGTTTGTCATTTCCGGCTTCGGCATACCGCATGGTAATGAAGGCCTCGTGGTGAGTTGCTTTCTTAGTGAAGCAGCCTCGCCTTGGAGTTGGATGAGTTGGAGTGATATAAGTTGTCAGTGTCTGTATGTTGCTTAAATTCTCCCAAACAGTGGGCGCTAAGGATCAGGGCACGGCAGACCATTGCAGCCATTGATCTCGAGCAGAAAAATAAAAATGCTTACAGCACCTGGTATTCCCAGGAGGTCACCCATCCAAGTACTAACCAGGCCCGACCCTGCTTAGCTTCCGAGATCAGACGAGATCGGGCGTGATCAGGGTGGTATGGCCGTACGCAAATGTTACCGGGTCCATACTACCTTTTATTCAGCAGGAGCACAAAAGGACTGAGAGCGCTGCCGTGGCCAGAGAGGGGACTTGTACAGAAACAATGATTAGATCCATAATGAAGGAAAGCAATGCATAAAGACTTTATTCCATACTCAAAGTACCATATGAAAACGCAATGCAATACACTGCGTGTGCGGTTGAGTGATCTTTTGAAGAAATGTAGCGTTGCAACACCAGGGATAGACTGCAATGTATCTCAGTCGTTGCAGCCCTCTGATGCTCCCTGCTGCCGGCGTCACAACAGTGTCTGCATTTTTCACAAATAGAGTTTGGAGAGACGTTGTCAGTGTCTGTATGTTGCTTAAATTCTCCCAAACAGTGGGCGCTAAAGATCAGGGCACGGCAGACCATTGCAGCCATTGATCTCGAGCAGAAAAATAAATATGCTTACAGCACCTGGTATTCCCAGGCGGTCACCCATCCAAGTACTAACCAGGCCCGACCCTGCTTAGCTTCCGAGATCAGACGAGATCGGGCGTGATCAGGGTGGTTTGGCCGTACGCAAATGTTACCGGGTCCATACTACCTTTTATTCAGCAGGAGCACAAAAGGACTGAGAGCGCTGCCGTGGCCAGAGACGGGACTTGTACAGAAACAATGATTAGATCCATAATGAAGGAAAGCAATGCATAAAGACTTTATTCCATACTCAAAGTACCATATCAAAACGCAATGCAATACACTGCGTGTGCGGTTGAGTGATCTTTTGAAGAAATGTAGCGTTGCAACACCAGGGATAGACTGCAATGTATCTCTGTCGTTGCAGCCCTCTGATGCTCCCTGCTGCCGGCGTCACAACAGTGTCTGCATTTTTCACAAATAGAGTTTGGAGAGACGTTGTCAGTGTCTGTATGTTGCTTAAATTCTCCCAAACAGTGGGCGCTAAAGATCAGGGCACGGCAGACCATTGCAGCCATTGATCTCGAGCAGAAAAATAAATATGCTTACAGCACCTGGTATTCCCAGGCGGTCACCCATCCAAGTACTAACCAGGCCCGACCCTGCTTAGCTTCCGAGATCAGACGAGATCGGGCGTGATCAGGGTGGTATGGCCGTACGCAAATGTTACCGGGTCCATACTACCTTTTATTCAGCAGGAGCACAAAAGGACTGAGAGCGCTGCCGTGGCCAGAGACGGGACTTGTACAGAAACAATGATTAGATCCATAATGAAGGAAAGCAATGCATAAAGACTTTATTCCATACTCAAAGTACCATATCAAAACGCAATGCAATACACTGCGTGTGCGGTTGAGTGATCTTTTGAAGAAATGTAGCGTTGCAACACCAGGGATAGACTGCAATGTATCTCTGTCGTTGCAGCCCTCTGATGCTCCCTGCTGCCGGCGTCACAACAGTGTCTGCATTTTTCACAAATAGAGTTTGGAGAGACGTTGTCAGTGTCTGTATGTTGCTTAAATTCTCCCAAACAGTGGGCGCTAAAGATCAGGGCACGGCAGACCATTGCAGCCATTGATCTCGAGCAGAAAAAAAAAAAGCTTACAGCACCTGGTATTCCCAGGCGGTCTCCCATCCAAGTACTAACCAGGCCCGACCCTGCTTAGCTTCCGAGATCAGACGAGATCGGGCGTGTTCAGGGTGGTATGGCCGTAAGCGAGTATAGCCGCATCCAAAGTAGCTTTTAAACAGCAGGAGCACATAAGGACTGAGAGCGCTGCCGTGACCATAGACCAGACTTGTACAGAAACAATTATTAGATCAATAATGAAGGAAAGCAATGAATGAATACTTTATTCCGGACTCAAAGTACCATATCAAAACGCAATGCAATACACCGAGTTGGCGTGTGTGCTCGTTTGCGTGAACCTTTGAAGAAACATAGCGTTTCAAACGCTGCGATGGACTGCAGCAGGTCAAGCGAAGCAGTCATTCATAGCTCTTATTTCTTTACAACAACATGATCAGGGGAGAGCGCGAACGCAGTCCCCCACTACCAGAAATTATGCAATCGAGATTCCCACATTTGGGGAATTCGCACGGGTCAGCAACAGCCGCAGTGCAATGGCCGAGCCTCACCATGGGTGAACCACCTTCTTGATCATGGTATCTCCCTTGCCAGGTAAGTATGATTAGTACTCGTTCAGATGGGCTGAACGCTGCCCACGCGTGTTCCCTTGGAGAACGGTTGCAAAGAATTCGGAGATGTCTAGACTTTAAAGTCCGTGTTGCAGGGTTTATTTTCCAACAAGTGTGTGCAATTTGCTTGTTCTTAATACAGATTTAAACTGTTATCCATTTTATTTCATGTTGTTAGGTATCACAAAACGGAATGTAATACGACAAAGTAGGTACTATTTTAGCGGTTTGCAATTGATTCTCTTTTCCCCCAGGATAATTAAATATGTTCTATTATTTGCCATGCGGAGCCAGCCAGTCCTGTGCACGTATGCAAATTAGCCATGTGCACCTAACAGAAGAATGACGTAATGTTGAGAACGAGTCATACTAAAAAGGGAGAGCAATCGACAGCTAAACCAGACTGTATCAATCACACACTTTGGGTCCATTCTAACTTATGATAAGAGGCTAGTCTTTAAATCTTTGCAGTGACTGAATGTTTATGATAAAACGGATTGTTTTGCATTCGATGAGTGTGTGCGACTGTGCGTTTGTCATTTCCGGCTTCGGCATACCGCATGGTAATGAAGGCCTCGTGGTGAGTTGCTTTCTTAGTGAAGCAGCCTCGCCTTGGAGTTGGATGAGTTGGAGTGATATAAGTTGTCAGTGTCTGTATGTTGCTTAAATTCTCCCAAACAGTGGGCGCTAAGGATCAGGGCACGGCAGACCATTGCAGCCATTGATCTCGAGCAGAAAAATAAAAATGCTTACAGCACCTGGTATTCCCAGGCGGTCACCCATCTAAGTACTAACCAGGCCCGACCCTGCTTAGCTTCCGAGATCAGACGAGATCGGGCGTGATCAGGGTGGTATGGCCGTACGCAAATGTTACCGGGTCCATACTACCTTTTATTCAGCAGGAGCACAAAAGGACTGAGAGCGCTGCCGTGGCCAGAGACGGGACTTGTACAGAAACAATGATTAGATCCATAATGAAGGAAAGCAATGCATAAAGACTTTATTCCAGACTCAAAGTATCATATCAAAACGCAATGCAATACACTGCGTGTGCGGTTGAGTGATCTTTTGAAGAAATGTAGCGTTGCAACACCAGGGATAGACTGCAATGTATCTCTGTCGTTGCAGCCCTCTGATGCTCCCTGCTGCCGGCGTCACAACAGTGTCTGCATTTTTCACAAATAGAGTTTGGAGAGACGTTGTCAGTGTCTGTATGTTGCTTAAATTCTCCCAAACAGTGGGCGCTAAAGATCAGGGCACGGCAGACCATTGCAGCCATTGATCTCGAGCAGAAAAATAAATATGCTTACAGCACCTGGTATTCCCAGGCGGTCACCCATCCAAGTACTAACCAGGCCCGACCCTGCTTAGCTTCCGAGATCAGACGAGATCGGGCGTGATCAGGGTGGTATGGCCGTACGCAAATGTTACCGGGTCCATACTACCTTTTATTCAGCAGGAGCACAAAAGGACTGAGAGCACTGCCGTGGCCAGAGACGGGACTTGTACAGAAACAATGATTAGATCCATAATGAAGGAAAGCAATGCATAAAGACTTTATTCCATACTCAAAGTACCATATGAAAACGCAATGCAATACACTGCGTGTGCGGTTGAGTGATCTTTTGAAGAAATGTAGCGTTGCAACACCAGGGATAGACTGCAATGTATCTCTGTCGTTGCAGCCCTCTGATGCTCCCTGCTGCCGGCGTCACAACAGTGTCTGCATGTTTCACAAATAGAGTTTGGAGAGACGTTGTCAGTGTCTGTATGTTGCTTAAATTCTCCCAAACAGTGGGCGCTAAGGATCAGGGCACGGCAGACCATTGCAGCCATTGATCTCGAGCAGAAAAATAAAAATGCTTACAGCACCTGGTATTCCCAGGCGGTCTCCCATCCAAGTACTAACCAGGCCCGACCCTGCTTAGCTTCCGAGATCAGACGAGATCGGGCGTGATCAGGGTGGTATGTCCGTACGCAAATGTTACCGGGTCCATACTAGCTTTCACACAGCAGGAGCACATAAGGACTGAGAGCGCTGCCGTGGCCAGAGACGGGACTTGTACAGAAACAATGATTAGATCCATAATGAAGGAAAGCAATGCATAAAGACTTTATTCCATACTCAAAGTACCATATCAAAACGCAATGCAATACACTGCGTGTGCGGTTGAGTGATCTTTTGAAGAAATGTAGCGTTGCAACACCAGGGATAGACTGCAATGTATCTCTGTCGTTGCAGCCCTCTGATGCTCCCTGCTGCCGGCGTCACAAGAGTGTCTGCATTTTTCACAAATAGAGTTTGGAGAGACGTTGTCAGTGTCTGTATGTTGCTTAAATTCTCCCAAACAGTGGGCGCTAAAGATCAGGGCACGGCAGACCATTGCAGCCATTGATCTCGAGCAGAAAAAAAAAAAGCTTACAGCACCTGGTATTCCCAGGCGGTCTCCCATCCAAGTACTAACCAGGCCCGACCCTGCTTAGCTTCCGAGATCAGACGAGATCGGGCGTGTTCAGGGTGGTATGGCCGTAAGCGAGTATAGCCGCATCCAAAGTAGCTTTTAAACAGCAGGAGCACATAAGGACTGAGAGCGCTGCCGTGACCATAGACCAGACTTGTACAGAAACAATTATTAGATCAATAATGAAGGAAAGCAATGAATGAATACTTTATTCCGGACTCAAAGTACCATATCAAAACGCAATGCAATACACCGAGTTGGCGTGTGTGCTCGTTTGCGTGAACCTTTGAAGAAACATAGCGTTTCAAACGCTGCGATGGACTGCAGCAGGTCAAGCGAAGCAGTCATTCATAGCTCTTATTTCTTTACAACAACATGATCAGGGGAGAGCGCGAACGCAGTCCCCCACTACCAGAAATTATGCAATCGAGATTCCCACATTTGGGGAATTCGCACGGGTCAGCAACAGCCGCAGTGCAATGGCCGAGCCTCACCATGGGTGAACCACCTTCTTGATCATGGTATCTCCCTTGCCAGGTAAGTATGATTAGTACTCGTTCAGATGGGCTGAACGCTGCCCACGCGTGTTCCCTTGGAGAACGGTTGCAAAGAATTCGGAGATGTCTAGACTTTAAAGTCCGTGTTGCAGGGTTTATTTTCCAACAAGTGTGTGCAATTTGCTTGTTCTTAATACAGATTTAAACTGTTATCCATTTTATTTCATGTTGTTAGGTATCACAAAACGGAATGTAATACGACAAAGTAGGTACTATTTTAGCGGTTTGCAATTGATTCTCTTTTCCCCCAGGATAATTAAATATGTTCTATTATTTGCCATGCGGAGCCAGCCAGTCCTGTGCACGTATGCAAATTAGCCATGTGCACCTAACAGAAGAATGACGTAATGTTGAGAACGAGTCATACTAAAAAGGGAGAGCAATCGACAGCTAAACCAGACTGTATCAATCACACACTTTGGGTCCATTCTAACTTATGATAAGAGGCTAGTCTTTAAATCTTTGCAGTGACTGAATGTTTATGATAAAACGGATTGTTTTGCATTCGATGAGTGTGTGCGACTGTGCGTTTGTCATTTCCGGCTTCGGCATACCGCATGGTAATGAAGGCCTCGTGGTGAGTTGCTTTCTTAGTGAAGCAGCCTCGCCTTGGAGTTGGATGAGTTGGAGTGATATAAGTTGTCAGTGTCTGTATGTTGCTTAAATTCTCCCAAACAGTGGGCGCTAAGGATCAGGGCACGGCAGACCATTGCAGCCATTGATCTCGAGCAGAAAAATAAAAATGCTTACAGCACCTGGTATTCCCAGGCGGTCACCCATCTAAGTACTAACCAGGCCCGACCCTGCTTAGCTTCCGAGATCAGACGAGATCGGGCGTGATCAGGGTGGTATGGCCGTACGCAAATGTTACCGGGTCCATACTACCTTTTATTCAGCAGGAGCACAAAAGGACTGAGAGCGCTGCCGTGGCCAGAGACGGGACTTGTACAGAAACAATGATTAGATCCATAATGAAGGAAAGCAATGCATAAAGACTTTATTCCAGACTCAAAGTATCATATCAAAACGCAATGCAATACACTGCGTGTGCGGTTGAGTGATCTTTTGAAGAAATGTAGCGTTGCAACACCAGGGATAGACTGCAATGTATCTCTGTCGTTGCAGCCCTCTGATGCTCCCTGCTGCCGGCGTCACAACAGTGTCTGCATTTTTCACAAATAGAGTTTGGAGAGACGTTGTCAGTGTCTGTATGTTGCTTAAATTCTCCCAAACAGTGGGCGCTAAAGATCAGGGCACGGCAGACCATTGCAGCCATTGATCTCGAGCAGAAAAATAAATATGCTTACAGCACCTGGTATTCCCAGGCGGTCACCCATCCAAGTACTAACCAGGCCCGACCCTGCTTAGCTTCCGAGATCAGACGAGATCGGGCGTGATCAGGGTGGTATGGCCGTACGCAAATGTTACCGGGTCCATACTACCTTTTATTCAGCAGGAGCACAAAAGGAATGAGAGCACTGCCGTGGCCAGAGACGGGACTTGTACAGAAACAATGATTAGATCCATAATGAAGGAAAGCAATGCATAAAGACTTTATTCCATACTCAAAGTACCATATGAAAACGCAATGCAATACACTGCGTGTGCGGTTGAGTGATCTTTTGAAGAAATGTAGCGTTGCAACACCAGGGATAGACTGCAATGTATCTCTGTCGTTGCAGCCCTCTGATGCTCCCTGCTGCCGGCGTCACAACAGTGTCTGCATGTTTCACAAATAGAGTTTGGAGAGACGTTGTCAGTGTCTGTATGTTGCTTAAATTCTCCCAAACAGTGGGCGCTAAGGATCAGGGCACGGCAGACCATTGCAGCCATTGATCTCGAGCAGAAAAATAAAAATGCTTACAGCACCTGGTATTCCCAGGCGGTCTCCCATCCAAGTACTAACCAGGCCCGACCCTGCTTAGCTTCCGAGATCAGACGAGATCGGGCGTGATCAGGGTGGTATGTCCGTACGCAAATGTTACCGGGTCCATACTAGCTTTCACACAGCAGGAGCACATAAGGACTGAGAGCGCTGCCGTGGCCAGAGACGGGACTTGTACAGAAACAATGATTAGATCCATAATGAAGGAAAGCAATGCATAAAGACTTTATTCCATACTCAAAGTACCATATCAAAACGCAAAGCAATACACTGCGTGTGCGGTTGAGTGATCTTTTGAAGAAATGTAGCGTTGCAACACCAGGGATAGACTGCAATGTATCTCTGTCGTTGCAGCCCTCTGATGCTCCCTGCTGCCGGCGTCACAAGAGTGTCTGCATTTTTCACAAATAGAGTTTGGAGAGACGTTGTCAGTGTCTGTATGTTGCTTAAATTCTCCCAAACAGTGGGCGCTAAAGATCAGGGCACGGCAGACCATTGCAGCCATTGATCTCGAGCAGAAAAAAAAAAAGCTTACAGCACCTGGTATTCCCAGGCGGTCTCCAATCCAAGTACTAACCAGGTCCGACCCTGCTTAGCTTCCGAGATCAGACGAGATCGGGCGTGTTCAGGGTGGTATGGCCGTAAGCGAGCATATCCGCATCCAAAGTAGCTTTTAAACAGCAGGAGCACATAAGGACTGAGAGCGCTGCCGTGACCATAGACCAGACTTGTACAGAAACAATTATTAGATCAATAATGAAGGAAAGCAATGAATGAATACTTTATTCCGGACTCAAAGTACCATATCAAAACGCAATGCAATACACCGAGTTGTCGTGTGTGCTCGTTTGCGTGAACCTTTGAAGAAACATAGCGTTTCACACGCTGCGATGGACTGCAGCAGGTCAAGCGAAGCAGTCATTCATAGCTCTTATTTCTTTACAACAACATGATCAGGGGAGAGCGCGAACGCAGTCCCCCACTACCAGAAATTATGCAATCGAGATTCCCACATTTGGGGAATTCGCACGGGTCAGCAACAGCCGCAGTGCAATGGCCGAGCCTCACCATGGGTGAACCACCTTCTTGATCATGGTATCTCCCTTGCCAGGTAAGTATGATTAGTACTCGTTCAGATGGGCTGAACGCTGCCCACGCGTGTTCCCTTGGAGAACGGTTGCAAAGAATTCGGAGATGTCTAGACTTTAAAGTCCGTGTTGCAGGGTTTATTTTCCAACAAGTGTGTGCAATTTGCTTGTTCTTAATACAGATTTAAACTGTTATCCATTTTATTTCATGTTGTTAGGTATCACAAAACGGAATGTAATACGACAAAGTAGGTACTATTTTAGCGGTTTGCAATTGATTCTCTTTTCCCCCAGGATAATTAAATATGTTCTATTATTTGCCATGCGGAGCCAGCCAGTCCTGTGCACGTATGCAAATTAGCCATGTGCACCTAACAGAAGAATGACGTAATGTTGAGAACGAGTCATACTAAAAAGGGAGAGCAATCGACAGCTAAACCAGACTGTATCAATCACACACTTTGGGTCCATTCTAACTTATGATAAGAGGCTAGTCTTTAAATCTTTGCAGTGACTGAATGTTTATGATAAAACGGATTGTTTTGCATTCGATGAGTGTGTGCGACTGTGCGTTTGTCATTTCCGGCTTCGGCATACCGCATGGTAATGAAGGCCTCGTGGTGAGTTGCTTTCTTAGTGAAGCAGCCTCGCCTTGGAGTTGGATGAGTTGGAGTGATATAAGTTGTCAGTGTCTGTATGTTGCTTAAATTCTCCCAAACAGTGGGCGCTAAGGATCAGGGCACGGCAGACCATTGCAGCCATTGATCTCGAGCAGAAAAATAAAAATGCTTACAGCACCTGGTATTCCCAGGCGGTCACCCATCTAAGTACTAACCAGGCCCGACCCTGCTTAGCTTCCGAGATCAGACGAGATCGGGCGTGATCAGGGTGGTATGGCCGTACGCAAATGTTACCGGGTCCATACTACCTTTTATTCAGCAGGAGCACAAAAGGACTGAGAGCGCTGCCGTGGCCAGAGACGGGACTTGTACAGAAACAATGATTAGATCCATAATGAAGGAAAGCAATGCATAAAGACTTTATTCCAGACTCAAAGTATCATATCAAAACGCAATGCAATACACTGCGTGTGCGGTTGAGTGATCTTTTGAAGAAATGTAGCGTTGCAACACCAGGGATAGACTGCAATGTATCTCTGTCGTTGCAGCCCTCTGATGCTCCCTGCTGCCGGCGTCACAACAGTGTCTGCATTTTTCACAAATAGAGTTTGGAGAGACGTTGTCAGTGTCTGTATGTTGCTTAAATTCTCCCAAACAGTGGGCGCTAAAGATCAGGGCACGGCAGACCATTGCAGCCATTGATCTCGAGCAGAAAAATAAATATGCTTACAGCACCTGGTATTCCCAGGCGGTCACCCATCCAAGTACTAACCAGGCCCGACCCTGCTTAGCTTCCGAGATCAGACGAGATCGGGCGTGATCAGGGTGGTATGGCCGTACGCAAATGTTACCGGGTCCATACTACCTTTTATTCAGCAGGAGCACAAAAGGACCGAGAGCACTGCCGTGGCCAGAGACGGGACTTGTACAGAAACAATGATTAGATCCATAATGAAGGAAAGCAATGCATAAAGACTTTATTCCATACTCAAAGTACCATATGAAAACGCAATGCAATACACTGCGTGTGCGGTTGAGTGATCTTTTGAAGAAATGTAGCGTTGCAACACCAGGGATAGACTGCAATGTATCTCTGTCGTTGCAGCCCTCTGATGCTCCCTGCTGCCGGCGTCACAACAGTGTCTGCATGTTTCACAAATAGAGTTTGGAGAGACGTTGTCAGTGTCTGTATGTTGCTTAAATTCTCCCAAACAGTGGGCGCTAAGGATCAGGGCACGGCAGACCATTGCAGCCATTGATCTCGAGCAGAAAAATAAAAATGCTTACAGCACCTGGTATTCCCAGGCGGTCTCCCATCCAAGTACTAACCAGGCCCGACCCTGCTTAGCTTCCGAGATCAGACGAGATCGGGCGTGATCAGGGTGGTATGTCCGTACGCAAATGTTACCGGGTCCATACTAGCTTTCACACAGCAGGAGCACATAAGGACTGAGAGCGCTGCCGTGGCCAGAGACGGGACTTGTACAGAAACAATGATTAGATCCATAATGAAGGAAAGCAATGCATAAAGACTTTATTCCATACTCAAAGTACCATATCAAAACGCAATGCAATACACTGCGTGTGCGGTTGAGTGATCTTTTGAAGAAATGTAGCGTTGCAACACCAGGGATAGACTGCAATGTATCTCTGTCGTTGCAGCCCTCTGATGCTCCCTGCTGCCGGCGTCACAAGAGTGTCTGCATTTTTCACAAATAGAGTTTGGAGAGACG
This sequence comes from Pollachius pollachius, assembly GCF_949987615.1. Lineage (NCBI taxonomy): Eukaryota > Metazoa > Chordata > Actinopteri > Gadiformes > Gadidae > Pollachius > Pollachius pollachius. The sequence goes on along the minus strand of NC_136938.1, from coordinate 980,946 downwards.
TTGTCAGTGTCTGTATGTTGCTTAAATTCTCCCAAACAGTGGGCGCTAAAGATCAGGGCACGGCAGACCATTGCAGCCATTGATCTCGAGCAGAAAAAAAAAAAGCTTACAGCACCTGGTATTCCCAGGCGGTCTCCAATCCAAGTACTAACCAGGTCCGACCCTGCTTAGCTTCCGAGATCAGACGAGATCGGGCGTGTTCAGGGTGGTATGGCCGTAAGCGAGCATATCCGCATCCAAAGTAGCTTTTAAACAGCAGGAGCACATAAGGACTGAGAGCGCTGCCGTGACCATAGACCAGACTTGTACAGAAACAATTATTAGATCAATAATGAAGGAAAGCAATGAATGAATACTTTATTCCGGACTCAAAGTACCATATCAAAACGCAATGCAATACACCGAGTTGTCGTGTGTGCTCGTTTGCGTGAACCTTTGAAGAAACATAGCGTTTCACAGGCTGCGATGGACTGCAGCAGGTCAAGCGCAGCAGTCATTCATAGCTCTTATTTCTTTACAACAACATGATCAGGGGAGAGCGCGAACGCAGTCCCCCACTACCAGAAATTATGCAATCGAGATTCCCACATTTGGGGAATTCGCACGGGTCAGCAACAGCCGCAGTGCAATGGCCGAGCCTCACCATGGGTGAACCACCTTCTTGATCATGGTATCTCCCTTGCCAGGTAAGTATGATTAGTACTCGTTCAGATGGGCTGAACGCTGCCCACGCGTGTTCCCTTGGAGAACGGTTGCAAAGAATTCGGAGATGTCTAGACTTTAAAGTCCGTGTTGCAGGGTTTATTTTCCAACAAGTGTGTGCAATTTGCTTGTTCTTAATACAGATTTAAACTGTTATCCATTTTATTTCATGTTGTTAGGTATCACAAAACGGAATGTAATACGACAAAGTAGGTACTATTTTAGCGGTTTGCAATTGATTCTCTTTTCCCCCAGGATAATTAAATATGTTCTATTATTTGCCATGCGGAGCCAGCCAGTCCTGTGCACGTATGCAAATTAGCCATGTGCACCTAACAGAAGAATGACGTAATGTTGAGAACGAGTCATACTAAAAAGGGAGAGCAATCGACAGCTAAACCAGACTGTATCAATCACACACTTTGGGTCCATTCTAACTTATGATAAGAGGCTAGTCTTTAAATCTTTGCAGTGACTGAATGTTTATGATAAAACGGATTGTTTTGCATTCGATGAGTGTGTGCGACTGTGCGTTTGTCATTTCCGGCTTCGGCATACCGCATGGTAATGAAGGCCTCGTGGTGAGTTGCTTTCTTAGTGAAGCAGCCTCGCCTTGGAGTTGGATGAGTTGGAGTGATATAAGTTGTCAGTGTCTGTATGTTGCTTAAATTCTCCCAAACAGTGGGCGCTAAGGATCAGGGCACGGCAGACCATTGCAGCCATTGATCTCGAGCAGAAAAATAAAAATCCTTACAGCACCTGGTATTCCCAGGAGGTCACCCATCCAAGTACTAACCAGGCCCGACCCTGCTTAGCTTCCGAGATCAGACGAGATCGGGCGTGATTTTTTTTTTTTTTTCTTTTATTATCAGCATTAGTCCAATTTTATATACAAAACATTCATATTAATTGCACAGAGAAAAATAAACAGCTGAGGAAGCCTTTCTTCACTGCAAATAAACCAACGACAACAAATCAATTCAAAAATTGAACATAAGTTTCCCGTCATTCATCACAGAAATGAACTTGCATCCATTAATAAAGGTTTGAAATTCCATCTTTTCGCATTTATATATCCAGAAGATATCTTTCTTCAACTCAGCTTCAAAATAAGGCCATACATCTCTGTGTTTTCCCTCAAAATGTGCTAGGTTTCTTCTCAGCCATATAGCGTATCTTGCATGACTTACAACGTAATTTAACATATTCACGTTAACTCCTTCTTTCTTTTCCCACACCCCAAATAGAAATATCTTTTTCCACTCCATTCCCTCAATATACTCCCTCCCCCAGTGCTCATGCAAGAATCTTTTCAATTTCAAAAAAAACATCTTCAACTTGTCACACTCATAATACAGGTGCATTAATGTCTCTGGATCAATTGCACATACATCACATTCCCTCTTTACATTTCTATTTATTTGGTGTATCACCACATTTGTGAACATCCTATTATGTCTAAATTTAAAATCATGATTCTGGCATTCTATACTATTGTTCTTTACAATCCAATTTTTCCATATTTCCTTTCCCTTCATACCTGGAAACACCTTTTCCCAAACCTTTTCGGAAGCAGGTTCTTTAAGCTCTTCCTTAATCAGCATGTTGTAACAGTCCTTTACTTTTAGATTGCGTAGTACTATTTTTTTCCCATTCTTTTCTGTATATAACTCTGGAAACGTTATTTTTCTGTCTGTTACCACGTTATTTTCTATTTGTCTGACCCATTCCGTCGGTATGCTTTCTTTTATTTTATCATACGTATTGACAATACTACTTTCACTCGTGTCTTCATCGTACTCCTGTACTGTATCTATAATCGCCTGGTCTCTAAGGAATCCAGGTATGAATTCGTATATGTAATCCTTAATTTGCCTTAATCCTGCATAGAAGAATTTTTTCTCCCATAGCATGTTATTGTTCTTTGTTATTATTGGATTACACCATACCGGTTGATTTATTATTTGACTAAGTTTGTTACATTCATACTTAATGTTGACTCTGTATTTGCCCCATGCTTCAAACACTTCTTTATAGAATGGAGGTACTTTTTCATACATAGTATTTTTCATTATCATAATTAATCCATTTTCTTCACACCTTCCGTTTTTATGCAAATATTCCTTGAAAACATTTTTCCATCCGTAATCCACCCTGTCATGCATATACTTTTTGACAGTCTTGATTCTTATTGCTTTTTTCTTTATATTTAAATCCACCAGTTTCAGTCCTCCTTCTTCATATTTCCCTATCAGGGTTTTATGTGCTATTCTAGCTGGTTTCCCCTCCCATATGTAGTTATTAATTATACTGTTTAGTTCTTTGTGCACCCACTCTGGCATGTCTATCACGGTCATTGCATATACAACCTTGGATAATATCAGAGCATTTATCACCACAACCTTCCCCTTCAATTTCAATCTCCTTGGCCTCCACGCATTTAATGTGTTTTTCACTTTGTTTATAACCCCGTTCCACGTCTCGTCTCTAGCCTCCTTTTCTTTCACTCCAATATGTATCCCCAATATTTTTATATAATCATTTGCAATTCTAAAAGGCATGCTACAACCAATCTGGTTTACATTCCCAACGTACATTATTTCAGTTTTATCTATATTTACCTTAGCCCCTGATGCTTTTCCATATATTTCTATTTTTTCCATTATCCTTTTCACGCCATTCATATTTTTCACCGTACATGTGGTATCATCAGCATATTGTTGAATTTTGCTTTCTCCCCCATTTGGCAATTGGATCCCCTCAATTTCTTTATCCTTTTTTATCATTTCAGCCAGACTTTCCGCAGTTAAGCTGTATAATACAGCAGATAGTGGACACCCTTGCCTTACAGATCTCTCAAGCGGAAAAGGATCCGTTATAGCGCCATTTACTTTAACGCTGCTTGTTGCATTCCTATATAACAGTTTTATCCAATTTATCATTCTCTCTCCGAACCCAAACTTCTCCAATGTGCAAAAAAGGAAACTGTGCTCAACCCTGTCAAAGGCTTTATTCAAGTCCACACTTAAAATAATTCCCCCGGCTTTGCCCATGTACTCTACCGTGTCCCTTATTGTGCTAATGATGTCTGATATGTCCCTCCCTGGTATCCCGTACGCCTGTGTTGATGATATGACTGTTGGTGCCGCCGTTTTTATTCTGTTTGCTAATACCTTTGCTAAAATTTTGTAATCTGTGTTTAGTAAGCTTAGTGGTCTGTAGTTCTCTAGTTTTCTTCTGCCTCCCTTGTTTTTATATAGTACCGTTATTAATCCTGTTGCAAGTGACTCTGGTATCTCCTGTTCCTTTTCCATCTCTGCATAGACCCTATTTAATATAGGGATCAGAATTTCTATAAACGTTTTGTAAAACTCACTCGTAAGGCCATCTGTCCCTGGACTTTTATTGGTTTTTAAGGACATTATTGCTTCTTTTATTTCTATGTCTTTTATATTATCATCACACATACATTTCTCGTCTTCTGTGATTGTTTTGTTAATATCACTTAATACTAGGTCTATATCTTCCTTATTTGTGTTCCCTTTTTTGAATAGATTTTTATAAAATGTCCCAACCGTATCAATAATGTCTACAAAATCATTTATTGTCTCTCCATCTTCATTTTCCAACTCTTCGATATATACCCTTTCTTGTTTTCTTTTTTCCAGTCCCAAAAAATAACCTGTGCATTTCTCTCCCCTCATTGCATATTTTGCCTTACTCCTTGTTATTGCCCCCTCACATTGATTCCGCTCATAAGAGTCCAATTTTGATTTTACCTTTAAATATTTCTCTATACTATGATTTGGATCCTTATCCACTCTCTCAGCCTCTTCTGCCAGCGCATCCGTCAAGCCTTTTACTTTTTCTCTTTCTTTAAAGTTCCGGAACTTAGCATATCGAATGCTTATTGTTTTTATCTTTTGCTTTAGTCTTTCCCACCATGATCCCTTATTTCTGCACACTTCCATGTTATTTTTTTCTTGTTCTATACAGGCCACTACTTTGTTTCTATACCTCTCTTCCTCGAGCAGACTGCTGTTGAGGCACCATACTCCTCCTCCCCTTCTTTCCAACCCACTACCAACCTCTAACGACAGAATGGCATGGTCACTAAACGATGTGAAGTTATACTTCATTTTTTTTAGATATTTTACAATGCTCTGTTTTGCAACACAGAGATCAATTCGACTCTGCTTTAATTCCCCCATTACCATTTGTCTCCTCGAGTATTCCCGCTTGTTTGGGTTTTCATTCCTCCATATATCAATTAACTGTCTTTCCTCCATCATTTTTAGAAAAACCTTTCTTGACGTGTCGCTCTTAAATTCTTTCCCTCTCGCTAAATCCAGCCTTGTACTTTTTAAATTAAAATCTCCCACTATAATACAGTTTCCCACACACCATTTCCCCAAACCCAAGAAAAACACCTTCCTATCCGTTTCTATATTTGGCGCATATACATTAATCAGTCGATACACTATATTTTTGTATTTGAATTCTATTATTATTATTCTTCCCGTTTTATCGCTGTAGAGTTCTTTTATGTTTTGTACAATATCATTTTTTATCAAAATTGCTACACCACAAGATCTCTCTGTACCATTATTTACATATACCGTGTCTTTCCATTTTATTTTTATATCCTTCATGATATTGTCTGTCCAGTTGGTTTCTTGCAGACATAATATATCATTATTCTTACATTTGACTAATAGTTTTCCCAATTTGCTTTGATTTCGTAAACCATTTGTGTTAAATGAGATTAAGCTAAACATTAGACATAAGGTGATTATTGTTTCATTTCTAACCTTCATTTTTTTTCGTACCTTTCTTTTTTGCTGCTACCATTCTTTCCTTCTTGGCTTTCCTTTTCTTCACCAGCTCTGCCTTTCTGTCCTTTCCGTCCATGGGTTCGTCAGTCTCGGACACCGACCCAACGTCCATTTCCTCCATCCAGCTCTTCCTTATTTGGTCCCGCTCCTCCTCTGGGGTTTCCTCGATCTCCCCCTCCGACAACATGCCTTCCGCGTTGTCCTCTCCAACTCCTCTTGGACTTCCTCTACCAACCAGGGTGCGTTCATGGGCAATTTTCGACACCAGGTCCCCAGGGGTACCTTCACCTACTCCTAGCCCAATCGCTCCCCCGGTTGGTGGATCCTCTGGCTGGACGACGTCGTCCAGAGTGCTGCAGAGTGGCTCCATTTCTGCTGCTGCCGGCGCCACCGCCGCCGTATCCGCTTCCACCACCGCTGCTGACACCTCCGCAGCCTCCTCCGCCAGCACCACTGCTGCCGCCGTCGCTTCACCGTCCCGCTGCCCTTCCTGGTTCTCATCTGCTCGGTCTCCTCCTCTCCCGTTACGCGTCGGGCAGTCCCGCGCGTAGTGCCCCTGCATCTGGCATCTGTGACACGTGAAATGTGGGCAGTCCCTCAAGATGTGTCCTGGTTGTATGCACATCCGGCATACTCTGACTTGTCGGTCATGAATTACTCTGAAGAATTCTGTGCCTTCCAGTGTATCAAATTTCGTTGAGTACGGCAGTGATTTCACCGTCTCTGTGAATTGTACTCTCAGAAATCTTGTCCCGTCTGCTATGTCAGTCCCAGGCCACATCCTTCTCTTTATCGGGGAGACAGCTTTCACTCCCCACTCGTACAGTTTCGCCAGGATCACCTCATCAGGCACATATGTCGGAAGGTTTAAAAAGGAGACAACCAGCTCATTGTTTGCCATCTCCTTGACAAACACTAAACTGTCTTTTATTTTTAACCCATCACACAATTTCTCCTTTCCATCTTCATTCTCCATCGTTATTTCATATTTTTTCGGTGCTTTAAATCGGCAGCCGACTACCACCCCACATACCTTCTTGATTTCTTTCAGTAATTCCATCATTGACACGTCTTCTTCCCCAACAATCTCCACAGCAACTGTCAGCCTCTTCTCAAAAGTTTGTGTCTTACTTTTGTCCGAAGCATTCCTGCCATTGTCCGTGATCCTTCTCGTAACCGTTTCCCTTCCAATGTCGGCATTCGTTGTCGGTTGCTGCTTCTTGCTGCTGTCCATGATCCTGCTCGTAGTCGTGGTCTTTCCATGGTCTGTGTTCTTGGGCGATATCTGCTCCATGCCTTTGTCCATATTCTGTGTCGTTGTGTGTACCGGTCCGCTTTCAGTTGCCGTGTGATCCGTCCTACTCCTCTCTACTCGCTCTCTCCTATCCATTTCGTCGCTCATTCAACACACACACAAACAAAAAGGACGTTCCCCCGAACAGCAAGCTGCTGGGGGAGTAAAGCTAAAACAAAAAGTAAACTAAACTCACTCACTGTCAATCTAACACAGATAAGATAAATTTCACCTTCTCTCTCCACTTGCTCTCTCTGCTCATTCACTATCTGGCTTCGCACCTGAACGGTATCAAACGTGATCAGGGTGGTATGGCCGTACGCAAATGTTACCGGGTCCATACTACCTTTTATTCAGCAGGAGCACAAAAGGACTGAGAGCGCTGCCGTGGCCAGAGAGGGGACTTGTACAGAAACAATGATTAGATCCATAATGAAGGAAAGCAATGCATAAAGACTTTATTCCATACTCAAAGTACCATATGAAAACGCAATGCAATACACTGCGTGTGCGGTTGAGTGATCTTTTGAAGAAATGTAGCGTTGCAACACCAGGGATAGACTGCAATGTATCTCAGTCGTTGCAGCCCTCTGATGCTCCCTGCTGCCGGCGTCACAACAGTGTCTGCATTTTTCACAAATAGAGTTTGGAGAGACGTTGTCAGTGTCTGTATGTTGCTTAAATTCTCCCAAACAGTGGGCGCTAAAGATCAGGGCACGGCAGACCATTGCAGCCATTGATCTCGAGCAGAAAAATAAATATGCTTACAGCACCTGGTATTCCCAGGCGGTCACCCATCCAAGTACTAACCAGGCCCGACCCTGCTTAGCTTCCGAGATCAGACGAGATCGGGCGTGATCAGGGTGGTATAGCCGTACGCAAATGTTACCGGGTCCATACTACCTTTTATTCAGCAGGAGCACAAAAGGACTGAGAGCGCTGCCGTGGCCAGAGACGGGACTTGTACAGAAACAATGATAAGATCCATAATGAAGGAAAGCAATGCATAAAGACTTTATTCCATACTCAAAGTACCATATCAAAACACAATGCAATACACTGCGTGTGCGGTTGAGTGATCTTTTGAAGAAATGTAGCGTTGCAACACCAGGGATAGACTGCAATGTATCTCTGTCGTTGCAGCCCTCTGATGCTCCCTGCTGCCGGCGTCACAACAGTGTCTGCATGTTTCACAAATAGAGTTTGGAGAGACGTTGTCAGTGTCTGTATGTTGCTTAAATTCTCCCAAACAGTGGGCGCTAAGGATCAGGGCACGGCAGACCATTGCAGCCATTGATCTCGAGCAGAAAAATAAAAATGCTTACAGCACCTGGTATTCCCAGGCCGGCTCCCATCCAAGTACTAACCAGGCCCGACCCTGCTTAGCTTCCGAGATCAGACGAGATCGGGCTTGATCAGGGTGGTATGGCCGTATGCAAATGTTACCGGGTCCATACTAGCTTTCACACAACAGGAGCACATAAGGACTGAGAGCGCTGCCGTGGCCAGAGACGGGACTTGTACAGAAACAATGATTAGATCCATAATGAAGGAATGCAATGCATAAAGACTTTATTCCAGACTCAAAGTATCATATCAAAACGCAATGCAATACACTGCGTGTGCGGTTGAGTGATCTTTTGAAGAAATGTAGCGTTGCAACACCAGGGATAGACTGCAATGTATCTCTGCCGTTGCAGCCATCTGATGCTCCCTGCTGCCGGCGTCACAACAGTGTCTGCATTTTTCACAAATAGAGTTTGGAGAGACGTTGTCAGTGTCTGTATGTTGCTTAAATTCTCCCAAACAGTGGGCGCTAAAGATCAGGGCACGGCAGACCATTGCAGCCATTGATCTCGAGCAGAAAAATAAATATGCTTACAGCACCTGGTATTCCCAGGCGGTCACCCATCCAAGTACTAACCAGGCCCGACCCTGCTTAGCTTCCGAGATCAGACGAGATCGGGCGTGATCAGGGTGGTTTGGCCGTACGCAAATGTTACCGGGTCCATACTACCTTTTATTCAGCAGGAGCACAAAAGGACTGAGAGCGCTGCCGTGGCCAGAGACGGGACTTGTACAGAAACAATGATTAGATCCATAATGAAGGAAAGCAATGCATAAAGACTTTATTCCATACTCAAAGTACCATATCAAAACGCAATGCAATACACTGCGCTTGCGGTTGAGTGATCTTTTGAAGAAATGTAGCGTTGCAACACCAGGGATAGACTGCAATGTATCTCTGTCGTTGCAGCCCTCTGATGCTCCCTGCTGCCGGCGTCACAACAGTGTCTGCATTTTTCACAAATAGAGTTTGGAGAGACGTTGTCAGTGTCTGTATGTTGCTTAAATTCTCCCAAACAGTGGGCGCTAAAGATCAGGGCACGGCACACCATTGCAGCCATTGATCTCGAGCAGAAAAATAAATATGCTTACAGCACCTGGTATTCCCAGGCGGTCACCCATCCAAGTACTAACCAGGCCCGACCCTGCTTAGCTTCCGAGATCAGACGAGATCGGGCGTGATCAGGGTGGTATGGCCGTACGCAAATGTTACCGGGTCCATACTACCTTTTATTCAGCAGGAGCACAAAAGGACTGAGAGCGCTGCCGTGGCCAGAGACGGGACTTGTACAGAAACAATGATTAGATCCATAATGAAGGAAAGCAATGCATAAAGACTTTATTCCATACTCAAAGTACCATATCAAAACGCAATGCAATACACTGCGTGTGCGGTTGAGTGATCTTTTGAAGAAATGTAGCGTTGCAACACCAGGGATAGACTGCAATGTATCTCTGTCGTTGCAGCCCTCTGATGCTCCCTGCTGCCGGCGTCACAACAGTGTCTGCATTTTTCACAAATAGAGTTTGGAGAGACGTTGTCAGTGTCTGTATGTTGCTTAAATTCTCCCAAACAGTGGGCGCTAAAGATCAGGGAACGGCAGACCATTGCAGCCATTGATCTCGAGCAGAAAAAAAAAAAGCTTACAGCACCTGGTATTCCCAGGCGGTCTCCCATCCAAGTACTAACCAGGCCCGACCCTGCTTAGCTTCCGAGATCAGACGAGATCGGGCGTGTTCAGGGTGGTATGGCCGTAAGCGAGTATAGCCGCATCCAAAGTAGCTTTTAAACAGCAGGAGCACATAAGGACTGAGAGCGCTGCCGTGACCATAGACCAGACTTGTACAGAAACAATTATTAGATCAATAATGAAGGAAAGCAATGAATGAATACTTTATTCCGGACTCAAAGTACCATATCAAAACGCAATGCAATACACCGAGTTGGCGTGTGTGCTCGTTTGCGTGAACCTTTGAAGAAACATAGCGTTTCAAACGCTGCGATGGACTGCAGCAGGTCAAGCGAAGCAGTCATTCATAGCTCTTATTTCTTTACAACAACATGATCAGGGGAGAGCGCGAACGCAGTCCCCCACTACCAGAAATTATGCAATCGAGATTCCCACATTTGGGGAATTCGCACGGGTCAGCAACAGCCGCAGTGCAATGGCCGAGCCTCACCATGGGTGAACCACCTTCTTGATCATGGTATCTCCCTTGCCAGGTAAGTATGATTAGTACTCGTTCAGATGGGCTGAACGCTGCCCACGCGTGTTCCCTTGGAGAACGGTTGCAAAGAATTCGGAGATGTCTAGACTTTAAAGTCCGTGTTGCAGGGTTTATTTTCCAACAAGTGTGTGCAATTTGCTTGTTCTTAATACAGATTTAAACTGTTATCCATTTTATTTCATGTTGTTAGGTATCACAAAACGGAATGTAATACGACAAAGTAGGTACTATTTTAGCGGTTTGCAATTGATTCTCTTTTCCCCCAGGATAATTAAATATGTTCTATTATTTGCCATGCGGAGCCAGCCAGTCCTGTGCACGTATGCAAATTAGCCATGTGCACCTAACAGAAGAATGACGTAATGTTGAGAACGAGTCATACTAAAAAGGGAGAGCAATCGACAGCTAAACCAGACTGTATCAATCACACACTTTGGGTCCATTCTAACTTATGATAAGAGGCTAGTCTTTAAATCTTTGCAGTGACTGAATGTTTATGATAAAACGGATTGTTTTGCATTCGATGAGTGTGTGCGACTGTGCGTTTGTCATTTCCGGCTTCGGCATACCGCATGGTAATGAAGGCCTCGTGGTGAGTTGCTTTCTTAGTGAAGCAGCCTCGCCTTGGAGTTGGATGAGTTGGAGTGATATAAGTTGTCAGTGTCTGTATGTTGCTTAAATTCTCCCAAACAGTGGGCGCTAAGGATCAGGGCACGGCAGACCATTGCAGCCATTGATCTCGAGCAGAAAAATAAAAATGCTTACAGCACCTGGTATTCCCAGGCGGTCACCCATCTAAGTACTAACCAGGCCCGACCCTGCTTAGCTTCCGAGATCAGACGAGATCGGGCGTGATCAGGGTGGTATGGCCGTACGCAAATGTTACCGGGTCCATACTACCTTTTATTCAGCAGGAGCACAAAAGGACTGAGAGCGCTGCCGTGGCCAGAGAGGGGACTTGTACAGAAACAATGATTAGATCCATAATGAAGGAAAGCAATGCATAAAGACTTTATTCCAGACTCAAAGTATCATATCAAAACGCAATGCAATACACTGCGTGTGCGGTTGAGTGATCTTTTGAAGAAATGTAGCGTTGCAACACCAGGGATAGACTGCAATGTATCTCTGTCGTTGCAGCCCTCTGATGCTCCCTGCTGCCGGCGTCACAACAGTGTCTGCATTTTTCACAAATAGAGTTTGGAGAGACGTTGTCAGTGTCTGTATGTTGCTTAAATTCTCCCAAACAGTGGGCGCTAAAGATCAGGGCACGGCAGACCATTGCAGCCATTGATCTCGAGCAGAAAAATAAATATGCTTACAGCACCTGGTATTCCCAGGCGGTCACCCATCCAAGTACTAACCAGGCCCGACCCTGCTTAGCTTCCGAGATCAGACGAGATCGGGCGTGATCAGGGTGGTATGGCCGTACGCAAATGTTACCGGGTCCATACTACCTTTTATTCAGCAGGAGCACAAAAGGACTGAGAGCACTGCCGTGGCCAGAGACGGGACTTGTACAGAAACAATGATTAGATCCATAATGAAGGAAAGCAATGCATAAAGACTTTATTCCATACTCAAAGTACCATATGAAAACGCAATGCAATACACTGCGTGTGCGGTTGAGTGATCTTTTGAAGAAATGTAGCGTTGCAACACCAGGGATAGACTGCAATGTATCTCTGTCGTTGCAGCCCTCTGATGCTCCCTGCTGCCGGCGTCACAACAGTGTCTGCATGTTTCACAAATAGAGTTTGGAGAGACGTTGTCAGTGTCTGTATGTTGCTTAAATTCTCCCAAACAGTGGGCGCTAAGGATCAGGGCACGGCAGACCATTGCAGCCATTGATCTCGAGCAGAAAAATAAAAATGCTTACAGCACCTGGTATTCCCAGGCGGTCTCCCATCCAAGTACTAACCAGGCCCGACCCTGCTTAGCTTCCGAGATCAGACGAGATCGGGCGTGATCAGGGTGGTATGTCCGTACGCAAATGTTACCGGGTCCATACTAGCTTTCACACAGCAGGAGCACATAAGGACTGAGAGCGCTGCCGTGGCCAGAGACGGGACTTGTACAGAAACAATGATTAGATCCATAATGAAGGAAAGCAATGCATAAAGACTTTATTCCATACTCAAAGTACCATATCAAAACGCAATGCAATACACTGCGTGTGCGGTTGAGTGATCTTTTGAAGAAATGTAGCGTTGCAACACCAGGGATAGACTGCAATGTATCTCTGTCGTTGCAGCCCTCTGATGCTCCCTGCTGCCGGCGTCACAACAGTGTCTGCATGTTTCACAAATAGAGTTTGGAGAGACGTTGTCAGTGTCTGTATGTTGCTTAAATTCTCCCAAACAGTGGGCGCTAAAGATCACGGCACGGCAGGCCATTGCAGCCAATGAGCTCGAGTTGAAAAATAAATGTGCTTACAGCACCAGGTGGTCCCCCATCGATGTAGTAACCAGGCCCGACCCTGCTTAGCTTCCAAGATCAGACGAGATCGGGCATGATCAGGCTGTTATGGCCTTAAACTAACATTTCCGGGTCCATACTAGGTTTTATACAGCAGGAGCACATAAGGACTGAGAGCGCTGCCGTGGCCAGAGACGGGACTTGTACAGAAACAATGATTAGATCCATAATGAAGGAAAGCAATGCATAAAGACTTTATTCCATACTCAAAGTACCATATGAAAACGCAATGCAATACACTGCGTGTGCGGTTGAGTGATCTTTTGAAGAAATGTAGCGTTGCAACACCAGGGATAGACTGCAATGTATCTCTGTCGTTGCAGCCCTCTGATGCTCCCTGCTGCCGGCGTCACAACAGTGTCTGCATTTTTCACAAATAGAGTTTGGAGAGACGTTGTCAGTGTCTGTATGTTGCTCAAATTCTCCCAAACAGTGGGCGCTAAAGATCAGGGCACGGCAGACCATTGCAGCCATTGATCTCGAGCAGAAAAATAAATATGCTTACAGCACCTGGTATTCCCAGGTGGTCACCCATCCAAGTACTAACCAGGCCCGACCCTGCTTAGCTTCCGAGATCAGACGAGATCGGGCGTGATCAGGGTGGTATGGCCGTACGCAAATGTTACCGGGTCCATACTACCTTTTATTCAGCAGGAGCACAAAAGGACTGAGAGCGCTGCCGTGGCCAGAGACGGGACATGTACAGAAACAATGATTAGATCCATAATGAAGGAAAGCAATGCATAAAGACTTTATTCCATACTCAAAGTACCATATCAAAACGCAATGCAATACACTGCGTGTGCGGTTGAGTGATCTTTTGAAGAAATGTAGCGTTGCAACACCAGGGATAGACTGCAATGTATCTCTGTCGTTGCAGCCCTCTGATGCTCCCTGCTGCCGGCGTCACAACAGTGTCTGCATTTTTCACAAATAGAGTTTGGAGAGACGTTGTCAGTGTCTGTATGTTGCTTAAATTCTCCCAAACAGTGGGCGCTAAGGATCAGGGCACGGCAGACCATTGCAGCCATTGATCTCGAGCAGAAAAATAAAAATGCTTACAGCACCTGGTATTCCCAGGCGGTCACCCATCCAAGTACTAACCAGGCCCGACCCTGCTTAGCTTCCGAGATCAGACGAGATCGGGCGTGATCAGGGTGGTATGGCCGTACGCAAATGTTCCCGGGTCCATACTACGTTTTATTCAGCAGGAGCACAAAAGGACTGAGAGCGCTGCCGTGGCCAGAGACGGGACTTGTACAGAAACAATGATTAGATCCATAATGAAGGAAAGCAATGCATAAAGACTTTATTCCATACTCAAAGTACCATATCAAAACGCAATGCAATACACTGCGTGTGCGGTTGAGTGATCTTTTGAAGAAATGTAGCGTTGCAACACCAGGGATAGACTGCAATGTATCTCTGTCGTTGCAGCCCTCTGATGCTCCCTGCTGCCGGCGTCACAACAGTGTCTGCATTTTTCACAAATAGAGTTTGGAGAGACGTTGTCGGTGTCTGTATGTTGCTTAAATTCTCCCAAACAGTGGGCGCTAAAGATCAGGGCACGGCAGACCATTGCAGCCATTGATCTCGAGCAGAAAAATAAACATGCTTACAGCACCTGGTATTCCCAGGCGGTCACCCATCCAAGTACTAACCAGGCCCGACCCTGCTTAGCTTCCGAGATCAGACGAGATCGGGCGTGATCAGGGTGGTATGGCCGTACGCAAATGTTCCCGGGTCCATACTACGTTTTATTCAGCAGGAGCACAAAAGGACTGAGAGCGCTGCCGTGGCCAGAGACGGGACTTGTACAGAAACAATGATTAGATCCATAATGAAGGAAAGCAATGCATAAAGACTTTATTCCATACTCAAAGTACCATATCAAAACGCAATGCAATACACTGCGTGTGCGGTTGAGTGATCTTTTGAAGAAATGTAGCGTTGCAACACCAGGGATAGACTGCAATGTATCTCTGTCGTTGCAGCCCTCTGATGCTCCCTGCTGCCGGCGTCACAACAGTGTCTGCATTTTTCACAAATAGAGTTTGGAGAGACGTTGTCAGTGTCTGTATGTTGCTTAAATTCTCCCAAACAGTGGGCGCTAAAGATCAGGGCACGGCAGACCATTGCAGCCATTGATCTCGAGCAGAAAAATAAATATGCTTACAGCACCTGGTATTCCCAGGCGGTCACCCATCCAAGTACTAACCAGGCCCGACCCTGCTTAGCTTCCGAGATCAGACGAGATCGGGCGTGATCAGGGTGGTATGGCCGTACGCAAATGTTACCGGGTCCATACTACCTTTTATTCAGCAGGAGCACAAAAGGACTGAGAGCGCTGCCGTGGCCAGAGACGGGACTTGTACAGAAACAATGATTAGATCCATAATGAAGGAAAGCAATGCATAAAGACTTTATTCCATACTCAAAGTACCATATGAAAACGCAATGCAATACACTGCGTGTGCGGTTGAGTGATCTTTTGAAGAAATGTAGCGTTGCAACACCAGGGATAGACTGCAATGTATCTCTGTCGTTGCAGCCCTCTGATGCTCCCTGCTGCCGGCGTCACAACAGTGTCTGCATTTTTCACAAATAGAGTTTGGAGAGACGTTGTCAGTGTCTGTATGTTGCTTAAATTCTCCCAAACAGTGGGCGCTAAAGATCAGGGCACGGCAGACCATTGCAGCCATTGATCTCGAGCAGAAAAATAAATATGCTTACAGCACCTGGTATTCCCAGGCGGTCAACCATCCAAGTACTAACCAGGCCCGACCCTGCTTAGCTTCCGAGATCAGACGAGATCGGGCGTGATCAGGGTGGTATGGCCGTAAGCGAGTATTGCCGCATCCAAAGTAGCTTTTAAACAGCAGGAGCACATAAGGACTGAGAGCGCTGCCGTGACCATAGACCAGACTTGTACAGAAACAATTATTAGATCAATAATGAAGGAAAGCAATGAATGAATACTTTTTTCCGGACTCAAAGTACCATATCAAAACGCAATGCAATACACCGAGTTGGCGTGTGTGTTCGTTTGCGTGAACCTTTGAAGAAACATAGCGTTTCAAACGCTGCGATGGACTGCAGCAGGTCAAGCGAAGCAGTCATTCATAGCTCTTACTTCTTTACAACAACATGATCAGGGGAGAGCGCGAACGCAGTCCCCCACTACCAGAAATTATGCAATCGAGATTCCCACATTTGGGGAATTCGCACGGGTCAGCAACAGCCGCAGTGCAATGGCCGAGCCTCACCATGGGTGAACCACCTTCTTGATCATGGTATCTCCCTTGCCAGGTAAGTATGATTAGTACTCGTTCAGATGGGCTGAACTCTGCCCACGCGTGTTCCCTTGGAGAACGGTTGCAAAGAATTCGGAGATGTCTAGACTTTAAAGTCCGTGTTGCAGGGTTTATTTTCCAACAAGTGTGTGCAATTTGCTTGTTCTTAATGCAGATTTAAACTGTTATCCATTTTATTTCATGTTGTTAGGTATCACAAAACGGAATGTAATACGACAAAGTAGGTACTATTTTAGCGGTTTGCAATTGATTCTCTTTTCCCCCAGGATAATTAAATATGTTCTATTATTTGCCATGCGGAGCCAGCCAGTCCTGTGCACGTATGCAAATTAGCCATGTGCACCTAACAGAAGAATGACGTAATGTTGAGAACGAGTCATACTAAAAAGGGAGAGCAATCGACAGCTAAACCAGACTGTATCAATCACACACTTTGGGTCCATTCTAACTTATGATAAGAGGCTAGTCTTTAAATCTTTGCAGTGACTGAATGTTTATGATAAAACGGATTGTTTTGCATTCGATGAGTGTGTGCGACTGTGCGTTTGTCATTTCCGGCTTCGGCATACCGCATGGTAATGAAGGCCTCGTGGTGAGTTGCTTTCTTAGTGAAGCAGCCTCGCCTTGGAGTTGGATGAGTTGGAGTGATATAAGTTGCCAGTGTCTGTATGTTGCTTAAATTCTCCCAAACAGTGGGCGCTAAGGATCAGGGCACGGCAGACCATTGCAGCCATTGATCTCGAGCAGAAAAATAAAAATGCTTACAGCACCTGGTATTCCCAGGCGGTCACCCATCTAAGTACTAACCAGGCCCGACCCTGCTTAGCTTCCGAGATCAGACGAGATCGGGCGTGATCAGGGTGGTATGGCCGTACGCAAATGTTACCGGGTCCATACTACCTTTTATTCAGCAGGAGCACAAACGGACTGAGAGCGCTGCCGTGGCCAGAGACGGGACTTGTACAGAAACAATGATTAGATCCATAATGAAGGAAAGCAATGCATAAAGACTTTATTCCATACTCAAAGTACCATATGAAAACGCAATGCAATACACTGCGTGTGCGGTTGAGTGATCTTTTGAAGAAATGTAACGTTGCAACACCAGGGATAGACTGCAATGTATCTCTGTCGTTGCAGCCCTCTGATGCTCCCTGCTGCCGGCGTCACAACAGTGTCTGCATGTTTCACAAATAGAGTTTGGAGAGACTTTGTCGGTGTCTGTATGTTGCTTATATTCTTCCAAACAGTGGGCGCAAAGGATCAGGGCACGGCAGACCATTGCAGCCATTGATCTCGAGCAGAAAAATAAAAATGCTTACAGCACCTGGTATTCCCAGGCGGTCACCCATCCAAGTACTAACCAGGCCCGACCCTGCTTAGCTTCCGAGATCAGACGAGATCGGGCGTGATCAGGGTGGTATGGCCGTACGCAAATGTTACCGGGTCCATACTACCTTTTATTCAGCAGGAGCACAAACGGACTGAGAGCGCTGCCGTGGCCAGAGACGGGACTTGTACAGAAACAATGATTAGATCCATAATGAAGGAAAGCAATGCATAAAGACTTTATTCCATACTCAAAGTACCATATGAAAACGCAATGCAATACACTGCGTGTGCGGTTGAGTGATCTTTTGAAGAAATGTAACGTTGCAACACCAGGGATAGACTGCAATGTATCTCTGTCGTTGCAGCCCTCTGATGCTCCCTGCTGCCGGCGTCACAACAGTGTCTGCATGTTTCACAAATAGAGTTTGGAGAGACTTTGTCGGTGTCTGTATGTTGCTTATATTCTTCCAAACAGTGGGCGCAAAGGATCAGGGCACGGCAGACCATTGCAGCCATTGATCTCGAGCAGAAAAATAAAAATGCTTACAGCACCTGGTATTCCCAGGCGGTCACCCATCCAAGTACTAACCAGGCCCGACCCTGCTTAGCTTCCGAGATCAGACAAGATCGGGCGTGATCAGGGTGGTATGGCCGTACGCAAATGTTACCGGGTCCATACTACCTTTTATTCAGCAGGAGCACAAAAGGACTGAGAGCGCTGCCGTGGCCAGAGACGGGACTTGTACAGAAACAATGATTAGATCCATAATGAAGGAAAGCAATGCATAAAGACTTTATTCCAGACTCAAAGTATCATATCAAAACGCAATGCAATACACTGCGTGTGCGGTTGAGTGATCTTTTGAAGAAATGTAGCGTTGCAACACCAGGGATAGACTGCAATGTATCTCTGTCGTTGCAGCCCTCTGATGCTCCCTGCTGCCGGCGTCACAACAGTGTCTGCATTTTTCACAAATAGAGTTTGGAGAGACGTTGTCAGTGTCTGTATGTTGCTTAAATTCTCCCAAACAGTGGGCGCTAAAGATCAGGGCACGGCAGACCATTGCAGCCATTGATCTCGAGCAGAAAAATAAATATGCTTACAGCACCTGGTATTCCCAGGCGGTCACCCATCCAAGTACTAACCAGGCCCGACCCTGCTTAGCTTCCGAGATCAGACGAGATCGGGCGTGATCAGGGTGGTATGGCCGTACGCAAATGTTACCGGGTCCATACTACCTTTTATTCAGCAGGAGCACAAAAGGACTGAGAGCACTGCCGTGGCCAGAGACGGGACTTGTACAGAAACAATGATTAGATCCATAATGAAGGAAAGCAATGCATAAAGACTTTATTCCATACTCAAAGTACCATATGAAAACGCAATGCAATACACTGCGTGTGCGGTTGAGTGATCTTTTGAAGAAATGTAGCGTTGCAACACCAGGGATAGACTGCAATGTATCTCTGTCGTTGCAGCCCTCTGATGCTCCCTGCTGCCGGCGTCACAACAGTGTCTGCATGTTTCACAAATAGAGTTTGGAGAGACGTTGTCAGTGTCTGTATGTTGCTTAAATTCTCCCAAACAGTGGGCGCTAAGGATCAGGGCACGGCAGACCATTGCAGCCATTGATCTCGAGCAGAAAAATAAAAATGCTTACAGCACCTGGTATTCCCAGGCGGTCTCCCATCCAAGTACTAACCAGGCCCAACCCTGCTTAGCTTCCGAGATCAGACGAGATCGGGCGTGATCAGGGTGGTATGTCCGTACGCAAATGTTACCGGGTCCATACTAGCTTTCACACAGCAGGAGCACATAAGGACTGAGAGCGCTGCCGTGGCCAGAGACGGGACTTGTACAGAAACAATGATTAGATCCATAATGAAGGAAAGCAATGCATAAAGACTTTATTCCATACTCAAAGTACCATATCAAAACGCAATGCAATACACTGCGTGTGCGGTTGAGTGATCTTTTGAAGAAATGTAGCGTTGCAACACCAGGGATAGACTGCAATGTATCTCTGTCGTTGCAGCCCTCTGATGCTCCCTGCTGCCGGCGTCACAACAGTGTCTGCATGTTTCACAAATAGAGTTTGGAGAGACGTTGTCAGTGTCTGTATGTTGCTTAAATTCTCCCAAACAGTGGGCGCTAAAGATCACGGCACGGCAGGCCATTGCAGCCAATGAGCTCGAGTTGAAAAATAAATGTGCTTACAGCACCAGGTGGTCCCCCATCGATGTAGTAACCAGGCCCGACCCTGCTTAGCTTCCAAGATCAGACGAGATCGGGCATGATCAGGCTGTTATGGCCGTAAACTAACATTTCCGGGTCCATACTAGGTTTTATACAGCAGGAGCACATAAGGACTGAGAGCGCTGCCGTGGCCAGAGACGGGACTTGTACAGAAACAATGATTAGATCCATAATGAAGGAAAGCAATGCATAAAGACTTTATTCCATACTCAAAGTACCATATGAAAACGCAATGCAATACACTGCGTGTGCGGTTGAGTGATCTTTTGAAGAAATGTAGCGTTGCAACACCAGGGATAGACTGCAATGTATCTCTGTCGTTGCAGCCCTCTGATGCTCCCTGCTGCCGGCGTCACAACAGTGTCTGCATTTTTCACAAATAGAGTTTGGAGAGACGTTGTCAGTGTCTGTATGTTGCTCAAATTCTCCCAAACAGTGGGCGCTAAAGATCAGGGCACGGCAGACCATTGCAGCCATTGATCTCGAGCAGAAAAATAAATATGCTTACAGCACCTGGTATTCCCAGGTGGTCACCCATCCAAGTACTAACCAGGCCCGACCCTGCTTAGCTTCCGAGATCAGACGAGATCGGGCGTGATCAGGGTGGTATGGCCGTACGCAAATGTTACCGGGTCCATACTACCTTTTATTCAGCAGGAGCACAAAAGGACTGAGAGCGCTGCCGTGGCCAGAGACGGGACATGTACAGAAACAATGATTAGATCCATAATGAAGGAAAGCAATGCATAAAGACTTTATTCCATACTCAAAGTACCATATCAAAACGCAATGCAATACACTGCGTGTGCGGTTGAGTGATCTTTTGAAGAAATGTAGCGTTGCAACACCAGGGATAGACTGCAATGTATCTCTGTCGTTGCAGCCCTCTGATGCTCCCTGCTGCCGGCGTCACAACAGTGTCTGCATTTTTCACAAATAGAGTTTGGAGAGACGTTGTCAGTGTCTGTATGTTGCTTAAATTCTCCCAAACAGTGGGCGCTAAGGATCAGGGCACGGCAGACCATTGCAGCCATTGATCTCGAGCAGAAAAATAAAAATGCTTACAGCACCTGGTATTCCCAGGCGGTCACCCATCCAAGTACTAACCAGGCCCGACCCTGCTTAGCTTCCGAGATCAGACGAGATCGGGCGTGATCAGGGTGGTATGGCCGTACGCAAATGTTCCCGGGTCCA
The DNA here is from genome assembly GCF_949987615.1 of Pollachius pollachius. Lineage (NCBI taxonomy): Eukaryota > Metazoa > Chordata > Actinopteri > Gadiformes > Gadidae > Pollachius > Pollachius pollachius. The sequence continues at coordinate 959,964 of NC_136938.1, read as the reverse complement.
TACTACGTTTTATTCAGCAGGAGCACAAAAGGACTGAGAGCGCTGCCGTGGCCAGAGACGGGACTTGTACAGAAACAATGATTAGATCCATAATGAAGGAAAGCAATGCATAAAGACTTTATTCCATACTCAAAGTACCATATCAAAACGCAATGCAATACACTGCGTGTGCGGTTGAGTGATCTTTTGAAGAAATGTAGCGTTGCAACACCAGGGATAGACTGCAATGTATCTCTGTCGTTGCAGCCCTCTGATGCTCCCTGCTGCCGGCGTCACAACAGTGTCTGCATTTTTCACAAATAGAGTTTGGAGAGACGTTGTCGGTGTCTGTATGTTGCTTAAATTCTCCCAAACAGTGGGCGCTAAAGATCAGGGCACGGCAGACCATTGCAGCCATTGATCTCGAGCAGAAAAATAAATATGCTTACAGCACCTGGTATTCCCAGGCGGTCACCCATCCAAGTACTAACCAGGCCCGACCCTGCTTAGCTTCCGAGATCAGACGAGATCGGGCGTGATCAGGGTGGTATGGCCGTACGCAAATGTTCTCGGGTCCATACTACGTTTTATTCAGCAGGAGCACAAAAGGACTGAGAGCGCTGCCGTGGCCAGAGACGGGACTTGTACAGAAACAATGATTAGATCCATAATGAAGGAAAGCAATGCATAAAGACTTTATTCCATACTCAAAGTACCATATCAAAACGCAATGCAATACAATGCGTGTGCGGTTGAGTGATCTTTTGAAGAAATGTAGCGTTGCAACACCAGGGATAGACTGCAATGTATCTCTGTCGTTGCAGCCCTCTGATGCTCCCTGCTGCCGGCGTCACAACAGTGTCTGCATTTTTCACAAATAGAGTTTGGAGAGACGTTGTCAGTGTCTGTATGTTGCTTAAATTCTCCCAAACAGTGGGCGCTAAAGATCAGGGCACGGCAGACCATTGCAGCCATTGATCTCGAGCAGAAAAATAAATATGCTTACAGCACCTGGTATTCCCAGGCGGTCACCCATCCAAGTACTAACCAGGCCCGACCCTGCTTAGCTTCCGAGATCAGACGAGATCGGGCGTGATCAGGGTGGTATGGCCGTACGCAAATGTTACCGGGTCCATACTACCTTTTATTCAGCAGGAGCACAAAAGGACTGAGGGCGCTGCCGTGGCCAGAGACGGGACTTGTACAGAAACAATGATTAGATCCATAATGAAGGAAAGCAATGCATAAAGACTTTATTCCATACTCAAAGTACCATATGAAAACGCAATGCAATACACTGCGTGTGCGGTTGAGTGATCTTTTGAAGAAATGTAGCGTTGCAACACCAGGGATAGACTGCAATGTATCTCTGTCGTTGCAGCCCTCTGATGCTCCCTGCTGCCGGCGTCACAACAGTGTCTGCATTTTTCACAAATAGAGTTTGGAGAGACGTTGTCAGTGTCTGTATGTTGCTTAAATTCTCCCAAACAGTGGGCGCTAAAGATCAGGGCACGGCAGACCATTGCAGCCATTGATCTCGAGCAGAAAAATAAATATGCTTACAGCACCTGGTATTCCCAGGCGGTCAACCATCCAAGTACTAACCAGGCCCGACCCTGCTTAGCTTCCGAGATCAGACGAGATCGGGCGTGATCAGGGTGGTATGGCCGTAAGCGAGTATTGCCGCATCCAAAGTAGCTTTTAAACAGCAGGAGCACATAAGGACTGAGAGCGCTGCCGTGACCATAGACCAGACTTGTACAGAAACAATTATTAGATCAATAATGAAGGAAAGCAATGAATGAATACTTTTTTCCGGACTCAAAGTACCATATCAAAACGCAATGCAATACACCGAGTTGGCGTGTGTGTTCGTTTGCGTGAACCTTTGAAGAAACATAGCGTTTCAAACGCTGCGATGGACTGCAGCAGGTCAAGCGAAGCAGTCATTCATAGCTCTTACTTCTTTACAACAACATGATCAGGGGAGAGCGCGAACGCAGTCCCCCACTACCAGAAATTATGCAATCGAGATTCCCACATTTGGGGAATTCGCACGGGTCAGCAACAGCCGCAGTGCAATGGCCGAGCCTCACCATGGGTGAACCACCTTCTTGATCATGGTATCTCCCTTGCCAGGTAAGTATGATTAGTACTCGTTCAGATGGGCTGAACTCTGCCCACGCGTGTTCCCTTGGAGAACGGTTGCAAAGAATTCGGAGATGTCTAGACTTTAAAGTCCGTGTTGCAGGGTTTATTTTCCAACAAGTGTGTGCAATTTGCTTGTTCTTAATGCAGATTTAAACTGTTATCCATTTTATTTCATGTTGTTAGGTATCACAAAACGGAATGTAATACGACAAAGTAGGTACTATTTTAGCGGTTTGCAATTGATTGTCTTTTCCCCCAGGATAATTAAATATGTTCTATTATTTGCCATGCGGAGCCAGCCAGTCCTGTGCACGTATGCAAATTAGCCATGTGCACCTAACAGAAGAATGACGTAATGTTGAGAACGAGTCATACTAAAAAGGGAGAGCAATCGACAGCTAAACCAGACTGTATCAATCACACACTTTGGGTCCATTCTAACTTATGATAAGAGGCTAGTCTTTAAATCTTTGCAGTGACTGAATGTTTATGATAAAACGGATTGTTTTGCATTCGATGAGTGTGTGCGACTGTGCGTTTGTCATTTCCGGCTTCGGCATACCGCATGGTAATGAAGGCCTCGTGGTGAGTTGCTTTCTTAGTGAAGCAGCCTCGCCTTGGAGTTGGATGAGTTGGAGTGATATAAGTTGTCAGTGTCTGTATGTTGCTTAAATTCTCCCAAACAGTGGGCGCTAAGGATCAGGGCACGGCAGACCATTGCAGCCATTGATCTCGAGCAGAAAAATAAAAATGCTTACAGCACCTGGTATTCCCAGGCGGTCACCCATCTAAGTACTAACCAGGCCCGACCCTGCTTAGCTTCCGAGATCAGACGAGATCGGGCGTGATCAGGGTGGTATGGCCGTACGCAAATGTTACCGGGTCCATACTACCTTTTATTCAGCAGGAGCACAAAAGGACTGAGAGCGCTGCCGTGGCCAGAGACGGGACTTGTACAGAAACAATGATTAGATCCATAATGAAGGAAAGCAATGCATAAAGACTTTATTCCATACTCAAAGTACCATATGAAAACGCAATGCAATACACTGCGTGTGCGGTTGAGTGATCTTTTGAAGAAATGTAACGTTGCAACACCAGGGATAGACTGCAATGTATCTCTGTCGTTGCAGCCCTCTGATGCTCCCTGCTGCCGGCGTCACAACAGTGTCTGCATGTTTCACAAATAGAGTTTGGAGAGACGTTGTCGGTGTCTGTATGTTGCTTATATTCTCCCAAACAGTGGGCGCTAAGGATCAGGGCACGGCAGACCATTGCAGCCATTGATCTCGAGCAGAAAAATAAAAATGCTTACAGCACCTGGTATTCCCAGGCGGTCACCCATCCAAGTACTAACCAGGCCCGACCCTGCTTAGCTTCCGAGATCAGACGAGATCGGGAGTGATCAGGGTGGTATGGCCGTACGCAAATGTTACCGGGTCCATACTACCTTTTATTCAGCAGGAACACAAAAGGACTGAGAGCGCTGCCGTGGCCAGAGACGGGACTTGTACAGAAACAATGATTAGATCCATAATGAAGGAAAGCAATGCATAAAGACTTTATTCCATACTCAAAGTACCATATCAAAACGCAATGCAATACACTGCGTGTGCGGTTGAGTGATCTTTTGAAGAAATGTAACGTTGCAACACCAGGGATAGACTGCAATGTATCTCTGTCGTTGCAGCCCTCTGATGCTCCCTGCTGCCGGCGTCACAACAGTGTCTGCATGTTTCACAAATAGAGTTTGGAGAGACGTTGTCGGTGTCTGTATGTTGCTTATATTCTCCCAAACAGTGGGCGCTAAGGATCAGGGCACGGCAGACCATTGCAGCCATTGATCTCGAGCAGAAAAATAAAAATGCTTACAGCACCTGGTATTCCCAGGCGGTCACCCATCCAAGTACTAACCAGGCCCGACCCTGCTTAGCTTCCGAGATCAGACGAGATCGGGCGTGATCAGGGTGGTATGGCCGTACGCAAATGTTACCGGGTCCATACTACCTTTTATTCAGCAGGAGCACAAAAGGACTGAGAGCGCTGCCGTGGCCAGAGACGGGACTTGTACAGAAACAATGATTAGATCCATAATGAAGGAAAGCAATGCATAAAGACTTTATTCCATACTCAAAGTACCATATCAAAACGCAATGCAATACACTGCGTGTGCGGTTGAGTGATCTTTTGAAGAAATGTAGCGTTGCAACACCAGGGATAGACTGCAATGTATCTCTGTCGTTGCAGCCCTCTGATGCTCCCTGCTGCCGGCGTCACAAGAGTGTCTGCATTTTTCACAAATAGAGTTTGGAGAGACGTTGTCAGTGTCTGTATGTTGCTTAAATTCTCCCAAACAGTGGGCGCTAAAGATCAGGGCACGGCAGACCATTGCAGCCATTGATCTCGAGCAGAAAAAAAAAAAGCTTACAGCACCTGGTATTCCCAGGCGGTCTCCAATCCAAGTACTAACCAGGTCCGACCCTGCTTAGCTTCCGAGATCAGACGAGATCGGGCGTGTTCAGGGTGGTATGGCCGTAAGCGAGCATATCCGCATCCAAAGTAGCTTTTAAACAGCAGGAGCACATAAGGACTGAGAGCGCTGCCGTGACCATAGACCAGACTTGTACAGAAACAATTATTAGATCAATAATGAAGGAAAGCAATGAATGAATACTTTATTCCGGACTCAAAGTACCATATCAAAACGCAATGCAATACACCGAGTTGTCGTGTGTGCTCGTTTGCGTGAACCTTTGAAGAAACATAGCGTTTCACACGCTGCGATGGACTGCAGCAGGTCAAGCGAAGCAGTCATTCATAGCTCTTATTTCTTTACAACAACATGATCAGGGGAGAGCGCGAACGCAGTCCCCCACTACCAGAAATTATGCAATCGAGATTCCCACATTTGGGGAATTCGCACGGGTCAGCAACAGCCGCAGTGCAATGGCCGAGCCTCACCATGGGTGAACCACCTTCTTGATCATGGTATCTCCCTTGCCAGGTAAGTATGATTAGTACTCGTTCAGATGGGCTGAACGCTGCCCACGCGTGTTCCCTTGGAGAACGGTTGCAAAGAATTCGGAGATGTCTAGACTTTAAAGTCCGTGTTGCAGGGTTTATTTTCCAACAAGTGTGTGCAATTTGCTTGTTCTTAATACAGATTTAAACTGTTATCCATTTTATTTCATGTTGTTAGGTATCACAAAACGGAATGTAATACGACAAAGTAGGTACTATTTTAGCGGTTTGCAATTGATTCTCTTTTCCCCCAGGATAATTAAATATGTTCTATTATTTGCCATGCGGAGCCAGCCAGTCCTGTGCACGTATGCAAATTAGCCATGTGCACCTAACAGAAGAATGACGTAATGTTGAGAACGAGTCATACTAAAAAGGGAGAGCAATCGACAGCTAAACCAGACTGTATCAATCACACACTTTGGGTCCATTCTAACTTATGATAAGAGGCTAGTCTTTAAATCTTTGCAGTGACTGAATGTTTATGATAAAACGGATTGTTTTGCATTCGATGAGTGTGTGCGACTGTGCGTTTGTCATTTCCGGCTTCGGCATACCGCATGGTAATGAAGGCCTCGTGGTGAGTTGCTTTCTTAGTGAAGCAGCCTCGCCTTGGAGTTGGATGAGTTGGAGTGATATAAGTTGTCAGTGTCTGTATGTTGCTTAAATTCTCCCAAACAGTGGGCGCTAAGGATCAGGGCACGGCAGACCATTGCAGCCATTGATCTCGAGCAGAAAAATAAAAATCCTTACAGCACCTGGTATTCCCAGGAGGTCACCCATCCAAGTACTAACCAGGCCCGACCCTGCTTAGCTTCCGAGATCAGACGAGATCGGGCGTGATCAGGGTGGTATGGCCGTACGCAAATGTTACCGGGTCCATACTACCTTTTATTCAGCAGGAGCACAAAAGGACTGAGAGCGCTGCCGTGGCCAGAGAGGGGACTTGTACAGAAACAATGATTAGATCCATAATGAAGGAAAGCAATGCATAAAGACTTTATTCCATACTCAAAGTACCATATGAAAACGCAATGCAATACACTGCGTGTGCGGTTGAGTGATCTTTTGAAGAAATGTAGCGTTGCAACACCAGGGATAGACTGCAATGTATCTCAGTCGTTGCAGCCCTCTGATGCTCCCTGCTGCCGGCGTCACAACAGTGTCTGCATTTTTCACAAATAGAGTTTGGAGAGACGTTGTCAGTGTCTGTATGTTGCTTAAATTCTCCCAAACAGTGGGCGCTAAAGATCAGGGCACGGCAGACCATTGCAGCCATTGATCTCGAGCAGAAAAATAAATATGCTTACAGCACCTGGTATTCCCAGGCGGTCACCCATCCAAGTACTAACCAGGCCCGACCCTGCTTAGCTTCCGAGATCAGACGAGATCGGGCGTGATCAGGGTGGTATAGCCGTACGCAAATGTTACCGGGTCCATACTACCTTTTATTCAGCAGGAGCACAAAAGGACTGAGAGCGCTGCCGTGGCCAGAGACGGGACTTGTACAGAAACAATGATAAGATCCATAATGAAGGAAAGCAATGCATAAAGACTTTATTCCATACTCAAAGTACCATATCAAAACACAATGCAATACACTGCGTGTGCGGTTGAGTGATCTTTTGAAGAAATGTAGCGTTGCAACACCAGGGATAGACTGCAATGTATCTCTGTCGTTGCAGCCCTCTGATGCTCCCTGCTGCCGGCGTCACAACAGTGTCTGCATGTTTCACAAATAGAGTTTGGAGAGACGTTGTCAGTGTCTGTATGTTGCTTAAATTCTCCCAAACAGTGGGCGCTAAGGATCAGGGCACGGCAGACCATTGCAGCCATTGATCTCGAGCAGAAAAATAAAAATGCTTACAGCACCTGGTATTCCCAGGCCGGCTCCCATCCAAGTACTAACCAGGCCCGACCCTGCTTAGCTTCCGAGATCAGACGAGATCGGGCTTGATCAGGGTGGTATGGCCGTATGCAAATGTTACCGGGTCCATACTAGCTTTCACACAACAGGAGCACATAAGGACTGAGAGCGCTGCCGTGGCCAGAGACGGGACTTGTACAGAAACAATGATTAGATCCATAATGAAGGAATGCAATGCATAAAGACTTTATTCCAGACTCAAAGTATCATATCAAAACGCAATGCAATACACTGCGTGTGCGGTTGAGTGATCTTTTGAAGAAATGTAGCGTTGCAACACCAGGGATAGACTGCAATGTATCTCTGCCGTTGCAGCCATCTGATGCTCCCTGCTGCCGGCGTCACAACAGTGTCTGCATTTTTCACAAATAGAGTTTGGAGAGACGTTGTCAGTGTCTGTATGTTGCTTAAATTCTCCCAAACAGTGGGCGCTAAAGATCAGGGCACGGCAGACCATTGCAGCCATTGATCTCGAGCAGAAAAATAAATATGCTTACAGCACCTGGTATTCCCAGGCGGTCACCCATCCAAGTACTAACCAGGCCCGACCCTGCTTAGCTTCCGAGATCAGACGAGATCGGGCGTGATCAGGGTGGTTTGGCCGTACGCAAATGTTACCGGGTCCATACTACCTTTTATTCAGCAGGAGCACAAAAGGACTGAGAGCGCTGCCGTGGCCAGAGACGGGACTTGTACAGAAACAATGATTAGATCCATAATGAAGGAAAGCAATGCATAAAGACTTTATTCCATACTCAAAGTACCATATCAAAACGCAATGCAATACACTGCGCTTGCGGTTGAGTGATCTTTTGAAGAAATGTAGCGTTGCAACACCAGGGATAGACTGCAATGTATCTCTGTCGTTGCAGCCCTCTGATGCTCCCTGCTGCCGGCGTCACAACAGTGTCTGCATTTTTCACAAATAGAGTTTGGAGAGACGTTGTCAGTGTCTGTATGTTGCTTAAATTCTCCCAAACAGTGGGCGCTAAAGATCAGGGCACGGCACACCATTGCAGCCATTGATCTCGAGCAGAAAAATAAATATGCTTACAGCACCTGGTATTCCCAGGCGGTCACCCATCCAAGTACTAACCAGGCCCGACCCTGCTTAGCTTCCGAGATCAGACGAGATCGGGCGTGATCAGGGTGGTATGGCCGTACGCAAATGTTACCGGGTCCATACTAGCTTTCACACAGCAGGAGCACATAAGGACTGAGAGCGCTGCCGTGGCCAGAGACGGGACTTGTACAGAAACAATGATTAGATCCATAATGAAGGAAAGCAATGCATAAAGACTTTATTCCATACTCAAAGTACCATATCAAAACGCAATGCAATACACTGCGTGTGCGGTTGAGTGATCTTTTGAAGAAATGTAGCGTTGCAACACCAGGGATAGACTGCAATGTATCTCTGTCGTTGCAGCCCTCTGATGCTCCCTGCTGCCGGCGTCACAAGAGTGTCTGCATTTTTCACAAATAGAGTTTGGAGAGACGTTGTCAGTGTCTGTATGTTGCTTAAATTCTCCCAAACAGTGGGCGCTAAAGATCAGGGCACGGCAGACCATTGCAGCCATTGATCTCGAGCAGAAAAAAAAAAAGCTTACAGCACCTGGTATTCCCAGGCGGTCTCCAATCCAAGTACTAACCAGGTCCGACCCTGCTTAGCTTCCGAGATCAGACGAGATCGGGCGTGTTCAGGGTGGTATGGCCGTAAGCGAGCATATCCGCATCCAAAGTAGCTTTTAAACAGCAGGAGCACATAAGGACTGAGAGCGCTGCCGTGACCATAGACCAGACTTGTACAGAAACAATTATTAGATCAATAATGAAGGAAAGCAATGAATGAATACTTTATTCCGGACTCAAAGTACCATATCAAAACGCAATGCAATACACCGAGTTGTCGTGTGTGCTCGTTTGCGTGAACCTTTGAAGAAACATAGCGTTTCACAGGCTGCGATGGACTGCAGCAGGTCAAGCGCAGCAGTCATTCATAGCTCTTATTTCTTTACAACAACATGATCAGGGGAGAGCGCGAACGCAGTCCCCCACTACCAGAAATTATGCAATCGAGATTCCCACATTTGGGGAATTCGCACGGGTCAGCAACAGCCGCAGTGCAATGGCCGAGCCTCACCATGGGTGAACCACCTTCTTGATCATGGTATCTCCCTTGCCAGGTAAGTATGATTAGTACTCGTTCAGATGGGCTGAACGCTGCCCACGCGTGTTCCCTTGGAGAACGGTTGCAAAGAATTCGGAGATGTCTAGACTTTAAAGTCCGTGTTGCAGGGTTTATTTTCCAACAAGTGTGTGCAATTTGCTTGTTCTTAATACAGATTTAAACTGTTATCCATTTTATTTCATGTTGTTAGGTATCACAAAACGGAATGTAATACGACAAAGTAGGTACTATTTTAGCGGTTTGCAATTGATTCTCTTTTCCCCCAGGATAATTAAATATGTTCTATTATTTGCCATGCGGAGCCAGCCAGTCCTGTGCACGTATGCAAATTAGCCATGTGCACCTAACAGAAGAATGACGTAATGTTGAGAACGAGTCATACTAAAAAGGGAGAGCAATCGACAGCTAAACCAGACTGTATCAATCACACACTTTGGGTCCATTCTAACTTATGATAAGAGGCTAGTCTTTAAATCTTTGCAGTGACTGAATGTTTATGATAAAACGGATTGTTTTGCATTCGATGAGTGTGTGCGACTGTGCGTTTGTCATTTCCGGCTTCGGCATACCGCATGGTAATGAAGGCCTCGTGGTGAGTTGCTTTCTTAGTGAAGCAGCCTCGCCTTGGAGTTGGATGAGTTGGAGTGATATAAGTTGTCAGTGTCTGTATGTTGCTTAAATTCTCCCAAACAGTGGGCGCTAAGGATCAGGGCACGGCAGACCATTGCAGCCATTGATCTCGAGCAGAAAAATAAAAATCCTTACAGCACCTGGTATTCCCAGGAGGTCACCCATCCAAGTACTAACCAGGCCCGACCCTGCTTAGCTTCCGAGATCAGACGAGATCGGGCGTGATCAGGGTGGTATGGCCGTACGCAAATGTTACCGGGTCCATACTACCTTTTATTCAGCAGGAGCACAAAAGGACTGAGAGCGCTGCCGTGGCCAGAGAGGGGACTTGTACAGAAACAATGATTAGATCCATAATGAAGGAAAGCAATGCATAAAGACTTTATTCCATACTCAAAGTACCATATGAAAACGCAATGCAATACACTGCGTGTGCGGTTGAGTGATCTTTTGAAGAAATGTAGCGTTGCAACACCAGGGATAGACTGCAATGTATCTCAGTCGTTGCAGCCCTCTGATGCTCCCTGCTGCCGGCGTCACAACAGTGTCTGCATTTTTCACAAATAGAGTTTGGAGAGACGTTGTCAGTGTCTGTATGTTGCTTAAATTCTCCCAAACAGTGGGCGCTAAAGATCAGGGCACGGCCGACCATTGCAGCCATTGATCTCGAGCAGAAAAATAAATATGCTTACAGCACCTGGTATTCCCAGGCGGTCACCCATCCAAGTACTAACCAGGCCCGACCCTGCTTAGCTTCCGAGATCAGACGAGATCGGGCGTGATCAGGGTGGTATAGCCGTACGCAAATGTTACCGGGTCCATACTACCTTTTATTCAGCAGGAGCACAAAAGGACTGAGAGCGCTGCCGTGGCCAGAGACGGGACTTGTACAGAAACAATGATAAGATCCATAATGAAGGAAAGCAATGCATAAAGACTTTATTCCATACTCAAAGTACCATATCAAAACACAATGCAATACACTGCGTGTGCGGTTGAGTGATCTTTTGAAGAAATGTAGCGTTGCAACACCAGGGATAGACTGCAATGTATCTCTGTCGTTGCAGCCCTCTGATGCTCCCTGCTGCCGGCGTCACAACAGTGTCTGCATGTTTCACAAATAGAGTTTGGAGAGACGTTGTCAGTGTCTGTATGTTGCTTAAATTCTCCCAAACAGTGGGCGCTAAGGATCAGGGCACGGCAGACCATTGCAGCCATTGATCTCGAGCAGAAAAATAAAAATGCTTACAGCACCTGGTATTCCCAGGCCGGCTCCCATCCAAGTACTAACCAGGCCCGACCCTGCTTAGCTTCCGAGATCAGACGAGATCGGGCTTGATCAGGGTGGTATGGCCGTATGCAAATGTTACCGGGTCCATACTAGCTTTCACACAACAGGAGCACATAAGGACTGAGAGCGCTGCCGTGGCCAGAGACGGGACTTGTACAGAAACAATGATTAGATCCATAATGAAGGAATGCAATGCATAAAGACTTTATTCCAGACTCAAAGTATCATATCAAAACGCAATGCAATACACTGCGTGTGCGGTTGAGTGATCTTTTGAAGAAATGTAGCGTTGCAACACCAGGGATAGACTGCAATGTATCTCTGCCGTTGCAGCCATCTGATGCTCCCTGCTGCCGGCGTCACAACAGTGTCTGCATTTTTCACAAATAGAGTTTGGAGAGACGTTGTCAGTGTCTGTATGTTGCTTAAATTCTCCCAAACAGTGGGCGCTAAAGATCAGGGCACGGCAGACCATTGCAGCCATTGATCTCGAGCAGAAAAATAAATATGCTTACAGCACCTGGTATTCCCAGGCGGTCACCCATCCAAGTACTAACCAGGCCCGACCCTGCTTAGCTTCCGAGATCAGACGAGATCGGGCGTGATCAGGGTGGTTTGGCCGTACGCAAATGTTACCGGGTCCATACTACCTTTTATTCAGCAGGAGCACAAAAGGACTGAGAGCGCTGCCGTGGCCAGAGACGGGACTTGTACAGAAACAATGATTAGATCCATAATGAAGGAAAGCAATGCATAAAGACTTTATTCCATACTCAAAGTACCATATCAAAACGCAATGCAATACACTGCGCTTGCGGTTGAGTGATCTTTTGAAGAAATGTAGCGTTGCAACACCAGGGATAGACTGCAATGTATCTCTGTCGTTGCAGCCCTCTGATGCTCCCTGCTGCCGGCGTCACAACAGTGTCTGCATTTTTCACAAATAGAGTTTGGAGAGACGTTGTCAGTGTCTGTATGTTGCTTAAATTCTCCCAAACAGTGGGCGCTAAAGATCAGGGCACGGCACACCATTGCAGCCATTGATCTCGAGCAGAAAAATAAATATGCTTACAGCACCTGGTATTCCCAGGCGGTCACCCATCCAAGTACTAACCAGGCCCGACCCTGCTTAGCTTCCGAGATCAGACGAGATCGGGCGTGATCAGGGTGGTATGGCCGTACGCAAATGTTACCGGGTCCATACTACCTTTTATTCAGCAGGAGCACAAAAGGACTGAGAGCGCTGCCGTGGCCAGAGACGGGACTTGTACAGAAACAATGATTAGATCCATAATGAAGGAAAGCAATGCATAAAGACTTTATTCCATACTCAAAGTACCATATCAAAACGCAATGCAATACACTGCGTGTGCGGTTGAGTGATCTTTTGAAGAAATGTAGCGTTGCAACACCAGGGATAGACTGCAATGTATCTCTGTCGTTGCAGCCCTCTGATGCTCCCTGCTGCCGGCGTCACAACAGTGTCTGCATTTTTCACAAATAGAGTTTGGAGAGACGTTGTCAGTGTCTGTATGTTGCTTAAATTCTCCCAAACAGTGGGCGCTAAAGATCAGGGCACGGCAGACTATTGCAGCCATTGATCTCGAGCAGAAAAAAAAAAAGCTTACAGCACCTGGTATTCCCAGGCGGTCTCCCATCCAAGTACTAACCAGGCCCGACCCTGCTTAGCTTCCGAGATCAGACGAGATCGGGCGTGATCAGGGTGGTATGGCCGTACGCAAATGTTACCGGGTCCATACTACCTTTTATTCAGCAGGAGCACAAAAGGACTGAGAGCACTGCCGTGGCCAGAGACGGGACTTGTACAGAAACAATGATTAGATCCATAATGAAGGAAAGCAATGCATAAAGACTTTATTCCATACTCAAAGTACCATATGAAAACGCAATGCAATACACTGCGTGTGCGGTTGAGTGATCTTTTGAAGAAATGTAGCGTTGCAACACCAGGGATAGACTGCAATGTATCTCTGTCGTTGCAGCCCTCTGATGCTCCCTGCTGCCGGCGTCACAACAGTGTCTGCATGTTTCACAAATAGAGTTTGGAGAGACGTTGTCAGTGTCTGTATGTTGCTTAAATTCTCCCAAACAGTGGGCGCTAAGGATCAGGGCACGGCAGACCATTGCAGCCATTGATCTCGAGCAGAAAAATAAAAATGCTTACAGCACCTGGTATTCCCAGGCGGTCTCCCATCCAAGTACTAACCAGGCCCGACCCTGCTTAGCTTCCGAGATCAGACGAGATCGGGCGTGATCAGGGTGGTATGTCCGTACGCAAATGTTACCGGGTCCATACTAGCTTTCACACAGCAGGAGCACATAAGGACTGAGAGCGCTGCCGTGGCCAGAGACGGGACTTGTACAGAAACAATGATTAGATCCATAATGAAGGAAAGCAATGCATAAAGACTTTATTCCATACTCAAAGTACCATATCAAAACGCAATGCAATACACTGCGTGTGCGGTTGAGTGATCTTTTGAAGAAATGTAGCGTTGCAACACCAGGGATAGACTGCAATGTATCTCTGTCGTTGCAGCCCTCTGATGCTCCCTGCTGCCGGCGTCACAACAGTGTCTGCATGTTTCACAAATAGAGTTTGGAGAGACGTTGTCAGTGTCTGTATGTTGCTTAAATTCTCCCAAACAGTGGGCGCTAAAGATCACGGCACGGCAGGCCATTGCAGCCAATGAGCTCGAGTTGAAAAATAAATGTGCTTACAGCACCAGGTGGTCCCCCATCGATGTAGTAACCAGGCCCGACCCTGCTTAGCTTCCAAGATCAGACGAGATCGGGCATGATCAGGCTGTTATGGCCGTAAACTAACATTTCCGGGTCCATACTAGGTTTTATACAGCAGGAGCACATAAGGACTGAGAGCGCTGCCGTGGCCAGAGACGGGACTTGTACAGAAACAATGATTAGATCCATAATGAAGGAAAGCAATGCATAAAGACTTTATTCCATACTCAAAGTACCATATGAAAACGCAATGCAATACACTGCGTGTGCGGTTGAGTGATCTTTTGAAGAAATGTAGCGTTGCAACACCAGGGATAGACTGCAATGTATCTCTGTCGTTGCAGCCCTCTGATGCTCCCTGCTGCCGGCGTCACAACAGTGTCTGCATTTTTCACAAATAGAGTTTGGAGAGACGTTGTCAGTGTCTGTATGTTGCTCAAATTCTCCCAAACAGTGGGCGCTAAAGATCAGGGCACGGCAGACCATTGCAGCCATTGATCTCGAGCAGAAAAATAAATATGCTTACAGCACCTGGTATTCCCAGGTGGTCACCCATCCAAGTACTAACCAGGCCCGACCCTGCTTAGCTTCCGAGATCAGACGAGATCGGGCGTGATCAGGGTGGTATGGCCGTACGCAAATGTTACCGGGTCCATACTACCTTTTATTCAGCAGGAGCACAAAAGGACTGAGAGCGCTGCCGTGGCCAGAGACGGGACATGTACAGAAACAATGATTAGATCCATAATGAAGGAAAGCAATGCATAAAGACTTTATTCCATACTCAAAGTACCATATCAAAACGCAATGCAATACACTGCGTGTGCGGTTGAGTGATCTTTTGAAGAAATGTAGCGTTGCAACACCAGGGATAGACTGCAATGTATCTCTGTCGTTGCAGCCCTCTGATGCTCCCTGCTGCCGGCGTCACAACAGTGTCTGCATTTTTCACAAATAGAGTTTGGAGAGACGTTGTCAGTGTCTGTATGTTGCTTAAATTCTCCCAAACAGTGGGCGCTAAGGATCAGGGCACGGCAGACCATTGCAGCCATTGATCTCGAGCAGAAAAATAAAAATGCTTACAGCACCTGGTATTCCCAGGCGGTCACCCATCCAAGTACTAACCAGGCCCGACCCTGCTTAGCTTCCGAGATCAGACGAGATCGGGCGTGATCAGGGTGGTATGGCCGTACGCAAATGTTCCCGGGTCCATACTACGTTTTATTCAGCAGGAGCACAAAAGGACTGAGAGCGCTGCCGTGGCCAGAGACGGGACTTGTACAGAAACAATGATTAGATCCATAATGAAGGAAAGCAATGCATAAAGACTTTATTCCATACTCAAAGTACCATATCAAAACGCAATGCAATACACTGCGTGTGCGGTTGAGTGATCTTTTGAAGAAATGTAGCGTTGCAACACCAGGGATAGACTGCAATGTATCTCTGTCGTTGCAGCCCTCTGATGCTCCCTGCTGCCGGCGTCACAACAGTGTCTGCATTTTTCACAAATAGAGTTTGGAGAGACGTTGTCGGTGTCTGTATGTTGCTTAAATTCTCCCAAACAGTGGGCGCTAAAGATCAGGGCACGGCAGACCATTGCAGCCATTGATCTCGAGCAGAAAAATAAATATGCTTACAGCACCTGGTATTCCCAGGCGGTCACCCATCCAAGTACTAACCAGGCCCGACCCTGCTTAGCTTCCGAGATCAGACGAGATCGGGCGTGATCAGGGTGGTATGGCCGTACGCAAATGTTCTCGGGTCCATACTACGTTTTATTCAGCAGGAGCACAAAAGGACTGAGAGCGCTGCCGTGGCCAGAGACGGGACTTGTACAGAAACAATGATTAGATCCATAATGAAGGAAAGCAATGCATAAAGACTTTATTCCATACTCAAAGTACCATATCAAAACGCAATGCAATACAATGCGTGTGCGGTTGAGTGATCTTTTGAAGAAATGTAGCGTTGCAACACCAGGGATAGACTGCAATGTATCTCTGTCGTTGCAGCCCTCTGATGCTCCCTGCTGCCGGCGTCACAACAGTGTCTGCATTTTTCACAAATAGAGTTTGGAGAGACGTTGTCAGTGTCTGTATGTTGCTTAAATTCTCCCAAACAGTGGGCGCTAAAGATCAGGGCACGGCAGACCATTGCAGCCATTGATCTCGAGCAGAAAAATAAATATGCTTACAGCACCTGGTATTCCCAGGCGGTCACCCATCCAAGTACTAACCATGCCCGACCCTGCTTAGCTTCCGAGATCAGACGAGATCGGGCGTGATCAGGGTGGTATGGCCGTACGCAAATGTTACCGGGTCCATACTACCTTTTATTCAGCAGGAGCACAAAAGGACTGAGAGCGCTGCCGTGGCCAGAGACGGGACTTGTACAGAAACAATGATTAGATCCATAATGAAGGAAAGCAATGCATAAAGACTTTATTCCATACTCAAAGTACCATATGAAAACGCAATGCAATACACTGCGTGTGCGGTTGAGTGATCTTTTGAAGAAATGTAGCGTTGCAACACCAGGGATAGACTGCAATGTATCTCTGTCGTTGCAGCCCTCTGATGCTCCCTGCTGCCGGCGTCACAACAGTGTCTGCATTTTTCACAAATAGAGTTTGGAGAGACGTTGTCAGTGTCTGTATGTTGCTTAAATTCTCCCAAACAGTGGGCGCTAAAGATCAGGGCACGGCAGACCATTGCAGCCATTGATCTCGAGCAGAAAAATAAATATGCTTACAGCACCTGGTATTCCCAGGCGGTCAACCATCCAAGTACTAACCAGGCCCGACCCTGCTTAGCTTCCGAGATCAGACGAGATCGGGCGTGATCAGGGTGGTATGGCCGTAAGCGAGTATTGCCGCATCCAAAGTAGCTTTTAAACAGCAGGAGCACATAAGGACTGAGAGCGCTGCCGTGACCATAGACCAGACTTGTACAGAAACAATTATTAGATCAATAATGAAGGAAAGCAATGAATGAATACTTTTTTCCGGACTCAAAGTACCATATCAAAACGCAATGCAATACACCGAGTTGGCGTGTGTGTTCGTTTGCGTGAACCTTTGAAGAAACATAGCGTTTCAAACGCTGCGATGGACTGCAGCAGGTCAAGCGAAGCAGTCATTCATAGCTCTTACTTCTTTACAACAACATGATCAGGGGAGAGCGCGAACGCAGTCCCCCACTACCAGAAATTATGCAATCGAGATTCCCACATTTGGGGAATTCGCACGGGTCAGCAACAGCCGCAGTGCAATGGCCGAGCCTCACCATGGGTGAACCACCTTCTTGATCATGGTATCTCCCTTGCCAGGTAAGTATGATTAGTACTCGTTCAGATGGGCTGAACTCTGCCCACGCGTGTTCCCTTGGAGAACGGTTGCAAAGAATTCGGAGATGTCTAGACTTTAAAGTCCGTGTTGCAGGGTTTATTTTCCAACAAGTGTGTGCAATTTGCTTGTTCTTAATGCAGATTTAAACTGTTATCCATTTTATTTCATGTTGTTAGGTATCACAAAACGGAATGTAATACGACAAAGTAGGTACTATTTTAGCGGTTTGCAATTGATTCTCTTTTCCCCCAGGATAATTAAATATGTTCTATTATTTGCCATGCGGAGCCAGCCAGTCCTGTGCACGTATGCAAATTAGCCATGTGCACCTAACAGAAGAATGACGTAATGTTGAGAACGAGTCATACTAAAAAGGGAGAGCAATCGACAGCTAAACCAGACTGTATCAATCACACACTTTGGGTCCATTCTAACTTATGATAAGAGGCTAGTCTTTAAATCTTTGCAGTGACTGAATGTTTATGATAAAACGGATTGTTTTGCATTCGATGAGTGTGTGCGACTGTGCGTTTGTCATTTCCGGCTTCGGCATACCGCATGGTAATGAAGGCCTCGTGGTGAGTTGCTTTCTTAGTGAAGCAGCCTCGCCTTGGAGTTGGATGAGTTGGAGTGATATAAGTTGTCAGTGTCTGTATGTTGCTTAAATTCTCCCAAACAGTGGGCGCTAAGGATCAGGGCACGGCAGACCATTGCAGCCATTGATCTCGAGCAGAAAAATAAAAATGCTTACAGCACCTGGTATTCCCAGGCGGTCACCCATCTAAGTACTAACCAGGCCCGACCCTGCTTAGCTTCCGAGATCAGACGAGATCGGGCGTGATCAGGGTGGTATGGCCGTACGCAAATGTTACCGGGTCCATACTACCTTTTATTCAGCAGGAGCACAAAAGGACTGAGAGCGCTGCCGTGGCCAGAGACGGGACTTGTACAGAAACAATGATTAGATCCATAATGAAGGAAAGCAATGCATAAAGACTTTATTCCATACTCAAAGTACCATATGAAAACGCAATGCAATACACTGCGTGTGCGGTTGAGTGATCTTTTGAAGAAATGTAACGTTGCAACACCAGGGATAGACTGCAATGTATCTCTGTCGTTGCAGCCCTCTGATGCTCCCTGCTGCCGGCGTCACAACAGTGTCTGCATGTTTCACAAATAGAGTTTGGAGAGACGTTGTCGGTGTCTGTATGTTGCTTATATTCTCCCAAACAGTGGGCGCTAAGGATCAGGGCACGGCAGACCATTGCAGCCATTGATCTCGAGCAGAAAAATAAAAATGCTTACAGCACCTGGTATTCCCAGGCGGTCACCCATCCAAGTACTAACCAGGCCCGACCCTGCTTAGCTTCCGAGATCAGACGAGATCGGGAGTGATCAGGGTGGTATGGCCGTACGCAAATGTTACCGGGTCCATACTACCTTTTATTCAGCAGGAACACAAAAGGACTGAGAGCGCTGCCGTGGCCAGAGACGGGACTTGTACAGAAACAATGATTAGATCCATAATGAAGGAAAGCAATGCATAAAGACTTTATTCCATACTCAAAGTACCATATCAAAACGCAATGCAATACACTGCGTGTGCGGTTGAGTGATCTTTTGAAGAAATGTAACGTTGCAACACCAGGGATAGACTGCAATGTATCTCTGTCGTTGCAGCCCTCTGATGCTCCCTGCTGCCGGCGTCACAACAGTGTCTGCATGTTTCACAAATAGAGTTTGGAGAGACGTTGTCGGTGTCTGTATGTTGCTTATATTCTCCCAAACAGTGGGCGCTAAGGATCAGGGCACGGCAGACCATTGCAGCCATTGATCTCGAGCAGAAAAATAAAAATGCTTACAGCACCTGGTATTCCCAGGCGGTCACCCATCCAAGTACTAACCAGGCCCGACCCTGCTTAGCTTCCGAGATCAGACGAGATCGGGCGTGATCAGGGTGGTATGGCCGTACGCAAATGTTACCGGGTCCATACTACCTTTTATTCAGCAGGAGCACAAAAGGACTGAGAGCGCTGCCGTGGC
The DNA here is from genome assembly GCF_949987615.1 of Pollachius pollachius. Classification (NCBI taxonomy): domain Eukaryota; kingdom Metazoa; phylum Chordata; class Actinopteri; order Gadiformes; family Gadidae; genus Pollachius; species Pollachius pollachius. Next base: position 940,616 of record NC_136938.1, on the reverse strand, counting down.
CAGAGACGGGACTTGTACAGAAACAATGATTAGATCCATAATGAAGGAAAGCAATGCATAAAGACTTTATTCCATACTCAAAGTACCATATCAAAACGCAATGCAATACACTGCGTGTGCGGTTGAGTGATCTTTTGAAGAAATGTAGCGTTGCAACACCAGGGATAGACTGCAATGTATCTCTGTCGTTGCAGCCCTCTGATGCTCCCTGCTGCCGGCGTCACAAGAGTGTCTGCATTTTTCACAAATAGAGTTTGGAGAGACGTTGTCAGTGTCTGTATGTTGCTTAAATTCTCCCAAACAGTGGGCGCTAAAGATCAGGGCACGGCAGACCATTGCAGCCATTGATCTCGAGCAGAAAAAAAAAAAGCTTACAGCACCTGGTATTCCCAGGCGGTCTCCAATCCAAGTACTAACCAGGTCCGACCCTGCTTAGCTTCCGAGATCAGACGAGATCGGGCGTGTTCAGGGTGGTATGGCCGTAAGCGAGCATATCCGCATCCAAAGTAGCTTTTAAACAGCAGGAGCACATAAGGACTGAGAGCGCTGCCGTGACCATAGACCAGACTTGTACAGAAACAATTATTAGATCAATAATGAAGGAAAGCAATGAATGAATACTTTATTCCGGACTCAAAGTACCATATCAAAACGCAATGCAATACACCGAGTTGTCGTGTGTGCTCGTTTGCGTGAACCTTTGAAGAAACATAGCGTTTCACACGCTGCGATGGACTGCAGCAGGTCAAGCGAAGCAGTCATTCATAGCTCTTATTTCTTTACAACAACATGATCAGGGGAGAGCGCGAACGCAGTCCCCCACTACCAGAAATTATGCAATCGAGATTCCCACATTTGGGGAATTCGCACGGGTCAGCAACAGCCGCAGTGCAATGGCCGAGCCTCACCATGGGTGAACCACCTTCTTGATCATGGTATCTCCCTTGCCAGGTAAGTATGATTAGTACTCGTTCAGATGGGCTGAACGCTGCCCACGCGTGTTCCCTTGGAGAACGGTTGCAAAGAATTCGGAGATGTCTAGACTTTAAAGTCCGTGTTGCAGGGTTTATTTTCCAACAAGTGTGTGCAATTTGCTTGTTCTTAATACAGATTTAAACTGTTATCCATTTTATTTCATGTTGTTAGGTATCACAAAACGGAATGTAATACGACAAAGTAGGTACTATTTTAGCGGTTTGCAATTGATTCTCTTTTCCCCCAGGATAATTAAATATGTTCTATTATTTGCCATGCGGAGCCAGCCAGTCCTGTGCACGTATGCAAATTAGCCATGTGCACCTAACAGAAGAATGACGTAATGTTGAGAACGAGTCATACTAAAAAGGGAGAGCAATCGACAGCTAAACCAGACTGTATCAATCACACACTTTGGGTCCATTCTAACTTATGATAAGAGGCTAGTCTTTAAATCTTTGCAGTGACTGAATGTTTATGATAAAACGGATTGTTTTGCATTCGATGAGTGTGTGCGACTGTGCGTTTGTCATTTCCGGCTTCGGCATACCGCATGGTAATGAAGGCCTCGTGGTGAGTTGCTTTCTTAGTGAAGCAGCCTCGCCTTGGAGTTGGATGAGTTGGAGTGATATAAGTTGTCAGTGTCTGTATGTTGCTTAAATTCTCCCAAACAGTGGGCGCTAAGGATCAGGGCACGGCAGACCATTGCAGCCATTGATCTCGAGCAGAAAAATAAAAATCCTTACAGCACCTGGTATTCCCAGGAGGTCACCCATCCAAGTACTAACGAGGCCCGACCCTGCTTAGCTTCCGAGATCAGACGAGATCGGGCGTGATCAGGGTGGTATGGCCGTACGCAAATGTTACCGGGTCCATACTACCTTTTATTCAGCAGGAGCACAAAAGGACTGAGAGCGCTGCCGTGGCCAGAGAGGGGACTTGTACAGAAACAATGATTAGATCCATAATGAAGGAAAGCAATGCATAAAGACTTTATTCCATACTCAAAGTACCATATGAAAACGCAATGCAATACACTGCGTGTGCGGTTGAGTGATCTTTTGAAGAAATGTAGCGTTGCAACACCAGGGATAGACTGCAATGTATCTCAGTCGTTGCAGCCCTCTGATGCTCCCTGCTGCCGGCGTCACAACAGTGTCTGCATTTTTCACAAATAGAGTTTGGAGAGACGTTGTCAGTGTCTGTATGTTGCTTAAATTCTCCCAAACAGTGGGCGCTAAAGATCAGGGCACGGCAGACCATTGCAGCCATTGATCTCGAGCAGAAAAATAAATATGCTTACAGCACCTGGTATTCCCAGGCGGTCACCCATCCAAGTACTAACCAGGCCCGACCCTGCTTAGCTTCCGAGATCAGACGAGATCGGGCGTGATCAGGGTGGTATAGCCGTACGCAAATGTTACCGGGTCCATACTACCTTTTATTCAGCAGGAGCACAAAAGGACTGAGAGCGCTGCCGTGGCCAGAGACGGGACTTGTACAGAAACAATGATAAGATCCATAATGAAGGAAAGCAATGCATAAAGACTTTATTCCATACTCAAAGTACCATATCAAAACACAATGCAATACACTGCGTGTGCGGTTGAGTGATCTTTTGAAGAAATGTAGCGTTGCAACACCAGGGATAGACTGCAATGTATCTCTGTCGTTGCAGCCCTCTGATGCTCCCTGCTGCCGGCGTCACAACAGTGTCTGCATGTTTCACAAATAGAGTTTGGAGAGACGTTGTCAGTGTCTGTATGTTGCTTAAATTCTCCCAAACAGTGGGCGCTAAGGATCAGGGCACGGCAGACCATTGCAGCCATTGATCTCGAGCAGAAAAATAAAAATGCTTACAGCACCTGGTATTCCCAGGCCGGCTCCCATCCAAGTACTAACCAGGCCCGACCCTGCTTAGCTTCCGAGATCAGACGAGATCGGGCTTGATCAGGGTGGTATGGCCGTATGCAAATGTTACCGGGTCCATACTAGCTTTCACACAACAGGAGCACATAAGGACTGAGAGCGCTGCCGTGGCCAGAGACGGGACTTGTACAGAAACAATGATTAGATCCATAATGAAGGAATGCAATGCATAAAGACTTTATTCCAGACTCAAAGTATCATATCAAAACGCAATGCAATACACTGCGTGTGCGGTTGAGTGATCTTTTGAAGAAATGTAGCGTTGCAACACCAGGGATAGACTGCAATGTATCTCTGCCGTTGCAGCCATCTGATGCTCCCTGCTGCCGGCGTCACAACAGTGTCTGCATGTTTCACAAATAGAGTTTGGAGAGACGTTGTCGGTGTCTGTATGTTGCTTATATTCTCCCAAACAGTGGGCGCTAAGGATCAGGGCACGGCAGACCATTGCAGCCATTGATCTCGAGCAGAAAAATAAAAATGCTTACAGCACCTGGTATTCCCAGGCGGTCACCCATCCAAGTACTAACCAGGCCCGACCCTGCTTAGCTTCCGAGATCAGACGAGATCGGGCGTGATCAGGGTGGTATGGCCGTACGCAAATGTTACCGGGTCCATACTACCTTTTATTCAGCAGGAGCACAAAAGGACTGAGAGCGCTGCCGTGGCCAGAGACGGGACTTGTACAGAAACAATGATTAGATCCATAATGAAGGAAAGCAATGCATAAAGACTTTATTCCATACTCAAAGTACCATATCAAAACGCAATGCAATACACTGCGTGTGCGGTTGAGTGATCTTTTGAAGAAATGTAGCGTTGCAACACCAGGGATAGACTGCAATGTATCTCTGTCGTTGCAGCCCTCTGATGCTCCCTGCTGCCGGCGTCACAAGAGTGTCTGCATTTTTCACAAATAGAGTTTGGAGAGACGTTGTCAGTGTCTGTATGTTGCTTAAATTCTCCCAAACAGTGGGCGCTAAAGATCAGGGCACGGCAGACCATTGCAGCCATTGATCTCGAGCAGAAAAAAAAAAAGCTTACAGCACCTGGTATTCCCAGGCGGTCTCCAATCCAAGTACTAACCAGGTCCGACCCTGCTTAGCTTCCGAGATCAGACGAGATCGGGCGTGTTCAGGGTGGTATGGCCGTAAGCGAGCATATCCGCATCCAAAGTAGCTTTTAAACAGCAGGAGCACATAAGGACTGAGAGCGCTGCCGTGACCATAGACCAGACTTGTACAGAAACAATTATTAGATCAATAATGAAGGAAAGCAATGAATGAATACTTTATTCCGGACTCAAAGTACCATATCAAAACGCAATGCAATACACCGAGTTGTCGTGTGTGCTCGTTTGCGTGAACCTTTGAAGAAACATAGCGTTTCACACGCTGCGATGGACTGCAGCAGGTCAAGCGAAGCAGTCATTCATAGCTCTTATTTCTTTACAACAACATGATCAGGGGAGAGCGCGAACGCAGTCCCCCACTACCAGAAATTATGCAATCGAGATTCCCACATTTGGGGAATTCGCACGGGTCAGCAACAGCCGCAGTGCAATGGCCGAGCCTCACCATGGGTGAACCACCTTCTTGATCATGGTATCTCCCTTGCCAGGTAAGTATGATTAGTACTCGTTCAGATGGGCTGAACGCTGCCCACGCGTGTTCCCTTGGAGAACGGTTGCAAAGAATTCGGAGATGTCTAGACTTTAAAGTCCGTGTTGCAGGGTTTATTTTCCAACAAGTGTGTGCAATTTGCTTGTTCTTAATACAGATTTAAACTGTTATCCATTTTGTGGTAACCCGAGGGTAATGACGCACGCACACTTGGAGCTCAGTTAGGGTACTTTACTGGAAAAACATATCACCGTACAACAGCCCAGCATGGACCATGCATTCCTTAGACGGTGCAACACTAAAACCGGCCGGTAGAGTACACGGGTAAAGGCACAAAGGTTCCGGGGTGCAATATATAAATGAATGCAACATTAATTCAATCTATAACACTTCTCCCCCTTTAAGTAAACACCTAGAATACGGTTAAACAAATAAACTGACTTTGCATGTATGTACCCTTGTAACCAATACATAAATACTATTGCACTTAAACCAACTCCAATTCACATTTCACAACAAGCCATCAACAACATCCGGTATTGCACAACATTTTTCTTTAACACAACAGGCAACAACGACCGATATGGCATAACACTCTTTTTCTTTTAGTTTAACAGTTCAGTCTCTCTGGAGGCTTGTGTTGCCTCTCTGACCTTCTTAGTGAAACATTAGAGTCCACAGCCTGGGCAACAGACGGTGCTCCACTGGGAGGAAGTTGGGCAGGGGCAGGTGAGGCAGTCTGCTCAGACAATTCCTCAGGAGGCAGCAACCGTCCATCAATGCACACCGGTGCCACACAGTCCGTAGAGCCGCTCACACTGTCCTTGTGAGCAACACTCCGAGACCCCTCCCCCTCTGCATCAGTGCGGGCCCGCACGTGATCCTGGTGCCGGCGAACCTGCCTGCCATCCAACAGGTCCACCACAAAAGAAACTGGACCAGACTGGCGGTGAATAACTCCTGGCAGCCATGGTGAGCCAGCGGCAAAGTTCTTCACATACACACAGTCCCCCTGCTGCAACAGCCTCTCCCTGGCATGTTGGTCCCGTCTCACCTTCTGGTTCTCCTGTGACCGGGCAACTTTTGCCCCCACATCCGGGCGAAGGAGGTCCAGATGAGATTTGGGCTTCCTCCCCAGCAACATCTCTGCTGGAGGCAAGCCAGTGGTTGTGTGTGGAGTAATCCGATACTGGAACAAGAAACGTGCAAGCTTAGTCTCCAGCGTGTTCCCCGACATTTTCCTCAGTCCATCCTTCAGCGTCTCCACAGCACGTTCTGCTAAGCCGTTGGAAGCAGGGTGGTATGGTGCAGACCGTATATGTCGGATTCCATTCTTCTCCACAAACTCTTTGAAAACCTCACTGGAGAAAGTGGGCCCGTTGTCACTGACCACTGTATCCGGTAGCCCGTGGGTGGCAAAGATGCTTCTGAGCGTGTCAGTGGTAACAGGGGCTGTGATATTTGACATGATGTGTGCCTCCATCCACTTTGAATGAGCGTCCACCAGCACAAGGAACATGCGACCCATAAACGGACCAGCAAAATCCAGGTGGAGCCTGGACCAGGGACGGCCCGGCCACTCCCATGGGTGGAGAGGCGCCGGTGCGGGCATCTTCTGGTTACTTTGACACTGTGAACATGCTTTGACCTTTTCTTCCAACGCACCGTCCATCCCTGGCCACCACACAAACGACCTGGCGAGGCTCTTCATCCTTGACACCCCAGGGTGGGCTTCATGCAGCACTTCCATTACCTGAGCACGACCCGCAGGTGGAATAATCACCCTGGAGCCCCAGAGGATACAGCCATCCAGCACACTGAGCTCCAGCTGACGCTGGACATAGGGCTTGAGCTCCTCCCGCTCAACTGTTACCGGCCAGCCCTGCAGTAGCCACTGCTTTACTTGTGACAGTGCCGGGTCTCTTTCAGTCCACTGTTTGATCTGCTTTGCGGACACCGGAGAGTCAGACAGCCTGTCTAACAAAAACACAGTCTCTGGAAGGAGGTTAGCTTGGCTCGGTGACTCTGGGAGGGGAAGACGGCTGAATGCGTCTGCATTTGCATTTTCACTTCCTGCTTTATACACAATGTGATACTGGTACGCTGACAAAGTTAATGCCCAGCGCTGCACTCTTGCTGACGCCATGGGTGAAATACCTTTAGTCTCACCGAACAGGCCCAGCAGAGGCTTGTGGTCTGTGAAAATGGTAAATGGGCGACCATAAAGGTACTGGTGGAACCGTTTCACAGCAAAAACTACAGCTAGCCCCTCCTTCTCTAGCTGAGAGTAACCCCGTTCTGCTGATGTGAGAGTACGAGACACGTACCCAATAGGCTTCTCACCTCCGTCGTCCATACGATGCGAAAGGACCGCCCCCACGCCGTAGGGTGATGCATCACAGGACAAAACAACTTCCTTGTCTGGGTCAAAGTGCACGAGCAGCGTTGCAGAGTGCAATAGTCCTTTTACCTGCTGGAACGCTGTCTCCTGATCCTGCTGCCAACTCCAGGAACAGTCTTTGTGCAGAAGCTGATAGAGTGGAGCAAGCACAGTGGACAGTTCAGGCAAGAACTTCCCATAATAGTTCACTAAGCCCAAGAACGACCTGAGTTCTGCCACATTCTTTGGGCTAGGAGCCTCCTTTATCGCCCTCACCTTCTCCGTCATGGGGGAAAGCCCCTGAGCTGAAATCATATGACCCAGGTAGGTGACACTCGGAGCCTGGAAAACGCATTTACTGCGCTTTAACCGCAGCCCGGCCTCCTTCATTCTCTGCAGCACCTGGTCGAGGTTTTGCAGATGCTCCCCTTCGGTCTTACCCGTCACCAAGATGTCGTCTAGGTAGACAGCAACATGGGGAATGTTCTGCAGGAGGTTGTCCATGGTGCGCTGAAAAATGGCTGGGCTGGACGCGACGCCGAACACCAAGCGATTGTACTTGAACAGACCCTTGTGAGTGTTGATGGTCACGTATTGTTTAGAGTCCTCGTCCAGCAGCAGTTGTTGGTACGCGTGACTCATGTCCAGTTTTGTAAACGTTCGTCCTCCTGCCAGTGTGGCGAACAAATCCTCCACTCGTGGCAGGGGATAAGGGTCCAGTTGTGAGGCTTGGTTGATTGTCATCTTGTAATCACCACATAGCCGCACCCCACCATCTTCTTTCAGCACAGGCACAATTGGGGCTGCCCAGTCAGAGAACTCCACCGGTTCAATGACACCTGACCGCTGCAGCCTGTCCAGCTCCGCTTCCACCTTAGCCTTCATAGCGTATGGCACTGTGCGTGGTTTACAAAAACGTGGCTTTGCGTTGGGGTCCACGGTCAACTTCACTGTTGTGCCCCGGAGGGTGCCAAGCTCATCCTTAAAAACGTCTGCATACTTTGATAGGATGTCTCCAACCACCCTCATGTGCATGATCTCCCCCCAATTGAGGCGGATTCTCTGTAGGAGGTCCCGCCCAAGCAGACTAGGTCCCTCCCCGTCTACCACTATCAGCTCCCCTTTAGCTGACTGGCCTTCGTACATAACGTCTACTTCTATAGCTCCAAGTAGAGGAATGCACTCACCAGTGTATTGTCTCAGTTTAATATTAGTCTTTCTTAAAGCGGGCGCCTTTCCAGAGCCCCACAACCTGCAGTAGGTGGTATGACTTATCACTGAAACTGAGGCACCCGTGTCCACCTCCATGGTCATCTCTTTTCCATTTATTTGCAGCGTTGTGCAGATTGGGGCTGCCCGGGGTTTACAGAGGTCCATACTGAACATGTTGAATGAACACTGCTCCTCAGGTCCTTCGCTTTGCAAATGATGCGTTTTCATTTGGGGTTTTGACTCTTCCCACTCCTTTTTCCATTGCTTTTTAGCACCTCTGCACTTCTTGGCTATGTGTCCCTTTTTCTGGCAGTTATGGCAAACAGCATCTTTAAAACCACAGTCATTAGCGAGATGCGCTCCCCCACACCGGTAACACTCTAATGACTTCATCGGCTTGCCTCTCCCCTCCTTAAACAGACGGTGAACAGTGCTCTGTGGCACACTGGCATTAGCTGCTTGAATGTCTTTTGAGTTGTTAGCTGCCGTTTCCATCGCATGAGCGATCTCCAACGCCTTCTTGAAAGGTAGTGTAACTTCACCCAGCAATCGGCGTTGAATGCTGTCATTATTGATACCACAGACCAACCTGTCCCGTAGCATGTCGTCAAGCCCCGGTCCAAACTCGCAATATTCCGACAGTTGTCTCAGCTCCGCCACGAATGCAGCAACTGAAACTCCCTCTTTGCGTGAATGGGTGTGGAACTTGAAGCGCTGAACAATCACTAACGGTTTGGGGTTGTGATGCTCCTGCACCAGGGTCACCAATTCCTTGAATGACAAGTCACCTGGCTTCCGTGGGGTTGCTAAGTTGCGTATCAACTTGTACGTCCTGGCACCGCACACACTGAGGAGAATCGATCTCTGCCTTTCCTCCCCCTCAATGCCATTCGCCAGGAAAAAGTGCTCCAGTCTCTCGACATATTCAATCCAGTCACCATCCAGCTCGACGAACTCACTGAGCGTGCCGACCGTAGCCGCAGCCATGCTACAAGCTAAAACTACACGGAACTTCTTCTCCGACCCTAACCACACGACACTCCGTCATATATGTTTTAATCCTCGTCGCCAAAAGTGTGGTAACCCGAGGGTAATGACGCACGCACACTTGGAGCTCAGTTAGGGTACTTTACTGGAAAAACATATCACCGTACAACAGCCCAGCATGGACCATGCATTCCTTAGACGGTGCAACACTAAAACCGGCCGGTAGAGTACACGGGTAAAGGCACAAAGGTTCCGGGGTGCAATATATAAATGAATGCAACATTAATTCAATCTATAACACATTTTATTTCATGTTGTTAGGTATCACAAAACGGAATGTAATACGACAAAGTAGGTACTATTTTAGCGGTTTGCAATTGATTCTCTTTTCCCCCAGGATAATTAAATATGTTCTATTATTTGCCATGCGGAGCCAGCCAGTCCTGTGCACGTATGCAAATTAGCCATGTGCACCTAACAGAAGAATGACGTAATGTTGAGAACGAGTCATACTAAAAAGGGAGAGCAATCGACAGCTAAACCAGACTGTATCAATCACACACTTTGGGTCCATTCTAACTTATGATAAGAGGCTAGTCTTTAAATCTTTGCAGTGACTGAATGTTTATGATAAAACGGATTGTTTTGCATTCGATGAGTGTGTGCGACTGTGCGTTTGTCATTTCCGGCTTCGGCATACCGCATGGTAATGAAGGCCTCGTGGTGAGTTGCTTTCTTAGTGAAGCAGCCTCGCCTTGGAGTTGGATGAGTTGGAGTGATATAAGTTGTCAGTGTCTGTATGTTGCTTAAATTCTCCCAAACAGTGGGCGCTAAGGATCAGGGCACGGCAGACCATTGCAGCCATTGATCTCGAGCAGAAAAATAAAAATCCTTACAGCACCTGGTATTCCCAGGAGGTCACCCATCCAAGTACTAACGAGGCCCGACCCTGCTTAGCTTCCGAGATCAGACGAGATCGGGCGTGATCAGGGTGGTATGGCCGTACGCAAATGTTACCGGGTCCATACTACCTTTTATTCAGCAGGAGCACAAAAGGACTGAGAGCGCTGCCGTGGCCAGAGAGGGGACTTGTACAGAAACAATGATTAGATCCATAATGAAGGAAAGCAATGCATAAAGACTTTATTCCATACTCAAAGTACCATATGAAAACGCAATGCAATACACTGCGTGTGCGGTTGAGTGATCTTTTGAAGAAATGTAGCGTTGCAACACCAGGGATAGACTGCAATGTATCTCAGTCGTTGCAGCCCTCTGATGCTCCCTGCTGCCGGCGTCACAACAGTGTCTGCATTTTTCACAAATAGAGTTTGGAGAGACGTTGTCAGTGTCTGTATGTTGCTTAAATTCTCCCAAACAGTGGGCGCTAAAGATCAGGGCACGGCAGACCATTGCAGCCATTGATCTCGAGCAGAAAAATAAATATGCTTACAGCACCTGGTATTCCCAGGCGGTCACCCATCCAAGTACTAACCAGGCCCGACCCTGCTTAGCTTCCGAGATCAGACGAGATCGGGCGTGATCAGGGTGGTATAGCCGTACGCAAATGTTACCGGGTCCATACTACCTTTTATTCAGCAGGAGCACAAAAGGACTGAGAGCGCTGCCGTGGCCAGAGACGGGACTTGTACAGAAACAATGATAAGATCCATAATGAAGGAAAGCAATGCATAAAGACTTTATTCCATACTCAAAGTACCATATCAAAACACAATGCAATACACTGCGTGTGCGGTTGAGTGATCTTTTGAAGAAATGTAGCGTTGCAACACCAGGGATAGACTGCAATGTATCTCTGTCGTTGCAGCCCTCTGATGCTCCCTGCTGCCGGCGTCACAACAGTGTCTGCATGTTTCACAAATAGAGTTTGGAGAGACGTTGTCAGTGTCTGTATGTTGCTTAAATTCTCCCAAACAGTGGGCGCTAAGGATCAGGGCACGGCAGACCATTGCAGCCATTGATCTCGAGCAGAAAAATAAAAATGCTTACAGCACCTGGTATTCCCAGGCCGGCTCCCATCCAAGTACTAACCAGGCCCGACCCTGCTTAGCTTCCGAGATCAGACGAGATCGGGCTTGATCAGGGTGGTATGGCCGTATGCAAATGTTACCGGGTCCATACTAGCTTTCACACAACAGGAGCACATAAGGACTGAGAGCGCTGCCGTGGCCAGAGACGGGACTTGTACAGAAACAATGATTAGATCCATAATGAAGGAATGCAATGCATAAAGACTTTATTCCAGACTCAAAGTATCATATCAAAACGCAATGCAATACACTGCGTGTGCGGTTGAGTGATCTTTTGAAGAAATGTAGCGTTGCAACACCAGGGATAGACTGCAATGTATCTCTGCCGTTGCAGCCATCTGATGCTCCCTGCTGCCGGCGTCACAACAGTGTCTGCATTTTTCACAAATAGAGTTTGGAGAGACGTTGTCAGTGTCTGTATGTTGCTTAAATTCTCCCAAACAGTGGGCGCTAAAGATCAGGGCACGGCAGACCATTGCAGCCATTGATCTCGAGCAGAAAAATAAATATGCTTACAGCACCTGGTATTCCCAGGCGGTCACCCATCGAAGTACTAACCAGGCCCGACCCTGCTTAGCTTCCGAGATCAGACGAGATCGGGCGTGATCAGGGTGGTTTGGCCGTACGCAAATGTTACCGGGTCCATACTACCTTTTATTCAGCAGGAGCACAAAAGGACTGAGAGCGCTGCCGTGGCCAGAGACGGGACTTGTACAGAAACAATGATTAGATCCATAATGAAGGAAAGCAATGCATAAAGACTTTATTCCATACTCAAAGTACCATATCAAAACGCAATGCAATACTCTGCGCTTGCGGTTGAGTGATCTTTTGAAGAAATGTAGCGTTGCAACACCAGGGATAGACTGCAATGTATCTCTGTCGTTGCAGCCCTCTGATGCTCCCTGCTGCCGGCGTCACAACAGTGTCTGCATTTTTCACAAATAGAGTTTGGAGAGACGTTGTCAGTGTCTGTATGTTGCTTAAATTCTCCCAAACAGTGGGCGCTAAAGATCAGGGCACGGCACACCATTGCAGCCATTGATCTCGAGCAGAAAAATAAATATGCTTACAGCACCTGGTATTCCCAGGCGGTCACCCATCCAAGTACTAACCAGGCCCGACCCTGCTTAGCTTCCGAGATCAGACGAGATCGGGCGTGATCAGGGTGGTATGGCCGTACGCAAATGTTACCGGGTCCATACTACCTTTTATTCAGCAGGAGCACAAAAGGACTGAGAGCGCTGCCGTGGCCAGAGACGGGACTTGTACAGAAACAATGATTAGATCCATAATGAAGGAAAGCAATGCATAAAGACTTTATTCCATACTCAAAGTACCATATCAAAACGCAATGCAATACACTGCGTGTGCGGTTGAGTGATCTTTTGAAGAAATGTAGCGTTGCAACACCAGGGATAGACTGCAATGTATCTCTGTCGTTGCAGCCCTCTGATGCTCCCTGCTGCCGGCGTCACAACAGTGTCTGCATTTTTCACAAATAGAGTTTGGAGAGACGTTGTCAGTGTCTGTATGTTGCTTAAATTCTCCCAAACAGTGGGCGCTAAAGATCAGGGCACGGCAGACCATTGCAGCCATTGATCTCGAGCAGAAAAAAAAAAAGCTTACAGCACCTGGTATTCCCAGGCGGTCTCCCATCCAAGTACTAACCAGGCCCGACCCTGCTTAGCTTCCGAGATCAGACGAGATCGGGCGTGTTCAGGGTGGTATGGCCGTAAGCGAGTATAGCCGCATCCAAAGTAGCTTTTAAACAGCAGGAGCACATAAGGACTGAGAGCGCTGCCGTGACCATAGACCAGACTTGTACAGAAACAATTATTAGATCAATAATGAAGGAAAGCAATGAATGAATACTTTATTCCGGACTCAAAGTACCATATCAAAACGCAATGCAATACACCGAGTTGGCGTGTGTGCTCGTTTGCGTGAACCTTTGAAGAAACATAGCGTTTCAAACGCTGCGATGGACTGCAGCAGGTCAAGCGAAGCAGTCATTCATAGCTCTTATTTCTTTACAACAACATGATCAGGGGAGAGCGCGAACGCAGTCCCCCACTACCAGAAATTATGCAATCGAGATTCCCACATTTGGGGAATTCGCACGGGTCAGCAACAGCCGCAGTGCAATGGCCGAGCCTCACCATGGGTGAACCACCTTCTTGATCATGGTATCTCCCTTGCCAGGTAAGTATGATTAGTACTCGTTCAGATGGGCTGAACGCTGCCCACGCGTGTTCCCTTGGAGAACGGTTGCAAAGAATTCGGAGATGTCTAGACTTTAAAGTCCGTGTTGCAGGGTTTATTTTCCAACAAGTGTGTGCAATTTGCTTGTTCTTAATACAGATTTAAACTGTTATCCATTTTATTTCATGTTGTTAGGTATCACAAAACGGAATGTAATACGACAAAGTAGGTACTATTTTAGCGGTTTGCAATTGATTCTCTTTTCCCCCAGGATAATTAAATATGTTCTATTATTTGCCATGCGGAGCCAGCCAGTCCTGTGCACGTATGCAAATTAGCCATGTGCACCTAACAGAAGAATGACGTAATGTTGAGAACGAGTCATACTAAAAAGGGAGAGCAATCGACAGCTAAACCAGACTGTATCAATCACACACTTTGGGTCCATTCTAACTTATGATAAGAGGCTAGTCTTTAAATCTTTGCAGTGACTGAATGTTTATGATAAAACGGATTGTTTTGCATTCGATGAGTGTGTGCGACTGTGCGTTTGTCATTTCCGGCTTCGGCATACCGCATGGTAATGAAGGCCTCGTGGTGAGTTGCTTTCTTAGTGAAGCAGCCTCGCCTTGGAGTTGGATGAGTTGGAGTGATATAAGTTGTCAGTGTCTGTATGTTGCTTAAATTCTCCCAAACAGTGGGCGCTAAGGATCAGGGCACGGCAGACCATTGCAGCCATTGATCTCGAGCAGAAAAATAAAAATGCTTACAGCACCTGGTATTCCCAGGCGGTCACCCATCTAAGTACTAACCAGGCCCGACCCTGCTTAGCTTCCGAGATCAGACGAGATCGGGCGTGATCAGGGTGGTATGGCCGTACGCAAATGTTACCGGGTCCATACTACCTTTTATTCAGCAGGAGCACAAAAGGACTGAGAGCGCTGCCGTGGCCAGAGAGGGGACTTGTACAGAAACAATGATTAGATCCATAATGAAGGAAAGCAATGCATAAAGACTTTATTCCAGACTCAAAGTATCATATCAAAACGCAATGCAATACACTGCGTGTGCGGTTGAGTGATCTTTTGAAGAAATGTAGCGTTGCAACACCAGGGATAGACTGCAATGTATCTCTGTCGTTGCAGCCCTCTGATGCTCCCTGCTGCCGGCGTCACAACAGTGTCTGCATTTTTCACAAATAGAGTTTGGAGAGACGTTGTCAGTGTCTGTATGTTGCTTAAATTCTCCCAAACAGTGGGCGCTAAAGATCAGGGCACGGCAGACCATTGCAGCCATTGATCTCGAGCAGAAAAATAAATATGCTTACAGCACCTGGTATTCCCAGGCGGTCACCCATCCAAGTACTAACCAGGCCCGACCCTGCTTAGCTTCCGAGATCAGACGAGATCGGGCGTGATCAGGGTGGTATGGCCGTACGCAAATGTTACCGGGTCCATACTACCTTTTATTCAGCAGGAGCACAAAAGGACTGAGAGCACTGCCGTGGCCAGAGACGGGACTTGTACAGAAACAATGATTAGATCCATAATGAAGGAAAGCAATGCATAAAGACTTTATTCCATACTCAAAGTACCATATGAAAACGCAATGCAATACACTGCGTGTGCGGTTGAGTGATCTTTTGAAGAAATGTAGCGTTGCAACACCAGGGATAGACTGCAATGTATCTCTGTCGTTGCAGCCCTCTGATGCTCCCTGCTGCCGGCGTCACAACATTGTCTGCATGTTTCACAAATAGAGTTTGGAGAGACGTTGTCAGTGTCTGTATGTTGCTTAAATTCTCCCAAACAGTGGGCGCTAAGGATCAGGGCACGGCAGACCATTGCAGCCATTGATCTCGAGCAGAAAAATAAAAATGCTTACAGCACCTGGTATTCCCAGGCGGTCTCCCATCCAAGTACTAACCAGGCCCGACCCTGCTTAGCTTCCGAGATCAGACGAGATCGGGCGTGATCAGGGTGGTATGTCCGTACGCAAATGTTACCGGGTCCATACTAGCTTTCACACAGCAGGAGCACAAAAGGACTGAGAGCGCTGCCGTGGCCAGAGACGGGACTTGTACAGAAACAATGATTAGATCCATAATGAAGGAAAGCAATGCATAAAGACTTTATTCCATACTCAAAGTACCATATCAAAACGCAATGCAATACACTGCGTGTGCGGTTGAGTGATCTTTTGAAGAAATGTAGCGTTGCAACACCAGGGATAGACTGCAATGTATCTCTGTCGTTGCAGCCCTCTGATGCTCCCTGCTGCCGGCGTCACAACAGTGTCTGCATGTTTCACAAATAGAGTTTGGAGAGACGTTGTCAGTGTCTGTATGTTGCTTAAATTCTCCCAAACAGTGGGCGCTAAAGATCACGGCACGGCAGGCCATTGCAGCCAATGAGCTCGAGTTGAAAAATAAATGTGCTTACAGCACCAGGTGGTCCCCCATCGATGTAGTAACCAGGCCCGACCCTGCTTAGCTTCCAAGATCAGACGAGATCGGGCATGATCAGGCTGTTATGGCCGTAAACTAACATTTCCGGGTCCATACTAGGTTTTATACAGCAGGAGCACATAAGGACTGAGAGCGCTGCCGTGGCCAGAGACGGGACTTGTACAGAAACAATGATTAGATCCATAATGAAGGAAAGCAATGCATAAAGACTTTATTCCATACTCAAAGTACCATATGAAAACGCAATGCAATACACTGCGTGTGCGGTTGAGTGATCTTTTGAAGAAATGTAGCGTTGCAACACCAGGGATAGACTGCAATGTATCTCTGTCGTTGCAGCCCTCTGATGCTCCCTGCTGCCGGCGTCACAACAGTGTCTGCATTTTTCACAAATAGAGTTTGGAGAGACGTTGTCAGTGTCTGTATGTTGCTCAAATTCTCCCAAACAGTGGGCGCTAAAGATCAGGGCACGGCAGACCATTGCAGCCATTGATCTCGAGCAGAAAAATAAATATGCTTACAGCACCTGGTATTCCCAGGTGGTCACCCATCCAAGTACTAACCAGGCCCGACCCTGCTTAGCTTCCGAGATCAGACGAGATCGGGCGTGATCAGGGTGGTATGGCCGTACGCAAATGTTACCGGGTCCATACTACCTTTTATTCAGCAGGAGCACAAAAGGACTGAGAGCGCTGCCGTGGCCAGAGACGGGACATGTACAGAAACAATGATTAGATCCATAATGAAGGAAAGCAATGCATAAAGACTTTATTCCATACTCAAAGTACCATATCAAAACGCAATGCAATACACTGCGTGTGCGGTTGAGTGATCTTTTGAAGAAATGTAGCGTTGCAACACCAGGGATAGACTGCAATGTATCTCTGTCGTTGCAGCCCTCTGATGCTCCCTGCTGCCGGCGTCACAACAGTGTCTGCATTTTTCACAAATAGAGTTTGGAGAGACGTTGTCAGTGTCTGTAGGTTGCTTAAATTCTCCCAAACAGTGGGCGCTAAGGATCAGGGCACGGCAGACCATTGCAGCCATTGATCTCGAGCAGAAAAATAAAAATGCTTACAGCACCTGGTATTCCCAGGCGGTCACCCATCCAAGTACTAACCAGGCCCGACCCTGCTTAGCTTCCGAGATCAGACGAGATCGGGCGTGATCAGGGTGGTATGGCCGTACGCAAATGTTCCCGGGTCCATACTACGTTTTATTCAGCAGGAGCACAAAAGGACTGAGAGCGCTGCCGTGGCCAGAGACGGGACTTGTACAGAAACAATGATTAGATCCATAATGAAGGAAAGCAATGCATAAAGACTTTATTCCATACTCAAAGTACCATATCAAAACGCAATGCAATACACTGCGTGTGCGGTTGAGTGATCTTTTGAAGAAATGTAGCGTTGCAACACCAGGGATAGACTGCAATGTATCTCTGTCGTTGCAGCCCTCTGATGCTCCCTGCTGCCGGCGTCACAACAGTGTCTGCATTTTTCACAAATAGAGTTTGGAGAGACGTTGTCGGTGTCTGTATGTTGCTTAAATTCTCCCAAACAGTGGGCGCTAAAGATCAGGGCACGGCAGACCATTGCAGCCATTGATCTCGAGCAGAAAAATAAATATGCTTACAGCACCTGGTATTCCCAGGCGGTCACCCATCCAAGTACTAACCAGGCCCGACCCTGCTTAGCTTCCGAGATCAGACGAGATCGGGCGTGATCAGGGTGGTATGGCCGTACGCAAATGTTCCCGGGTCCATACTACGTTTTATTCAGCAGGAGCACAAAAGGACTGAGAGCGCTGCCGTGGCCAGAGACGGGACTTGTACAGAAACAATGATTAGATCCATAATGAAGGAAAGCAATGCATAAAGACTTTATTCCATACTCAAAGTACCATATCAAAACGCAATGCAATACAATGCGTGTGCGGTTGAGTGATCTTTTGAAGAAATGTAGCGTTGCAACACCAGGGATAGACTGCAATGTATCTCTGTCGTTGCAGCCCTCTGATGCTCCCTGCTGCCGGCGTCACAACAGTGTCTGCATTTTTCACAAATAGAGTTTGGAGAGACGTTGTCAGTGTCTGTATGTTGCTTAAATTCTCCCAAACAGTGGGCGCTAAAGATCAGGGCACGGCAGACCATTGCAGCCATTGATCTCGAGCAGAAAAATAAATATGCTTACAGCACCTGGTATTCCCAGGCGGTCACCCATCCAAGTACTAACCAGGCCCGACCCTGCTTAGCTTCCGAGATCAGACGAGATCGGGCGTGATCAGGGTGGTATGGCCGTACGCAAATGTTACCGGGTCCATACTACCTTTTATTCAGCAGGAGCACAAAAGGACTGAGAGCGCTGCCGTGGCCAGAGACGGGACTTGTACAGAAACAATGATTAGATCCATAATGAAGGAAAGCAATGCATAAAGACTTTATTCCATACTCAAAGTACCATATGAAAACGCAATGCAATACACTGCGTGTGCGGTTGAGTGATCTTTTGAAGAAATGTAGCGTTGCAACACCAGGGATAGACTGCAATGTATCTCTGTCGTTGCAGCCCTCTGATGCTCCCTGCTGCCGGCGTCACAACAGTGTCTGCATTTTTCACAAATAGAGTTTGGAGAGACGTTGTCAGTGTCTGTATGTTGCTTAAATTCTCCCAAACAGTGGGCGCTAAAGATCAGGGCACGGCAGACCATTGCAGCCATTGATCTCGAGCAGAAAAATAAATATGCTTACAGCACCTGGTATTCCCAGGCGGTCAACCATCCAAGTACTAACCAGGCCCGACCCTGCTTAGCTTCCGAGATCAGACGAGATCGGGCGTGATCAGGGTGGTATGGCCGTAAGCGAGTATTGCCGCATCCAAAGTAGCTTTTAAACAGCAGGAGCACATAAGGACTGAGAGCGCTGCCGTGACCATAGACCAGACTTGTACAGAAACAATTATTAGATCAATAATGAAGGAAAGCAATGAATGAATACTTTTTTCCGGACTCAAAGTACCATATCAAAACGCAATGCAATACACCGAGTTGGCGTGTGTGTTCGTTTGCGTGAACCTTTGAAGAAACATAGCGTTTCAAACGCTGCGATGGACTGCAGCAGGTCAAGCGAAGCAGTCATTCATAGCTCTTACTTCTTTACAACAACATGATCAGGGGAGAGCGCGAACGCAGTCCCCCACTACCAGAAATTATGCAATCGAGATTCCCACATTTGGGGAATTCGCACGGGTCAGCAACAGCCGCAGTGCAATGGCCGAGCCTCACCATGGGTGAACCACCTTCTTGATCATGGTATCTCCCTTGCCAGGTAAGTATGATTAGTACTCGTTCAGATGGGCTGAACTCTGCCCACGCGTGTTCCTTTGGAGAACGGTTGCAAAGAATTCGGAGATGTCTAGACTTTAAAGTCCGTGTTGCAGGGTTTATTTTCCAACAAGTGTGTGCAATTTGCTTGTTCTTAATGCAGATTTAAACTGTTATCCATTTTATTTCATGTTGTTAGGTATCACAAAACGGAATGTAATACGACAAAGTAGGTACTATTTTAGCGGTTTGCAATTGATTCTCTTTTCCCCCAGGATAATTAAATATGTTCTATTATTTGCCATGCGGAGCCAGCCAGTCCTGTGCACGTATGCAAATTAGCCATGTGCACCTAACAGAAGAATGACGTAATGTTGAGAACGAGTCATACTAAAAAGGGAGAGCAATCGACAGCTAAACCAGACTGTATCAATCACACACTTTGGGTCCATTCTAACTTATGATAAGAGGCTAGTCTTTAAATCTTTGCAGTGACTGAATGTTTATGATAAAACGGATTGTTTTGCATTCGATGAGTGTGTGCGACTGTGCGTTTGTCATTTCCGGCTTCGGCATACCGCATGGTAATGAAGGCCTCGTGGTGAGTTGCTTTCTTAGTGAAGCAGCCTCGCCTTGGAGTTGGATGAGTTGGAGTGATATAAGTTGCCAGTGTCTGTATGTTGCTTAAATTCTCCCAAACAGTGGGCGCTAAGGATCAGGGCACGGCAGACCATTGCAGCCATTGATCTCGAGCAGAAAAATAAAAATGCTTACAGCACCTGGTATTCCCAGGCGGTCACCCATCCAAGTACTAACCAGGCCCGACCCTGCTTAGCTTCCGAGATCAGACGAGATCGGGCGTGATCAGGGTGGTATGGCCGTACGCAAATGTTACCGGGTCCATACTACCTTTTATTCAGCAGGAGCACAAACGGACTGAGAGCGCTGCCGTGGCCAGAGACGGGACTTTTACAGAAACAATGATTAGATCCATAATGAAGGAAAGCAATGCATAAAGACTTTATTCCATACTCAAAGTACCATATGAAAACGCAATGCAATACACTGCGTGTGCGGTTGAGTGATCTTTTGAAGAAATGTAACGTTGCAACACCAGGGATAGACTGCAATGTATCTCTGTCGTTGCAGCCCTCTGATGCTCCCTGCTGCCGGCGTCACAACAGTGTCTGCATGTTTCACAAATAGAGTTTGGAGAGACTTTGTCGGTGTCTGTATGTTGCTTATATTCTTCCAAACAGTGGGCGCAAAGGATCAGGGCACGGCAGACCATTGCAGCCATTGATCTCGAGCAGAAAAATAAAAATGCTTACAGCACCTGGTATTCCCAGGCGGTCACCCATCCAAGTACTAACCAGGCCCGACCCTGCTTAGCTTCCGAGATCAGACGAGATCGGGCGTGATCAGGGTGGTATGGCCGTACGCAAATGTTACCGGGTCCATACTACCTTTTATTCAGCAGGAGCACAAACGGACTGAGAGCGCTGCCGTGGCCAGAGACGGGACTTGTACAGAAACAATGATTAGATCCATAATGAAGGAAAGCAATGCATAAAGACTTTATTCCATACTCAAAGTACCATATGAAAACGCAATGCAATACACTGCGTGTGCGGTTGAGTGATCTTTTGAAGAAATGTAACGTTGCAACACCAGGGATAGACTGCAATGTATCTCTGTCGTTGCAGCCCTCTGATGCTCCCTGCTGCCGGCGTCACAACAGTGTCTGCATGTTTCACAAATAGAGTTTGGAGAGACTTTGTCGGTGTCTGTATGTTGCTTATATTCTTCCAAACAGTGGGCGCAAAGGATCAGGGCACGGCAGACCATTGCAGCCATTGATCTCGAGCAGAAAAATAAAAATGCTTACAGCACCTGGTATTCCCAGGCGGTCACCCATCCAAGTACTAACCAGGCCCGACCCTGCTTAGCTTCCGAGATCAGACGAGATCGGGCGTGATCAGGGTGGTATGGCCGTACGCAAATGTTACCGGGTCCATACTACCTTTTATTCAGCAGGAGCACAAAAGGACTGAGAGCGCTGCCGTGGCCAGAGACGGGACTTGTACAGAAACAATGATTAGATCCATAATGAAGGAAAGCAATGCATAAAGACTTTATTCCAGACTCAAAGTATCATATCAAAACGCAATGCAATACACTGCGTGTGCGGTTGAGTGATCTTTTGAAGAAATGTAGCGTTGCAACACCAGGGATAGACTGCAATGTATCTCTGTCGTTGCAGCCATCTGATGCTCCCTGCTGCCGGCGTCACAACAGTGTCTGCATTTTTCACAAATAGAGTTTGGAGAGACGTTGTCAGTGTCTGTATGTTGCTTAAATTCTCCCAAACAGTGGGCGCTAAAGATCACGGCACGGCAGGCCATTGCAGCCAATGAGCTCGAGTTGAAAAATAAATGTGCTTACAGCACCAGGTGGTCCCCCATCGATGTAGTAACCAGGCCCGACCCTGCTTAGCTTCCAAGATCAGACGAGATCGGGCATGATCAGGCTGTTATGGCCGTAAACTAACATTTCCGGGTCCATACTAGGTTTTATACAGCAGGAGCACATAAGGACTGAGAGCGCTGCCGTGGCCAGAGACGGGACTTGTACAGAAACAATGATTAGATCCATAATGAAGGAAAGCAATGCATAAAGACTTTATTCCATACTCAAAGTACCATATGAAAACGCAATGCAATACACTGCGTGTGCGGTTGAGTGATCTTTTGAAGAAATGTAGCGTTGCAACACCAGGGATAGACTGCAATGTATCTCTGTCGTTGCAGCCCTCTGATGCTCCCTGCTGCCGGCGTCACAACAGTGTCTGCATTTTTCACAAATAGAGTTTGGAGAGACGTTGTCAGTGTCTGTATGTTGCTCAAATTCTCCCAAACAGTGGGCGCTAAAGATCAGGGCACGGCAGACCATTGCAGCCATTGATCTCGAGCAGAAAAATAAATATGCTTACAGCACCTGGTATTCCCAGGTGGTCACCCATCCAAGTACTAACCAGGCCCGACCCTGCTTAGCTTCCGAGATCAGACGAGATCGGGCGTGATCAGGGTGGTATGGCCGTACGCAAATGTTACCGGGTCCATACTACCTTTTATTCAGCAGGAGCACAAAAGGACTGAGAGCGCTGCCGTGGCCAGAGACGGGACATGTACAGAAACAATGATTAGATCCATAATGAAGGAAAGCAATGCATAAAGACTTTATTCCATACTCAAAGTACCATATCAAAACGCAATGCAATACACTGCGTGTGCGGTTGAGTGATCTTTTGAAGAAATGTAGCGTTGCAACACCAGGGATAGACTGCAATGTATCTCTGTCGTTGCAGCCCTCTGATGCTCCCTGCTGCCGGCGTCACAACAGTGTCTGCATTTTTCACAAATAGAGTTTGGAGAGACGTTGTCAGTGTCTGTATGTTGCTTAAATTCTCCCAAACAGTGGGCGCTAAGGATCAGGGCACGGCAGACCATTGCAGCCATTGATCTCGAGCAGAAAAATAAAAATGCTTACAGCACCTGGTATTCCCAGGCGGTCACCCATCCAAGTACTAACCAGGCCCGACCCTGCTTAGCTTCCGAGATCAGACGAGATCGGGCGTGATCAGGGTGGTATGGCCGTACGCAAATGTTCCCGGGTCCATACTACGTTTTATTCAGCAGGAGCACAAAAGGACTGAGAGCGCTGCCGTGGCCAGAGACGGGACTTGTACAGAAACAATGATTAGATCCATAATGAAGGAAAGCAATGCATAAAGACTTTATTCCATACTCAAAGTACCATATCAAAACGCAATGCAATACACTGCGTGTGCGGTTGAGTGATCTTTTGAAGAAATGTAGCGTTGCAACACCAGGGATAGACTGCAATGTATCTCTGTCGTTGCAGCCCTCTGATGCTCCCTGCTGCCGGCGTCACAACAGTGTCTGCATTTTTCACAAATAGAGTTTGGAGAGACGTTGTCGGTGTCTGTATGTTGCTTAAATTCTCCCAAACAGTGGGCGCTAAAGATCAGGGCACGGCAGACCATTGCAGCCATTGATCTCGAGCAGAAAAATAAATATGCTTACAGCACCTGGTATTCCCAGGCGGTCACCCATCCAAGTACTAACCAGGCCCGACCCTGCTTAGCTTCCGAGATCAGACGAGATCGGGCGTGATCAGGGTGGTATGGCCGTACGCAAATGTTCTCGGGTCCATACTACGTTTTATTCAGCAGGAGCACAAAAGGACTGAGAGCGCTGCCGTGGCCAGAGACGGGACTTGTACAGAAACAATGATTAGATCCATAATGAAGGAAAGCAATGCATAAAGACTTTATTCCATACTCAAAGTACCATATCAAAACGCAATGCAATACAATGCGTGTGCGGTTGAGTGATCTTTTGAAGAAATGTAGCGTTGCAACACCAGGGATAGACTGCAATGTATCTCTGTCGTTGCAGCCCTCTGATGCTCCCTGCTGCCGGCGTCACAACAGTGTCTGCATTTTTCACAAATAGAGTTTGGAGAGACGTTGTCAGTGTCTGTATGTTGCTTAAATTCTCCCAAACAGTGGGCGCTAAAGATCAGGGCACGGCAGACCATTGCAGCCATTGATCTCGAGCAGAAAAATAAATATGCTTACAGCACCTGGTATTCCCAGGCGGTCACCCATCCAAGTACTAACCAGGCCCGACCCTGCTTAGCTTCCGAGATCAGACGAGATCGGGCGTGATCAGGGTGGTATGGCCGTACGCAAATGTTCCCGGGTCCATACTACGTTTTATTCAGCAGGAGCACAAAAGGACTGAGAGCGCTGCCGTGGCCAGAGACGGGACTTGTACAGAAACAATGATTAGATCCATAATGAAGGAAAGCAATGCATAAAGACTTTATTCCATACTCAAAGTACCATATGAAAACGCAATGCAATACACTGCGTGTGCGGTTGAGTGATCTTTTGAAGAAATGTAGCGTTGCAACACCAGGGATAGACTGCAATGTATCTCTGTCGTTGCAGCCCTCTGATGCTCCCTGCTGCCGGCGTCACAACAGTGTCTGCATTTTTCACAAATAGAGTTTGGAGAGACGTTGTCAGTGTCTGTATGTTGCTTAAATTCTCCCAAACAGTGGGCGCTAAAGATCAGGGCACGGCAGACCATTGCAGCCATTGATCTCGAGCAGAAAAATAAATATGCTTACAGCACCTGGTATTCCCAGGCGGTCAACCATCCAAGTACTAACCAGGCCCGACCCTGCTTAGCTTCCGAGATCAGACGAGATCGGGCGTGATCAGGGTGGTATGGCCGTAAGCGAGTATTGCCGCATCCAAAGTAGCTTTTAAACAGCAGGAGCACATAAGGACTGAGAGCGCTGCCGTGACCATAGACCAGACTTGTACAGAAACAATTATTAGATCAATAATGAAGGAAAGCAATGAATGAATACTTTTTTCCGGACTCAAAGTACCATATCAAAACGCAATGCAATACACCGAGTTGGCGTGTGTGTTCGTTTGCGTGAACCTTTGAAGAAACATAGCGTTTCAAACGCTGCGATGGACTGCAGCAGGTCAAGCGAAGCAGTCATTCATAGCTCTTACTTCTTTACAACAACATGATCAGGGGAGAGCGCGAACGCAGTCCCCCACTACCAGAAATTATGCAATCGAGATTCCCACATTTGGGGAATTCGCACGGGTCAGCAACAGCCGCAGTGCAATGGCCGAGCCTCACCATGGGTGAACCACCTTCTTGATCATGGTATCTCCCTTGCCAGGTAAGTATGATTAGTACTCGTTCAGATGGGCTGAACTCTGCCCACGCGTGTTCCCTTGGAGAACGGTTGCAAAGAATTCGGAGATGTCTAGACTTTAAAGTCCGTGTTGCAGGGTTTATTTTCCAACAAGTGTGTGCAATTTGCTTGTTCTTAATGCAGATTTAAACTGTTATCCATTTTATTTCATGTTGTTAGGTATCACAAAACGGAATGTAATACGACAAAGTAGGTACTATTTTAGCGGTTTGCAATTGATTCTCTTTTCCCCCAGGATAATTAAATATGTTCTATTATTTGCCATGCGGAGCCAGCCAGTCCTGTGCACGTATGCAAATTAGCCATGTGCACCTAACAGAAGAATGACGTAATGTTGAGAACGAGTCATACTAAAAAGGGAGAGCAATCGACAGCTAAACCAGACTGTATCAATCACACACTTTGGGTCCATTCTAACTTATGATAAGAGGCTAGTCTTTAAATCTTTGCAGTGACTGAATGTTTATGATAAAACGGATTGTTTTGCATTCGATGAGTGTGTGCGACTGTGCGTTTGTCATTTCCGGCTTCGGCATACCGCATGGTAATGAAGGCCTCGTGGTGAGTTGCTTTCTTAGTGAAGCAGCCTCGCCTTGGAGTTGGATGAGTTGGAGTGATATAAGTTGTCAGTGTCTGTATGTTGCTTAAATTCTCCCAAACAGTGGGCGCTAAGGATCAGGGCACGGCAGACCATTGCAGCCATTGATCTCGAGCAGAAAAATAAAAATGCTTACAGCACCTGGTATTCCCAGGCGGTCACCCATCTAAGTACTAACCAGGCCCGACCCTGCTTAGCTTCCGAGATCAGACGAGATCGGGCGTGATCAGGGTGGTATGGCCGTACGCAAATGTTACCGGGTCCATACTACCTTTTATTCAGCAGGAGCACAAAAGGACTGAGAGCGCTGCCGTGGCCAGAGACGGGACTTGTACAGAAACAATGATTAGATCCATAATGAAGGAAAGCAATGCATAAAGACTTTATTCCATACTCAAAGTACCATATGAAAACGCAATGCAATACACTGCGTGTGCGGTTGAGTGATCTTTTGAAGAAATGTAGCGTTGCAACACCAGGGATAGACTGCAATGTATCTCTGTCGTTGCAGCCCTCTGATGCTCCCTGCTGCCGGCGTCACAACAGTGTCTGCATGTTTCACAAATAGAGTTTGGAGAGACGTTGTCGGTGTCTGTATGTTGCTTATATTCTCCCAAACAGTGGGCGCTAAGGATCAGGGCACGGCAGACCATTGCAGCCATTGATCTCGAGCAGAAAAATAAAAATGCTTACAGCACCTGGTATTCCCAGGCGGTCACCCATCCAAGTACTAACCAGGCCCGACCCTGCTTAGCTTCCGAGATCAGACGAGATCGGGCGTGATCAGGGTGGTATGGCCGTACGCAAATGTTACCAGGTCCATACTACCTTTTATTCAGCAGGAACACAAAAGGACTGAGAGCGCTGCCGTGGCCAGAGACGGGACTTGTACAGAAACAATGATTAGATCCATAATGAAGGAAAGCAATGCATAAAGACTTTATTCCATACTCAAAGTACCATATCAAAACGCAATGCAATACACTGCGTGTGCGGTTGAGTGATCTTTTGAAGAAATGTAACGTTGCAACACCAGGGATAGACTGCAATGTATCTCTGTCGTTGCAGCCCTCTGATGCTCCCTGCTGCCGGCGTCACAACAGTGTCTGCATGTTTCACAAATAGAGTTTGGAGAGACGTTGTCGGTGTCTGTATGTTGCTTATATTCTCCCAAACAGTGGGCGCTAAGGATCAGGGCACGGCAGACCATTGCAGCCATTGATCTCGAGCAGAAAAATAAAAATGCTTACAGCACCTGGTATTCCCAGGCGGTCACCCATCCAAGTACTAACCAGGCCCGACCCTGCTTAGCTTCCGAGATCAGACGAGATCGGGCGTGATCAGGGTGGTATGGCCGTACGCAAATGTTACCGGGTCCATACTACCTTTTATTCAGCAGGAGCACAAAAGGACTGAGAGCGCTGCCGTGGCCAGAGACGGGACTTGTACAGAAACAATGATTAGATCCATAATGAAGGAAAGCAATGCATAAAGACTTTATTCCATACTCAAAGTACCATATGAAAACGCAATGCAATACACTGCGTGTGCGGTTGAGTGATCTTTTGAAGAAATGTAACGTTGCAACACCAGGGATAGACTGCAATGTATCTCTGTCGTTGCAGCCCTCTGATGCTCCCTGCTGCCGGCGTCACAACAGTGTCTGCATGTTTCACAAATAGAGTTTGGAGAGACGTTGTCGGTGTCTGTATGTTGCTTATATTCTCCCAAACAGTGGGCGCTAAGGATCAGGGCACGGCAGACCATTGCAGCCATTGATCTCGAGCAGAAAAATAAAAATGCTTACAGCACCTGGTATTCCCAGGCGGTCACCCATCCAAGTACTAACCAGGCCCGACCCTGCTTAGCTTCCGAGATCAGACGAGATCGGGCGTGATCAGGGTGGTATGGCCGTACGCAAATGTTACCGGATCCATACTACCTTTTATTCAGCAGGAGCACAAAAGGACTGAGAGCGCTGCCGTGGCCAGAGACGGGACTTGTACAGAAACAATGATTAGATCCATAATGAAGGAAAGCAATGCATAAAGACTTTATTCCATACTCAAAGTACCATATCAAAACGCTATGCAATACACTGCGTGTGCGGTTGAGTGATCTTTTGAAGAAATTTAGCGTTGCAACACCAGGGATAGACTGCAATGTATCTCTGTCGTTGCAGCCCTCTGATGCTCCCTGCTGCCGGCGTCACAACAGTGTCTGCATTTTTCACAAATAGAGTTTGGAGAGACGTTGTCAGTGTCTGTATGTTGCTTAAATTCTCCCAAACAGTGGGCGCTAAAGATCAGGGCACGGCAGACCATTGCAGCCATTGATCTCGAGCAGAAAAATAAATATGCTTACAGCACCTGGTATTCCCAGGTGGTCACCCATCCAAGTACTAACCAGCCCCGACCCTGCTTAGCTTCCGAGATCAGACGAGATCGGGCGTGATCAGGGTGGTATGGCCGTACGCAAATGTTACCGGGTCCATACTACCTTTTATTCAGCAGGAGCACAAAAGGACTGAGAGCGCTGCCGTGGCCAGAGACGGGACATGTACAGAAACAATGATTAGATCCATAATGAAGGAAAGCAATGCATAAAGACTTTATTCCATACTCAAAGTACCATATCAAAACGCAATGCAATACACTGCGTGTGCGGTTGAGTGATCTTTTGAAGAAATGTAGCGTTGCAACACCAGGGATAGACTGCAATGTATCTCTGTCGTTGCAGCCCTCTGATGCTCCCTGCTGCCGGCGTCACAACAGTGTCTGCATTTTTCACAAATAGAGTTTGGAGAGACGTTGTCAGTGTCTGTATGTTGCTTAAATTCTCCCAAACAGTGGGCGCTAAGGATCAGGGCACGGCAGACCATTGCAGCCATTGATCTCGAGCAGAAAAATAAAAATGCTTACAGCACCTGGTATTCCCAGGCGGTCACCCATCCAAGTACTAACCAGGCCCGACCCTGCTTAGCTTCCGAGATCAGACGAGATCGGGCGTGATCAGGGTGGTATGGCCGTACGCAAATGTTCCCGGGTCCATACTACGTTTTATTCAGCAGGAGCACAAAAGGACTGAGAGCGCTGCCGTGGCCAGAGACGGGACTTGTACAGAAACAATGATTAGATCCATAATGAAGGAAAGCAATGCATAAAGACTTTATTCCATACTCAAAGTACCATATCAAAACGCAATGCAATACACTGCGTGTGCGGTTGAGTGATCTTTTGAAGAAATGTAGCGTTGCAACACCAGGGATAGACTGCAATGTATCTCTGTCGTTGCAGCCCTCTGATGCTCCCTGCTGCCGGCGTCACAACAGTGTCTGCATTTTTCACAAATAGAGTTTGGAGAGACGTTGTCGGTGTCTGTATGTTGCTTAAATTCTCCCAAACAGTGGGCGCTAAAGATCAGGGCACGGCAGACCATTGCAGCCATTGATCTCGAGCAGAAAAATAAATATGCTTACAGCACCTGGTATTCCCAGGCGGTCACCCATCCAAGTACTAACCAGGCCCGACCCTGCTTAGCTTCCGAGATCAGACGAGATCGGGCGTGATCAGGGTGGTATGGCCGTACGCAAATGTTCCCGGGTCCATACTACGTTTTATTCAGCAGGAGCACAAAAGGACTGAGAGCGCTGCCGTGGCCAGAGACGGGACTTGTACAGAAACAATGATTAGATCCATAATGAAGGAAAGCAATGCATAAAGACTTTATTCCATACTCAAAGTACCATATCAAAACGCAATGCAATACAATGCGTGTGCGGTTGAGTGATCTTTTGAAGAAATGTAGCGTTGCAACACCAGGGATAGACTGCAATGTATCTCTGTCGTTGCAGCCCTCTGATGCTCCCTGCTGCCGGCGTCACAACAGTGTCTGCATTTTTCACAAATAGAGTTTGGAGAGACGTTGTCAGTGTCTGTATGTTGCTTAAATTCTCCCAAACAGTGGGCGCTAAAGATCAGGGCACGGCAGACCATTGCAGCCATTGATCTCGAGCAGAAAAATAAATATGCTTACAGCACCTGGTATTCCCAGGCGGTCACCCATCCAAGTACTAACCAGGCCCGACCCTGCTTAGCTTCCGAGATCAGACGAGATCGGGCGTGATCAGGGTGGTATGGCCGTACGCAAATGTTACCGGGTCCATACTACCTTTTATTCAGCAGGAGCACAAAAGGACTGAGAGCGCTGCCGTGGCCAGAGACGGGACTTGTACAGAAACAATGATTAGATCCATAATGAAGGAAAGCAATGCATAAAGACTTTATTCCATACTCAAAGTACCATATGAAAACGCAATGCAATACACTGCGTGTGCGGTTGAGTGATCTTTTGAAGAAATGTAGCGTTGCAACACCAGGGATAGACTGCAATGTATCTCTGTCGTTGCAGCCCTCTGATGCTCCCTGCTGCCGGCGTCACAACAGTGTCTGCATTTTTCACAAATAGAGTTTGGAGAGACGTTGTCAGTGTCTGTATGTTGCTTAAATTCTCCCAAACAGTGGGCGCTAAAGATCAGGGCACGGCAGACCATTGCAGCCATTGATCTCGAGCAGAAAAATAAATATGCTTACAGCACCTGGTATTCCCAGGCGGTCAACCATCCAAGTACTAACCAGGCCCGACCCTGCTTAGCTTCCGAGATCAGACGAGATCGGGCGTGATCAGGGTGGTATGGCCGTAAGCGAGTATTGCCGCATCCAAAGTAGCTTTTAAACAGCAGGAGCACATAAGGACTGAGAGCGCTGCCGTGACCATAGACCAGACTTGTACAGAAACAATTATTAGATCAATAATGAAGGAAAGCAATGAATGAATACTTTTTTCCGGACTCAAAGTACCATATCAAAACGCAATGCAATACACCGAGTTGGCGTGTGTGTTCGTTTGCGTGAACCTTTGAAGAAACATAGCGTTTCAAACGCTGCGATGGACTGCAGCAGGTCAAGCGAAGCAGTCATTCATAGCTCTTACTTCTTTACAACAACATGATCAGGGGAGAGCGCGAACGCAGTCCCCCACTACCAGAAATTATGCAATCGAGATTCCCACATTTGGGGAATTCGCACGGGTCAGCAACAGCCGCAGTGCAATGGCCGAGCCTCACCATGGGTGAACCACCTTCTTGATCATGGTATCTCCCTTGCCAGGTAAGTATGATTAGTACTCGTTCAGATGGGCTGAACTCTGCCCACGCGTGTTCC
Organism: Pollachius pollachius; assembly: GCF_949987615.1. Lineage (NCBI taxonomy): Eukaryota > Metazoa > Chordata > Actinopteri > Gadiformes > Gadidae > Pollachius > Pollachius pollachius. The sequence goes on along the minus strand of NC_136938.1, from coordinate 909,815 downwards.
CTTGGAGAACGGTTGCAAAGAATTCGGAGATGTCTAGACTTTAAAGTCCGTGTTGCAGGGTTTATTTTCCAACAAGTGTGTGCAATTTGCTTGTTCTTAATGCAGATTTAAACTGTTATCCATTTTATTTCATGTTGTTAGGTATCACAAAACGGAATGTAATACGACAAAGTAGGTACTATTTTAGCGGTTTGCAATTGATTCTCTTTTCCCCCAGGATAATTAAATATGTTCTATTATTTGCCATGCGGAGCCAGCCAGTCCTGTGCACGTATGCAAATTAGCCATGTGCACCTAACAGAAGAATGACGTAATGTTGAGAACGAGTCATACTAAAAAGGGAGAGCAATCGACAGCTAAACCAGACTGTATCAATCACACACTTTGGGTCCATTCTAACTTATGATAAGAGGCTAGTCTTTAAATCTTTGCAGTGACTGAATGTTTATGATAAAACGGATTGTTTTGCATTCGATGAGTGTGTGCGACTGTGCGTTTGTCATTTCCGGCTTCGGCATACCGCATGGTAATGAAGGCCTCGTGGTGAGTTGCTTTCTTAGTGAAGCAGCCTCGCCTTGGAGTTGGATGAGTTGGAGTGATATAAGTTGCCAGTGTCTGTATGTTGCTTAAATTCTCCCAAACAGTGGGCGCTAAGGATCAGGGCACGGCAGACCATTGCAGCCATTGATCTCGAGCAGAAAAATAAAAATGCTTACAGCACCTGGTATTCCCAGGCGGTCACCCATCCAAGTACTAACCAGGCCCGACCCTGCTTAGCTTCCGAGATCAGACGAGATCGGGCGTGATCAGGGTGGTATGGCCGTACGCAAATGTTACCGGGTCCATACTACCTTTTATTCAGCAGGAGCACAAACGGACTGAGAGCGCTGCCGTGGCCAGAGACGGGACTTTTACAGAAACAATGATTAGATCCATAATGAAGGAAAGCAATGCATAAAGACTTTATTCCATACTCAAAGTACCATATGAAAACGCAATGCAATACACTGCGTGTGCGGTTGAGTGATCTTTTGAAGAAATGTAACGTTGCAACACCAGGGATAGACTGCAATGTATCTCTGTCGTTGCAGCCCTCTGATGCTCCCTGCTGCCGGCGTCACAACAGTGTCTGCATGTTTCACAAATAGAGTTTGGAGAGACTTTGTCGGTGTCTGTATGTTGCTTATATTCTTCCAAACAGTGGGCGCAAAGGATCAGGGCACGGCAGACCATTGCAGCCATTGATCTCGAGCAGAAAAATAAAAATGCTTACAGCACCTGGTATTCCCAGGCGGTCACCCATCCAAGTACTAACCAGGCCCGACCCTGCTTAGCTTCCGAGATCAGACGAGATCGGGCGTGATCAGGGTGGTATGGCCGTACGCAAATGTTACCGGGTCCATACTACCTTTTATTCAGCAGGAGCACAAACGGACTGAGAGCGCTGCCGTGGCCAGAGACGGGACTTGTACAGAAACAATGATTAGATCCATAATGAAGGAAAGCAATGCATAAAGACTTTATTCCATACTCAAAGTACCATATGAAAACGCAATGCAATACACTGCGTGTGCGGTTGAGTGATCTTTTGAAGAAATGTAACGTTGCAACACCAGGGATAGACTGCAATGTATCTCTGTCGTTGCAGCCCTCTGATGCTCCCTGCTGCCGGCGTCACAACAGTGTCTGCATGTTTCACAAATAGAGTTTGGAGAGACTTTGTCGGTGTCTGTATGTTGCTTATATTCTTCCAAACAGTGGGCGCAAAGGATCAGGGCACGGCAGACCATTGCAGCCATTGATCTCGAGCAGAAAAATAAAAATGCTTACAGCACCTGGTATTCCCAGGCGGTCACCCATCCAAGTACTAACCAGGCCCGACCCTGCTTAGCTTCCGAGATCAGACGAGATCGGGCGTGATCAGGGTGGTATGGCCGTACGCAAATGTTACCGGGTCCATACTACCTTTTATTCAGCAGGAGCACAAAAGGACTGAGAGCGCTGCCGTGGCCAGAGACGGGACTTGTACAGAAACAATGATTAGATCCATAATGAAGGAAAGCAATGCATAAAGACTTTATTCCAGACTCAAAGTATCATATCAAAACGCAATGCAATACACTGCGTGTGCGGTTGAGTGATCTTTTGAAGAAATGTAGCGTTGCAACACCAGGGATAGACTGCAATGTATCTCTGTCGTTGCAGCCCTCTGATGCTCCCTGCTGCCGGCGTCACAACAGTGTCTGCATTTTTCACAAATAGAGTTTGGAGAGACGTTGTCAGTGTCTGTATGTTGCTTAAATTCTCCCAAACAGTGGGCGCTAAAGATCACGGCACGGCAGGCCATTGCAGCCAATGAGCTCGAGTTGAAAAATAAATGTGCTTACAGCACCAGGTGGTCCCCCATCGATGTAGTAACCAGGCCCGACCCTGCTTAGCTTCCAAGATCAGACGAGATCGGGCATGATCAGGCTGTTATGGCCGTAAACTAACATTTCCGGGTCCATACTAGGTTTTATACAGCAGGAGCACATAAGGACTGAGAGCGCTGCCGTGGCCAGAGACGGGACTTGTACAGAAACAATGATTAGATCCATAATGAAGGAAAGCAATGCATAAAGACTTTATTCCATACTCAAAGTACCATATGAAAACGCAATGCAATACACTGCGTGTGCGGTTGAGTGATCTTTTGAAGAAATGTAGCGTTGCAACACCAGGGATAGACTGCAATGTATCTCTGTCGTTGCAGCCCTCTGATGCTCCCTGCTGCCGGCGTCACAACAGTGTCTGCATTTTTCACAAATAGAGTTTGGAGAGACGTTGTCAGTGTCTGTATGTTGCTCAAATTCTCCCAAACAGTGGGCGCTAAAGATCAGGGCACGGCAGACCATTGCAGCCATTGATCTCGAGCAGAAAAATAAATATGCTTACAGCACCTGGTATTCCCAGGTGGTCACCCATCCAAGTACTAACCAGGCCCGACCCTGCTTAGCTTCCGAGATCAGACGAGATCGGGCGTGATCAGGGTGGTATGGCCGTACGCAAATGTTACCGGGTCCATACTACCTTTTATTCAGCAGGAGCACAAAAGGACTGAGAGCGCTGCCGTGGCCAGAGACGGGACATGTACAGAAACAATGATTAGATCCATAATGAAGGAAAGCAATGCATAAAGACTTTATTCCATACTCAAAGTACCATATCAAAACGCAATGCAATACACTGCGTGTGCGGTTGAGTGATCTTTTGAAGAAATGTAGCGTTGCAACACCAGGGATAGACTGCAATGTATCTCTGTCGTTGCAGCCCTCTGATGCTCCCTGCTGCCGGCGTCACAACAGTGTCTGCATTTTTCACAAATAGAGTTTGGAGAGACGTTGTCAGTGTCTGTATGTTGCTTAAATTCTCCCAAACAGTGGGCGCTAAGGATCAGGGCACGGCAGACCATTGCAGCCATTGATCTCGAGCAGAAAAATAAAAATGCTTACAGCACCTGGTATTCCCAGGCGGTCACCCATCCAAGTACTAACCAGGCCCGACCCTGCTTAGCTTCCGAGATCAGACGAGATCGGGCGTGATCAGGGTGGTATGGCCGTACGCAAATGTTCCCGGGTCCATACTACGTTTTATTCAGCAGGAGCACAAAAGGACTGAGAGCGCTGCCGTGGCCAGAGACGGGACTTGTACAGAAACAATGATTAGATCCATAATGAAGGAAAGCAATGCATAAAGACTTTATTCCATACTCAAAGTACCATATCAAAACGCAATGCAATACACTGCGTGTGCGGTTGAGTGATCTTTTGAAGAAATGTAGCGTTGCAACACCAGGGATAGACTGCAATGTATCTCTGTCGTTGCAGCCCTCTGATGCTCCCTGCTGCCGGCGTCACAACAGTGTCTGCATTTTTCACAAATAGAGTTTGGAGAGACGTTGTCGGTGTCTGTATGTTGCTTAAATTCTCCCAAACAGTGGGCGCTAAAGATCAGGGCACGGCAGACCATTGCAGCCATTGATCTCGAGCAGAAAAATAAATATGCTTACAGCACCTGGTATTCCCAGGCGGTCACCCATCCAAGTACTAACCAGGCCCGACCCTGCTTAGCTTCCGAGATCAGACGAGATCGGGCGTGATCAGGGTGGTATGGCCGTACGCAAATGTTCTCGGGTCCATACTACGTTTTATTCAGCAGGAGCACAAAAGGACTGAGAGCGCTGCCGTGGCCAGAGACGGGACTTGTACAGAAACAATGATTAGATCCATAATGAAGGAAAGCAATGCATAAAGACTTTATTCCATACTCAAAGTACCATATCAAAACGCAATGCAATACAATGCGTGTGCGGTTGAGTGATCTTTTGAAGAAATGTAGCGTTGCAACACCAGGGATAGACTGCAATGTATCTCTGTCGTTGCAGCCCTCTGATGCTCCCTGCTGCCGGCGTCACAACAGTGTCTGCATTTTTCACAAATAGAGTTTGGAGAGACGTTGTCAGTGTCTGTATGTTGCTTAAATTCTCCCAAACAGTGGGCGCTAAAGATCAGGGCACGGCAGACCATTGCAGCCATTGATCTCGAGCAGAAAAATAAATATGCTTACAGCACCTGGTATTCCCAGGCGGTCACCCATCCAAGTACTAACCAGGCCCGACCCTGCTTAGCTTCCGAGATCAGACGAGATCGGGCGTGATCAGGGTGGTATGGCCGTACGCAAATGTTACCGGGTCCATACTACCTTTTATTCAGCAGGAGCACAAAAGGACTGAGAGCGCTGCCGTGGCCAGAGACGGGACTTGTACAGAAACAATGATTAGATCCATAATGAAGGAAAGCAATGCATAAAGACTTTATTCCATACTCAAAGTACCATATGAAAACGCAATGCAATACACTGCGTGTGCGGTTGAGTGATCTTTTGAAGAAATGTAGCGTTGCAACACCAGGGATAGACTGCAATGTATCTCTGTCGTTGCAGCCCTCTGATGCTCCCTGCTGCCGGCGTCACAACAGTGTCTGCATTTTTCACAAATAGAGTTTGGAGAGACGTTGTCAGTGTCTGTATGTTGCTTAAATTCTCCCAAACAGTGGGCGCTAAAGATCAGGGCACGGCAGACCATTGCAGCCATTGATCTCGAGCAGAAAAATAAATATGCTTACAGCACCTGGTATTCCCAGGCGGTCAACCATCCAAGTACTAACCAGGCCCGACCCTGCTTAGCTTCCGAGATCAGACGAGATCGGGCGTGATCAGGGTGGTATGGCCGTAAGCGAGTATTGCCGCATCCAAAGTAGCTTTTAAACAGCAGGAGCACATAAGGACTGAGAGCGCTGCCGTGACCATAGACCAGACTTGTACAGAAACAATTATTAGATCAATAATGAAGGAAAGCAATGAATGAATACTTTTTTCCGGACTCAAAGTACCATATCAAAACGCAATGCAATACACCGAGTTGGCGTGTGTGTTCGTTTGCGTGAACCTTTGAAGAAACATAGCGTTTCAAACGCTGCGATGGACTGCAGCAGGTCAAGCGAAGCAGTCATTCATAGCTCTTACTTCTTTACAACAACATGATCAGGGGAGAGCGCGAACGCAGTCCCCCACTACCAGAAATTATGCAATCGAGATTCCCACATTTGGGGAATTCGCACGGGTCAGCAACAGCCGCAGTGCAATGGCCGAGCCTCACCATGGGTGAACCACCTTCTTGATCATGGTATCTCCCTTGCCAGGTAAGTATGATTAGTACTCGTTCAGATGGGCTGAACTCTGCCCACGCGTGTTCCCTTGGAGAACGGTTGCAAAGAATTCGGAGATGTCTAGACTTTAAAGTCCGTGTTGCAGGGTTTATTTTCCAACAAGTGTGTGCAATTTGCTTGTTCTTAATGCAGATTTAAACTGTTATCCATTTTATTTCATGTTGTTAGGTATCACAAAACGGAATGTAATACGACAAAGTAGGTACTATTTTAGCGGTTTGCAATTGATTCTCTTTTCCCCCAGGATAATTAAATATGTTCTATTATTTGCCATGCGGAGCCAGCCAGTCCTGTGCACGTATGCAAATTAGCCATGTGCACCTAACAGAAGAATGACGTAATGTTGAGAACGAGTCATACTAAAAAGGGAGAGCAATCGACAGCTAAACCAGACTGTATCAATCACACACTTTGGGTCCATTCTAACTTATGATAAGAGGCTAGTCTTTAAATCTTTGCAGTGACTGAATGTTTATGATAAAACGGATTGTTTTGCATTCGATGAGTGTGTGCGACTGTGCGTTTGTCATTTCCGGCTTCGGCATACCGCATGGTAATGAAGGCCTCGTGGTGAGTTGCTTTCTTAGTGAAGCAGCCTCGCCTTGGAGTTGGATGAGTTGGAGTGATATAAGTTGCCAGTGTCTGTATGTTGCTTAAATTCTCCCAAACAGTGGGCGCTAAGGATCAGGGCACGGCAGACCATTGCAGCCATTGATCTCGAGCAGAAAAATAAAAATGCTTACAGCACCTGGTATTCCCAGGCGGTCACCCATCTAAGTACTAACCAGGCCCGACCCTGCTTAGCTTCCGAGATCAGACGAGATCGGGCGTGATCAGGGTGGTATGGCCGTACGCAAATGTTACCGGGTCCATACTACCTTTTATTCAGCAGGAGCACAAACGGACTGAGAGCGCTGCCGTGGCCAGAGACGGGACTTGTACAGAAACAATGATTAGATCCATAATGAAGGAAAGCAATGCATAAAGACTTTATTCCATACTCAAAGTACCATATGAAAACGCAATGCAACACACTGCGTGTGCGGTTGAGTGATCTTTTGAAGAAATGTAACGTTGCAACACCAGGGATAGACTGCAATGTATCTCTGTCGTTGCAGCCCTCTGATGCTCCCTGCTGCCGGCGTCACAACAGTGTCTGCATGTTTCACAAATAGAGTTTGGAGAGACTTTGTCGGTGTCTGTATGTTGCTTATATTCTTCCAAACAGTGGGCGCAAAGGATCAGGGCACGGCAGACCATTGCAGCCATTGATCTCGAGCAGAAAAATAAAAATGCTTACAGCACCTGGTATTCCCAGGCGGTCACCCATCCAAGTACTAACCAGGCCCGACCCTGCTTAGCTTCCGAGATCAGACGAGATCGGGCGTGATCAGGGTGGTATGGCCGTACGCAAATGTTACCGGGTCCATACTACCTTTTATTCAGCAGGAGCACAAACGGACTGAGAGCGCTGCCGTGGCCAGAGACGGGACTTGTACAGAAACAATGATTAGATCCATAATGAAGGAAAGCAATGCATAAAGACTTTATTCCATACTCAAAGTACCATATGAAAACGCAATGCAATACACTGCGTGTGCGGTTGAGTGATCTTTTGAAGAAATGTAACGTTGCAACACCAGGGATAGACTGCAATGTATCTCTGTCGTTGCAGCCCTCTGATGCTCCCTGCTGCCGGCGTCACAACAGTGTCTGCATGTTTCACAAATAGAGTTTGGAGAGACTTTGTCGGTGTCTGTATGTTGCTTATATTCTTCCAAACAGTGGGCGCAAAGGATCAGGGCACGGCAGACCATTGCAGCCATTGATCTCGAGCAGAAAAATAAAAATGCTTACAGCACCTGGTATTCCCAGGCGGTCACCCATCCAAGTACTAACCAGGCCCGACCCTGCTTAGCTTCCGAGATCAGACGAGATCGGGCGTGATCAGGGTGGTATGGCCGTACGCAAATGTTACCGGGTCCATACTACCTTTTATTCAGCAGGAGCACAAAAGGACTGAGAGCGCTGCCGTGGCCAGAGACGGGACTTGTACAGAAACAATGATTAGATCCATAATGAAGGAAAGCAATGCATAAAGACTTTATTCCAGACTCAAAGTATCATATCAAAACGCAATGCAATACACTGCGTGTGCGGTTGAGTGATCTTTTGAAGAAATGTAGCGTTGCAACACCAGGGATAGACTGCAATGTATCTCTGTCGTTGCAGCCCTCTGATGCTCCCTGCTGCCGGCGTCACAACAGTGTCTGCATTTTTCACAAATAGAGTTTGGAGAGACGTTGTCAGTGTCTGTATGTTGCTTAAATTCTCCCAAACAGTGGGCGCTAAAGATCAGGGCACGGCAGACCATTGCAGCCATTGATCTCGAGCAGAAAAATAAATATGCTTACAGCACCTGGTATTCCCAGGCGGTCACCCATCCAAGTACTAACCAGGCCCGACCCTGCTTAGCTTCCGAGATCAGACGAGATCGGGCGTGATCAGGGTGGTATGGCCGTACGCAAATGTTACCGGGTCCATACTACCTTTTATTCAGCAGGAGCACAAAAGGACTGAGAGCACTGCCGTGGCCAGAGACGGGACTTGTACAGAAACAATGATTAGATCCATAATGAAGGAAAGCAATGCATAAAGACTTTATTCCATACTCAAAGTACCATATGAAAACGCAATGCAATACACTGCGTGTGCGGTTGAGTGATCTTTTGAAGAAATGTAGCGTTGCAACACCAGGGATAGACTGCAATGTATCTCTGTCGTTGCAGCCCTCTGATGCTCCCTGCTGCCGGCGTCACAACAGTGTCTGCATGTTTCACAAATAGAGTTTGGAGAGACGTTGTCAGTGTCTGTATGTTGCTTAAATTCTCCCAAACAGTGGGCGCTAAGGATCAGGGCACGGCAGACCATTGCAGCCATTGATCTCGAGCAGAAAAATAAAAATGCTTACAGCACCTGGTATTCCCAGGCGGTCTCCCATCCAAGTACTAACCAGGCCCGACCCTGCTTAGCTTCCGAGATCAGACGAGATCGGGCGTGATCAGGGTGGTATGTCCGTACGCAAATGTTACCGGGTCCATACTAGCTTTCACACAGCAGGAGCACATAAGGACTGAGAGCGCTGCCGTGGCCAGAGACGGGACTTGTACAGAAACAATGATTAGATCCATAATGAAGGAAAGCAATGCATAAAGACTTTATTCCATACTCAAAGTACCATATCAAAACGCAATGCAATACACTGCGTGTGCGGTTGAGTGATCTTTTGAAGAAATGTAGCGTTGCAACACCAGGGATAGACTGCAATGTATCTCTGTCGTTGCAGCCCTCTGATGCTCCCTGCTGCCGGCGTCACAACAGTGTCTGCATGTTTCACAAATAGAGTTTGGAGAGACGTTGTCAGTGTCTGTATGTTGCTTAAATTCTCCCAAACAGTGGGCGCTAAAGATCACGGCACGGCAGGCCATTGCAGCCAATGAGCTCGAGTTGAAAAATAAATGTGCTTACAGCACCAGGTGGTCCCCCATCGATGTAGTAACCAGGCCCGACCCTGCTTAGCTTCCAAGATCAGACGAGATCGGGCATGATCAGGCTGTTATGGCCGTAAACTAACATTTCCGGGTCCATACTAGGTTTTATACAGCAGGAGCACATAAGGACTGAGAGCGCTGCCGTGGCCAGAGACGGGACTTGTACAGAAACAATGATTAGATCCATAATGAAGGAAAGCAATGCATAAAGACTTTATTCCATACTCAAAGTACCATATGAAAACGCAATGCAATACACTGCGTGTGCGGTTGAGTGATCTTTTGAAGAAATGTAGCGTTGCAACACCAGGGATAGACTGCAATGTATCTCTGTCGTTGCAGCCCTCTGATGCTCCCTGCTGCCGGCGTCACAACAGTGTCTGCATTTTTCACAAATAGAGTTTGGAGAGACGTTGTCAGTGTCTGTATGTTGCTCAAATTCTCCCAAACAGTGGGCGCTAAAGATCAGGGCACGGCAGACCATTGCAGCCATTGATCTCGAGCAGAAAAATAAATATGCTTACAGCACCTGGTATTCCCAGGTGGTCACCCATCCAAGTACTAACCAGGCCCGACCCTGCTTAGCTTCCGAGATCAGACGAGATCGGGCGTGATCAGGGTGGTATGGCCGTACGCAAATGTTACCGGGTCCATACTACCTTTTATTCAGCAGGAGCACAAAAGGACTGAGAGCGCTGCCGTGGCCAGAGACGGGACATGTACAGAAACAATGATTAGATCCATAATGAAGGAAAGCAATGCATAAAGACTTTATTCCATACTCAAAGTACCATATCAAAACGCAATGCAATACACTGCGTGTGCGGTTGAGTGATCTTTTGAAGAAATGTAGCGTTGCAACACCAGGGATAGACTGCAATGTATCTCTGTCGTTGCAGCCCTCTGATGCTCCCTGCTGCCGGCGTCACAACAGTGTCTGCATTTTTCACAAATAGAGTTTGGAGAGACGTTGTCAGTGTCTGTATGTTGCTTAAATTCTCCCAAACAGTGGGCGCTAAGGATCAGGGCACGGCAGACCATTGCAGCCATTGATCTCGAGCAGAAAAATAAAAATGCTTACAGCACCTGGTATTCCCAGGCGGTCACCCATCCAAGTACTAACCAGGCCCGACCCTGCTTAGCTTCCGAGATCAGACGAGATCGGGCGTGATCAGGGTGGTATGGCCGTACGCAAATGTTCCCGGGTCCATACTACGTTTTATTCAGCAGGAGCACAAAAGGACTGAGAGCGCTGCCGTGGCCAGAGACGGGACTTGTACAGAAACAATGATTAGATCCATAATGAAGGAAAGCAATGCATAAAGACTTTATTCCATACTCAAAGTACCATATCAAAACGCAATGCAATACACTGCGTGTGCGGTTGAGTGATCTTTTGAAGAAATGTAGCGTTGCAACACCAGGGATAGACTGCAATGTATCTCTGTCGTTGCAGCCCTCTGATGCTCCCTGCTGCCGGCGTCACAACAGTGTCTGCATTTTTCACAAATAGAGTTTGGAGAGACGTTGTCGGTGTCTGTATGTTGCTTAAATTCTCCCAAACAGTGGGCGCTAAAGATCAGGGCACGGCAGACCATTGCAGCCATTGATCTCGAGCAGAAAAATAAATATGCTTACAGCACCTGGTATTCCCAGGCGGTCACCCATCCAAGTACTAACCAGGCCCGACCCTGCTTAGCTTCCGAGATCAGACGAGATCGGGCGTGATCAGGGTGGTATGGCCGTACGCAAATGTTCTCGGGTCCATACTACGTTTTATTCAGCAGGAGCACAAAAGGACTGAGAGCGCTGCCGTGGCCAGAGACGGGACTTGTACAGAAACAATGATTAGATCCATAATGAAGGAAAGCAATGCATAAAGACTTTATTCCATACTCAAAGTACCATATCAAAACGCAATGCAATACAATGCGTGTGCGGTTGAGTGATCTTTTGAAGAAATGTAGCGTTGCAACACCAGGGATAGACTGCAATGTATCTCTGTCGTTGCAGCCCTCTGATGCTCCCTGCTGCCGGCGTCACAACAGTGTCTGCATTTTTCACAAATAGAGTTTGGAGAGACGTTGTCAGTGTCTGTATGTTGCTTAAATTCTCCCAAACAGTGGGCGCTAAAGATCAGGGCACGGCAGACCATTGCAGCCATTGATCTCGAGCAGAAAAATAAATATGCTTACAGCACCTGGTATTCCCAGGCGGTCACCCATCCAAGTACTAACCAGGCCCGACCCTGCTTAGCTTCCGAGATCAGACGAGATCGGGCGTGATCAGGGTGGTATGGCCGTACGCAAATGTTACCGGGTCCATACTACCTTTTATTCAGCAGGAGCACAAAAGGACTGAGAGCGCTGCCGTGGCCAGAGACGGGACTTGTACAGAAACAATGATTAGATCCATAATGAAGGAAAGCAATGCATAAAGACTTTATTCCATACTCAAAGTACCATATGAAAACGCAATGCAATACACTGCGTGTGCGGTTGAGTGATCTTTTGAAGAAATGTAGCGTTGCAACACCAGGGATAGACTGCAATGTATCTCTGTCGTTGCAGCCCTCTGATGCTCCCTGCTGCCGGCGTCACAACAGTGTCTGCATTTTTCACAAATAGAGTTTGGAGAGACGTTGTCAGTGTCTGTATGTTGCTTAAATTCTCCCAAACAGTGGGCGCTAAAGATCAGGGCACGGCAGACCATTGCAGCCATTGATCTCGAGCAGAAAAATAAATATGCTTACAGCACCTGGTATTCCCAGGCGGTCAACCATCCAAGTACTAACCAGGCCCGACCCTGCTTAGCTTCCGAGATCAGACGAGATCGGGCGTGATCAGGGTGGTATGGCCGTAAGCGAGTATTGCCGCATCCAAAGTAGCTTTTAAACAGCAGGAGCACATAAGGACTGAGAGCGCTGCCGTGACCATAGACCAGACTTGTACAGAAACAATTATTAGATCAATAATGAAGGAAAGCAATGAATGAATACTTTTTTCTGGACTCAAAGTACCATATCAAAACGCAATGCAATACACCGAGTTGGCGTGTGTGTTCGTTTGCGTGAACCTTTGAAGAAACATAGCGTTTCAAACGCTGCGATGGACTGCAGCAGGTCAAGCGAAGCAGTCATTCATAGCTCTTACTTCTTTACAACAACATGATCAGGGGAGAGCGCGAACGCAGTCCCCCACTACCAGAAATTATGCAATCGAGATTCCCACATTTGGGGAATTCGCACGGGTCAGCAACAGCCGCAGTGCAATGGCCGAGCCTCACCATGGGTGAACCACCTTCTTGATCATGGTATCTCCCTTGCCAGGTAAGTATGATTAGTACTCGTTCAGATGGGCTGAACTCTGCCCACGCGTGTTCCCTTGGAGAACGGTTGCAAAGAATTCGGAGATGTCTAGACTTTAAAGTCCGTGTTGCAGGGTTTATTTTCCAACAAGTGTGTGCAATTTGCTTGTTCTTAATGCAGATTTAAACTGTTATCCATTTTATTTCATGTTGTTAGGTATCACAAAACGGAATGTAATACGACAAAGTAGGTACTATTTTAGCGGTTTGCAATTGATTCTCTTTTCCCCCAGGATAATTAAATATGTTCTATTATTTGCCATGCGGAGCCAGCCAGTCCTGTGCACGTATGCAAATTAGCCATGTGCACCTAACAGAAGAATGACGTAATGTTGAGAACGAGTCATACTAAAAAGGGAGAGCAATCGACAGCTAAACCAGACTGTATCAATCACACACTTTGGGTCCATTCTAACTTATGATAAGAGGCTAGTCTTTAAATCTTTGCAGTGACTGAATGTTTATGATAAAACGGATTGTTTTGCATTCGATGAGTGTGTGCGACTGTGCGTTTGTCATTTCCGGCTTCGGCATACCGCATGGTAATGAAGGCCTCGTGGTGAGTTGCTTTCTTAGTGAAGCAGCCTCGCCTTGGAGTTGGATGAGTTGGAGTGATATAAGTTGTCAGTGTCTGTATGTTGCTTAAATTCTCCCAAACAGTGGGCGCTAAGGATCAGGGCACGGCAGACCATTGCAGCCATTGATCTCGAGCAGAAAAATAAAAATGCTTACAGCACCTGGTATTCCCAGGCGGTCACCCATCTAAGTACTAACCAGGCCCGACCCTGCTTAGCTTCCGAGATCAGACGAGATCGGGCGTGATCAGGGTGGTATGGCCGTACGCAAATGTTACCGGGTCCATACTACCTTTTATTCAGCAGGAGCACAAAAGGACTGAGAGCGCTGCCGTGGCCAGAGACGGGACTTGTACAGAAACAATGATTAGATCCATAATGAAGGAAAGCAATGCATAAAGACTTTATTCCATACTCAAAGTACCATATGAAAACGCAATGCAATACACTGCGTGTGCGGTTGAGTGATCTTTTGAAGAAATGTAACGTTGCAACACCAGGGATAGACTGCAATGTATCTCTGTCGTTGCAGCCCTCTGATGCTCCCTGCTGCCGGCGTCACAACAGTGTCTGCATGTTTCACAAATAGAGTTTGGAGAGACGTTGTCGGTGTCTGTATGTTGCTTATATTCTCCCAAACAGTGGGCGCTAAGGATCAGGGCACGGCAGACCATTGCAGCCATTGATCTCGAGCAGAAAAATAAAAATGCTTACAGCACCTGGTATTCCCAGGCGGTCACCCATCCAAGTACTAACCAGGCCCGACCCTGCTTAGCTTCCGAGATCAGACGAGATCGGGAGTGATCAGGGTGGTATGGCCGTACGCAAATGTTACCGGGTCCATACTACCTTTTATTCAGCAGGAACACAAAAGGACTGAGAGCGCTGCCGTGGCCAGAGACGGGACTTGTACAGAAACAATGATTAGATCCATAATGAAGGAAAGCAATGCATAAAGACTTTATTCCATACTCAAAGTACCATATCAAAACGCAATGCAATACACTGCGTGTGCGGTTGAGTGATCTTTTGAAGAAATGTAACGTTGCAACACCAGGGATAGACTGCAATGTATCTCTGTCGTTGCAGCCCTCTGATGCTCCCTGCTGCCGGCGTCACAACAGTGTCTGCATGTTTCACAAATAGAGTTTGGAGAGACGTTGTCGGTGTCTGTATGTTGCTTATATTCTCCCAAACAGTGGGCGCTAAGGATCAGGGCACGGCAGACCATTGCAGCCATTGATCTCGAGCAGAAAAATAAAAATGCTTACAGCACCTGGTATTCCCAGGCGGTCACCCATCCAAGTACTAACCAGGCCCGACCCTGCTTAGCTTCCGAGATCAGACGAGATCGGGCGTGATCAGGGTGGTATGGCCGTACGCAAATGTTACCGGGTCCATACTACCTTTTATTCAGCAGGAGCACAAAAGGACTGAGAGCGCTGCCGTGGCCAGAGGGGGGACTTGTACAGAAACAATGATTAGATCCATAATGAAGGAAAGCAATGCATAAAGACTTTATTCCATACTCAAAGTACCATATGAAAACGCAATGCAATACACTGCGTGTGCGGTTGAGTGATCTTTTGAAGAAATGTAGCGTTGCAACACCAGGGATAGACTGCAATGTATCTCAGTCGTTGCAGCCCTCTGATGCTCCCTGCTGCCGGCGTCACAACAGTGTCTGCATTTTTCACAAATAGAGTTTGGAGAGACGTTGTCAGTGTCTGTATGTTGCTTAAATTCTCCCAAACAGTGGGCGCTAAAGATCAGGGCACGGCAGACCATTGCAGCCATTGATCTCGAGCAGAAAAATAAATATGCTTACAGCACCTGGTATTCCCAGGCGGTCTCCAATCCAAGTACTAACCAGGTCCGACCCTGCTTAGCTTCCGAGATCAGACGAGATCGGGCGTGTTCAGGGTGGTATGGCCGTAAGCGAGCATATCCGCATCCAAAGTAGCTTTTAAACAGCAGGAGCACATAAGGACTGAGAGCGCTGCCGTGACCATAGACCAGACTTGTACAGAAACAATTATTAGATCAATAATGAAGGAAAGCAATGAATGAATACTTTATTCCGGACTCAAAGTACCATATCAAAACGCAATGCAATACACCGAGTTGTCGTGTGTGCTCGTTTGCGTGAACCTTTGAAGAAACATAGCGTTTCACACGCTGCGATGGACTGCAGCAGGTCAAGCGAAGCAGTCATTCATAGCTCTTATTTCTTTACAACAACATGATCAGGGGAGAGCGCGAACGCAGTCCCCCACTACCAGAAATTATGCAATCGAGATTCCCACATTTGGGGAATTCGCACGGGTCAGCAACAGCCGCAGTGCAATGGCCGAGCCTCACCATGGGTGAACCACCTTCTTGATCATGGTATCTCCCTTGCCAGGTAAGTATGATTAGTACTCGTTCAGATGGGCTGAACGCTGCCCACGCGTGTTCCCTTGGAGAACGGTTGCAAAGAATTCGGAGATGTCTAGACTTTAAAGTCCGTGTTGCAGGGTTTATTTTCCAACAAGTGTGTGCAATTTGCTTGTTCTTAATACAGATTTAAACTGTTATCCATTTTATTTCATGTTGTTAGGTATCACAAAACGGAATGTAATACGACAAAGTAGGTACTATTTTAGCGGTTTGCAATTGATTCTCTTTTCCCCCAGGATAATTAAATATGTTCTATTATTTGCCATGCGGAGCCAGCCAGTCCTGTGCACGTATGCAAATTAGCCATGTGCACCTAACAGAAGAATGACGTAATGTTGAGAACGAGTCATACTAAAAAGGGAGAGCAATCGACAGCTAAACCAGACTGTATCAATCACACACTTTGGGTCCATTCTAACTTATGATAAGAGGCTAGTCTTTAAATCTTTGCAGTGACTGAATGTTTATGATAAAACGGATTGTTTTGCATTCGATGAGTGTGTGCGACTGTGCGTTTGTCATTTCCGGCTTCGGCATACCGCATGGTAATGAAGGCCTCGTGGTGAGTTGCTTTCTTAGTGAAGCAGCCTCGCCTTGGAGTTGGATGAGTTGGAGTGATATAAGTTGTCAGTGTCTGTATGTTGCTTAAATTCTCCCAAACAGTGGGCGCTAAGGATCAGGGCACGGCAGACCATTGCAGCCATTGATCTCGAGCAGAAAAATAAAAATCCTTACAGCACCTGGTATTCCCAGGAGGTCACCCATCCAAGTACTAACGAGGCCCGACCCTGCTTAGCTTCCGAGATCAGACGAGATCGGGCGTGATCAGGGTGGTATGGCCGTACGCAAATGTTACCGGGTCCATACTACCTTTTATTCAGCAGGAGCACAAAAGGACTGAGAGCGCTGCCGTGGCCAGAGGGGGGACTTGTACAGAAACAATGATTAGATCCATAATGAAGGAAAGCAATGCATAAAGACTTTATTCCATACTCAAAGTACCATATGAAAACGCAATGCAATACACTGCGTGTGCGGTTGAGTGATCTTTTGAAGAAATGTAGCGTTGCAACACCAGGGATAGACTGCAATGTATCTCAGTCGTTGCAGCCCTCTGATGCTCCCTGCTGCCGGCGTCACAACAGTGTCTGCATTTTTCACAAATAGAGTTTGGAGAGACGTTGTCAGTGTCTGTATGTTGCTTAAATTCTCCCAAACAGTGGGCGCTAAAGATCAGGGCACGGCAGACCATTGCAGCCATTGATCTCGAGCAGAAAAATAAATATGCTTACAGCACCTGGTATTCCCAGGCGGTCACCCATCCAAGTACTAACCAGGCCCGACCCTGCTTAGCTTCCGAGATCAGACGAGATCGGGCGTGATCAGGGTGGTATAGCCGTACGCAAATGTTACCGGGTCCATACTACCTTTTATTCAGCAGGAGCACAAAAGGACTGAGAGCGCTGCCGTGGCCAGAGACGGGACTTGTACAGAAACAATGATAAGATCCATAATGAAGGAAAGCAATGCATAAAGACTTTATTCCATACTCAAAGTACCATATCAAAACACAATGCAATACACTGCGTGTGCGGTTGAGTGATCTTTTGAAGAAATGTAGCGTTGCAACACCAGGGATAGACTGCAATGTATCTCTGTCGTTGCAGCCCTCTGATGCTCCCTGCTGCCGGCGTCACAACAGTGTCTGCATGTTTCACAAATAGAGTTTGGAGAGACGTTGTCAGTGTCTGTATGTTGCTTAAATTCTCCCAAACAGTGGGCGCTAAGGATCAGGGCACGGCAGACCATTGCAGCCATTGATCTCGAGCAGAAAAATAAAAATGCTTACAGCACCTGGTATTCCCAGGCCGGCTCCCATCCAAGTACTAACCAGGCCCGACCCTGCTTAGCTTCCGAGATCAGACGAGATCGGGCTTGATCAGGGTGGTATGGCCGTATGCAAATGTTACCGGGTCCATACTAGCTTTCACACAACAGGAGCACATAAGGACTGAGAGCGCTGCCGTGGCCAGAGACGGGACTTGTACAGAAACAATGATTAGATCCATAATGAAGGAATGCAATGCATAAAGACTTTATTCCAGACTCAAAGTATCATATCAAAACGCAATGCAATACACTGCGTGTGCGGTTGAGTGATCTTTTGAAGAAATGTAGCGTTGCAACACCAGGGATAGACTGCAATGTATCTCTGCCGTTGCAGCCATCTGATGCTCCCTGCTGCCGGCGTCACAACAGTGTCTGCATTTTTCACAAATAGAGTTTGGAGAGACGTTGTCAGTGTCTGTATGTTGCTTAAATTCTCCCAAACAGTGGGCGCTAAAGATCAGGGCACGGCAGACCATTGCAGCCATTGATCTCGAGCAGAAAAATAAATATGCTTACAGCACCTGGTATTCCCAGGCGGTCACCCATCCAAGTACTAACCAGGCCCGACCCTGCTTAGCTTCCGAGATCAGACGAGATCGGGCGTGATCAGGGTGGTTTGGCCGTACGCAAATGTTACCGGGTCCATACTACCTTTTATTCAGCAGGAGCACAAAAGGACTGAGAGCGCTGCCGTGGCCAGAGACGGGACTTGTACAGAAACAATGATTAGATCCATAATGAAGGAAAGCAATGCATAAAGACTTTATTCCATACTCAAAGTACCATATCAAAACGCAATGCAATACACTGCGCTTGCGGTTGAGTGATCTTTTGAAGAAATGTAGCGTTGCAACACCAGGGATAGACTGCAATGTATCTCTGTCGTTGCAGCCCTCTGATGCTCCCTGCTGCCGGCGTCACAACAGTGTCTGCATTTTTCACAAATAGAGTTTGGAGAGACGTTGTCAGTGTCTGTATGTTGCTTAAATTCTCCCAAACAGTGGGCGCTAAAGATCAGGGCACGGCACACCATTGCAGCCATTGATCTCGAGCAGAAAAATAAATATGCTTACAGCACCTGGTATTCCCAGGCGGTCACCCATCCAAGTACTAACCAGGCCCGACCCTGCTTAGCTTCCGAGATCAGACGAGATCGGGCGTGATCAGGGTGGTATGGCCGTACGCAAATGTTACCGGGTCCATACTACCTTTTATTCAGCAGGAGCACAAAAGGACTGAGAGCGCTGCCGTGGCCAGAGACGGGACTTGTACAGAAACAATGATTAGATCCATAATGAAGGAAAGCAATGCATAAAGACTTTATTCCATACTCAAAGTACCATATCAAAACGCAATGCAATACACTGCGTGTGCGGTTGAGTGATCTTTTGAAGAAATGTAGCGTTGCAACACCAGGGATAGACTGCAATGTATCTCTGTCGTTGCAGCCCTCTGATGCTCCCTGCTGCCGGCGTCACAACAGTGTCTGCATTTTTCACAAATAGAGTTTGGAGAGACGTTGTCAGTGTCTGTATGTTGCTTAAATTCTCCCAAACAGTGGGCGCTAAAGATCAGGGCACGGCAGACCATTGCAGCCATTGATCTCGAGCAGAAAAAAAAAAAGCTTACAGCACCTGGTATTCCCAGGCGGTCTCCCATCCAAGTACTAACCAGGCCCGACCCTGCTTAGCTTCCGAGATCAGACGAGATCGGGCGTGTTCAGGGTGGTATGGCCGTAAGCGAGTATAGCCGCATCCAAAGTAGCTTTTAAACAGCAGGAGCACATAAGGACTGAGAGCGCTGCCGTGACCATAGACCAGACTTGTACAGAAACAATTATTAGATCAATAATGAAGGAAAGCAATGAATGAATACTTTATTCCGGACTCAAAGTACCATATCAAAACGCAATGCAATACACCGAGTTGGCGTGTGTGCTCGTTTGCGTGAACCTTTGAAGAAACATAGCGTTTCAAACGCTGCGATGGACTGCAGCAGGTCAAGCGAAGCAGTCATTCATAGCTCTTATTTCTTTACAACAACATGATCAGGGGAGAGCGCGAACGCAGTCCCCCACTACCAGAAATTATGCAATCGAGATTCCCACATTTGGGGAATTCGCACGGGTCAGCAACAGCCGCAGTGCAATGGCCGAGCCTCACCATGGGTGAACCACCTTCTTGATCATGGTATCTCCCTTGCCAGGTAAGTATGATTAGTACTCGTTCAGATGGGCTGAACGCTGCCCACGCGTGTTCCCTTGGAGAACGGTTGCAAAGAATTCGGAGATGTCTAGACTTTAAAGTCCGTGTTGCAGGGTTTATTTTCCAACAAGTGTGTGCAATTTGCTTGTTCTTAATACAGATTTAAACTGTTATCCATTTTATTTCATGTTGTTAGGTATCACAAAACGGAATGTAATACGACAAAGTAGGTACTATTTTAGCGGTTTGCAATTGATTCTCTTTTCCCCCAGGATAATTAAATATGTTCTATTATTTGCCATGCGGAGCCAGCCAGTCCTGTGCACGTATGCAAATTAGCCATGTGCACCTAACAGAAGAATGACGTAATGTTGAGAACGAGTCATACTAAAAAGGGAGAGCAATCGACAGCTAAACCAGACTGTATCAATCACACACTTTGGGTCCATTCTAACTTATGATAAGAGGCTAGTCTTTAAATCTTTGCAGTGACTGAATGTTTATGATAAAACGGATTGTTTTGCATTCGATGAGTGTGTGCGACTGTGCGTTTGTCATTTCCGGCTTCGGCATACCGCATGGTAATGAAGGCCTCGTGGTGAGTTGCTTTCTTAGTGAAGCAGCCTCGCCTTGGAGTTGGATGAGTTGGAGTGATATAAGTTGTCAGTGTCTGTATGTTGCTTAAATTCTCCCAAACAGTGGGCGCTAAGGATCAGGGCACGGCAGACCATTGCAGCCATTGATCTCGAGCAGAAAAATAAAAATGCTTACAGCACCTGGTATTCCCAGGCGGTCACCCATCTAAGTACTAACCAGGCCCGACCCTGCTTAGCTTCCGAGATCAGACGAGATCGGGCGTGATCAGGGTGGTATGGCCGTACGCAAATGTTACCGGGTCCATACTACCTTTTATTCAGCAGGAGCACAAAAGGACTGAGAGCGCTGCCGTGGCCAGAGAGGGGACTTGTACAGAAACAATGATTAGATCCATAATGAAGGAAAGCAATGCATAAAGACTTTATTCCAGACTCAAAGTATCATATCAAAACGCAATGCAATACACTGCGTGTGCGGTTGAGTGATCTTTTGAAGAAATGTAGCGTTGCAACACCAGGGATAGACTGCAATGTATCTCTGTCGTTGCAGCCCTCTGATGCTCCCTGCTGCCGGCGTCACAACAGTGTCTGCATTTTTCACAAATAGAGTTTGGAGAGACGTTGTCAGTGTCTGTATGTTGCTTAAATTCTCCCAAACAGTGGGCGCTAAAGATCAGGGCACGGCAGACCATTGCAGCCATTGATCTCGAGCAGAAAAATAAATATGCTTACAGCACCTGGTATTCCCAGGCGGTCACCCATCCAAGTACTAACCAGGCCCGACCCTGCTTAGCTTCCGAGATCAGACGAGATCGGGCGTGATCAGGGTGGTATGGCCGTACGCAAATGTTACCGGGTCCATACTACCTTTTATTCAGCAGGAGCACAAAAGGACTGAGAGCACTGCCGTGGCCAGAGACGGGACTTGTACAGAAACAATGATTAGATCCATAATGAAGGAAAGCAATGCATAAAGACTTTATTCCATACTCAAAGTACCATATGAAAACGCAATGCAATACACTGCGTGTGCGGTTGAGTGATCTTTTGAAGAAATGTAGCGTTGCAACACCAGGGATAGACTGCAATGTATCTCTGTCGTTGCAGCCCTCTGATGCTCCCTGCTGCCGGCGTCACAACATTGTCTGCATGTTTCACAAATAGAGTTTGGAGAGACGTTGTCAGTGTCTGTATGTTGCTTAAATTCTCCCAAACAGTGGGCGCTAAGGATCAGGGCACGGCAGACCATTGCAGCCATTGATCTCGAGCAGAAAAATAAAAATGCTTACAGCACCTGGTATTCCCAGGCGGTCTCCCATCCAAGTACTAACCAGGCCCGACCCTGCTTAGCTTCCGAGATCAGACGAGATCGGGCGTGATTTTTTTTTTTTTCTTTTATTATCAACATTAGTCCAATTTTATATACAAAACATTCATATTAATTGCACAGAGAAAAATAAACAGCTGAGGAAGCCTTTCTTCACTGCAAATAAACCAACGACAACAAAATGCAATTCAAAAATTGAACATAAGTTTCCCGTCATTCATCACAGAAATGAACTTGCATCCCTTAATAAAGGTTTGAAATTCCATCTTTTCGCATTTATATATCCAGAAGATATCTTTCTTCAACTCAGCTTCAAAATAAGGCCATACATCTCTGTGTTTTCCCTCAAAATGTGCTAGGTTTCTTCTCAGCCATATAGCGTATCTTGCATGACTTACAACGTAATTTAACATATTCACGTTAACTCCTTCTTTCTTTTCCCACACCCCAAATAGAAATATCTTTTTCCACTCCATTCCCTCAATATACTCCCTCCCCCAGTGCTCATGCAGGAATCTTTTCAATTTCAAAAAAAACATCTTCAACTTGTCACACTCATAATACAGGTGCATTAATGTCTCTGGATCAATTGCACACACATCACATTCCCTCTTTACATTTCTATTTATTTGGTGTATCACCACATTTGTGAACATCCTATTATGTCTAAATTTAAAATCATGATTCTGGCATTCTATACTATTTTTCTTTACAATCCAATTTTTCCATATTTCCTTTCCCTTCATACCTGGAAACACCTTTTCCCAAACCTTTTCGGAAGCAGGTTCTTTAAGCTCTTCCTTAATCAGCATGTTGTAACAGTCCTTTACTTTTAGATTGCGTAGTACTATTTTTTTCCCATTATTTTCTGTATATAACTCTGGAAACGTTATTTTTCTGTCTGTTACCACGTTATTTTCTATTTGTCTGACCCATTCCGTCGGTATGCTTTCTTTTATTTTATCATACGTATTGACAATACTACTTTCACTTGTGTCTTCATCGTACTCCTGTACTGTATCTATAATCGCCTGGTCTCTAAGGAATCCAGGTATGAATTCGTATATGTAATCCTTAATTTGCCTTAATCCTGCATAGAAGAATTTTTTCTCCCATAGCATGTTATTGTTCTTTGTTATTATTGGATTACACCATACCGGTTGATTAATTATTTGACTAAGTTTGTTACATTCATACTTAATGTTGACTCTGTATTTGCCCCATGCTTCAAACACTTCTTTATAAAATGGAGGTACTTTTTCATACATAGTATTTTTCATTATCATAATTAATCCATTTTCTTCACACCTTCCGTTTTTATGCAAATATTCCTTGAAAACATTTTTCCATCCGTAATCCACCCTGTCATGCATATACTTTTTGACAGTCTTGATTCTTATTGCTTTTTTCTTTATATTTAAATCCACCAGTTTCAGTCCTCCTTCTTCATATTTCCCTATCAGGGTTTTATGTGCTATTCTAGCTGGTTTCCCCTCCCATATGTAGTTATTAATTATACTGTTTAGTTCTTTGTGCACCCACTCTGGCATGTCTATCACGGTCATTGCATATACAACCTTGGATAATATCAGAGCATTTATCACCACAACCTTCCCCTTCAATTTCAATCTCCTTGGCCTCCACGCATTTAATGTGTTTTTCACTTTGTTTATAACCCCGTTCCACGTCTCGTCTCTAGCCTCCTTTTCTTTCACTCCAATATGTATCCCCAATATTTTTATATAATCATTTGCAATTCTAAAAGGCATGCTACAACCAATCTGGTTTACATTCCCAACGTACATTATTTCAGTTTTATCTATATTTACCTTCGCCCCTGATGCTTTTCCATATATTTCTATTTTTTCCATTATCCTTTTCACGCCATTCATGTTTTTCACCGTACATGTGGTATCATCAGCATATTGTTGAATTTTGCTTTCTCCCCCATTTGGCAATTGGATCCCCTCAATTTCTTTATCCTTTTTTATCATTTCAGCCAGACTTTCCGCAGTTAAGCTGTATAATACAGCAGATAGTGGACACCCTTGCCTTACAGATCTCTCAAGCGGAAAAGGATCCGTTATAGCGCCATTTATTTTAACGCTGCTTGTTGCATTCCTATATAACAGTTTTATCCAATTAATCATTCTCTCTCCGAACCCAAACTTCTCCAATGTGCAAAAAAGGAAACTGTGCTCAACCCTGTCAAAGGCTTTATTCAAGTCCACACTTAAAATAATTCCCCCGGCTTTGCCCATGTACTCTACCGTGTCCCTTATTGTGCTAATGATGTCTGATATGTCCCTCCCTGGTATCCCGTACGCCTGTGTTGATGATATGACTGTTGGTGCCGCCGTTTTTATTCTGTTTGCTAATACCTTTGCTAAAATTTTGTAATCTGTGTTTAGTAAGCTTAGTGGTCTGTAGTTCTCTAGTTTTCTTCTGCCTCCCTTGTTTTTATATAGTACCGTTATTAATCCTGTTGCAAGTGACTCTGGTATCTCCTGTTCCTTTTCCATCTCTGCATAGATCCTATTTAATATAGGGATCAGAATTTCTATAAACGTTTTGTAAAACTCACTCGTAAGGCCATCTGTCCCTGGACTTTTATTGGTTTTTAAGGACATTATTGCTTCTTTTATTTCTATGTCTTTTATATTATCATCACACATGCATTTCTCGTCTTCTGTGATTGTTTTGTTAATATCACTTAATACTATGTCTATATCTTCCTTATTTGCATTCCCTTTTTTGAACAGATTTTTATAAAATGTCCCAACCGTATCAATAATGTCTACAAAATCATTTATTGTCTCTCCATCTTCATTTTCCAACTCTTCGATATATACCCTTTCTTGTTTTCTTTTTTCCAGCCCCAAAAAATAACCTGTGCATTTCTCTCCCCTCATTGCATATTTTGCCTTACTCCTTGTTATTGCCCCCTCACATTGATTCCGCTCATAAGAGTCCAATTTCGATTTTATCTTTAAATATTTCTCTATACTATGATTTGGATCCTTATCCACTCTCTCAGCCTCTTCTGCCAGCGCATCCGTCAAGCCTTTTACTTTTTCTCTTTCTTTAAAGTTCCGTAACTTCGCATATCGAATGCTTATTGTTTTTATCTTTTGCTTTAGTCTTTCCCACCATGATCCCTTATTTCTGCACACTTCCATGTTATTTTTTTCTTGTTCTATACAGGCCACTACTTTGTTTCTATACCTCTCTTCCGCAAGCAGACTGCTGTTGAGGCACCATACTCCTCCTCCCCTTCTTTCCAACCCACTACCAACCTCTAACGACAGAATGGCATGGTCACTAAACGATGTGAAGTTATACTTCATTTTTTTTAGATATTTTACAATGCTCTGTTTTGCAACACAGAGATCAATTCGACTCTGCTTTAATTCCCCCATTACCATTTGTCTCCTCGAGTATTCCCGCTTGTTTGGGTTTTCATTCCTCCATATATCAATTAACTGTCTTTCCTCCATCATTTTTAGAAAAACCTTTCTTGACGTGTCGCTCTTAAATTCTTTCCCTCTCGCTAAATCCAGCCTTGTACTTTTTAAATTAAAATCTCCCACTATAATACAGTTTCCCACACACCATTTCCCCAAACCCAAGAAAAACACCTTCCTATCCGTTTCTATATTTGGCGCATATACATTAATCAGTCGATACACTATATTTTTGTATTTGAATTCTATTATTATTATTCTTCCCGTTTTATCGCTGTAGATTTCTTTTATGTTTTGTACAATATCATTTTTTATCAAAATTGCTACACCACAAGATCTCTCTGTACCATTATTTACATATACCGTGTCTTTCCATTTTATTTTTATATCCTTCATGATATTGTCTGTCCAGTTGGTTTCTTGCAGACATAATATATCATTATTCTTACATTTGACTAATAGTTTTTCCAATTTGCTTTGATTTCGTAAACCATTTGTGTTAAATGAGATTAAGCTAAACATTAGACATAAGGTGATTATTGTTTCATTTCTAACCTTCATTTTTTTTCGTACCTTTCTTTTTTGCTGCTACCATTCTTTCCTTCTTGGCTTTCCTTTTCTTCACCAGCTCTGCCTTTCTGTCCTTTCCGTCCATGGGTTCGTCAGTCTCGGACACCGACCCAACGTCCATTTCCTCCATCCAGCTCTTCCTTATTTGGTCCCGCTCCTCCTCTGGGGTTTCCTCGATCTCCCCCTCCGACAACATGCCTTCCGCGTTGTCCTCTCCAACTCCTCTTGGACTTCCTCTACCAACCAGGGTGCGTTCATGGGCAATTTTCGACACCAGGTCCCCAGGGGTACCTTCACCTACTCCTAGCCCAATCGCTCCCCCGGTTGGTGGATCCTCTGGCTGGACGACGTCGTCCAGAGTGCTGCAGAGTGGCTCCATTTCTGCTGCTGCCGGCGCCACCGCCGCCGTATCCGCTTCCACCACCGCTGCTGACACCTCCGCAGCCTCCTCCGCCAGCACCACTGCTGCCGCCGTCGCTTCACCGTCCCGCTGCCCTTCCTGGTTCTCATCTGCTCGGTCTCCTCCTCTCCCGTTACGCGTCGGGCAGTCCCGCGCGTAGTGCCCCTGCATCTGGCATCTGTGACACGTGAAATGTGGGCAGTCCCTCAAGATGTGTCCTGGTTGTATGCACATCCGGCATACTCTGACTTGTCGGTCATGAATTACTCTGAAGAATTCTGTGCCTTCCAGTGTATCAAATTTCGTTGAGTACGGCAGTGATTTCACCGTCTCTGTGAATTGTACTCTCAGAAATCTTGTCCCGTCTGCTATGTCAGTCCCAGGCCACATCCTTCTCTTTATCGGGGAGACAGCTTTCACTCCCCACTCGTACAGTTTCGCCAGGATCACCTCATCAGGCACATATGTCGGAAGGTTTAAAAAGGAGACAACCAGCTCATTGTTTGCCATCTCCTTGACAAACACTAAACTGTCTTTTATTTTTAACCCATCACACAATTTCTCCTTTCCATCTTCATTCTCCATCGTTATTTCATATTTTTTCGGTGCTTTAAATCGGCAGCCGACTACCACCCCACATACCTTCTTGATTTCTTTCAGTAATTCCATCATTGACACGTCTTCTTCCCCAACAATCTCCACAGCAACTGTCAGCCTCTTCTCAAAAGTTTGTGTCTTACTTTTGTCCGAAGCATTCCTGCCATTGTCCGTGATCCTTCTCGTAACCGTTTCCCTTCCAATGTCGGCATTCGTTGTCGGTTGCTGCGTCTTGCTGCTGTCCATGATCCTGCTCGTAGTCGTGGTCTTTCCATGGTCTGTGTTCTTGGGCGATATCTGCTCCATGCCTTTGTCCATATTCTGTGTCGTTGTGTGTACCGGTCCGCTTTCAGTTGCCGTGTGATCCGTCCTACTCCTCTCTACTCGCTCTCTCCTATCCATTTCGTCGCTCATTCAACACACACACAAACAAAAAGGACGTTCCCCCGAACAGCAAGCTGCTGGGGGAGTAAAGCTAAAACAAAAAGTAAACTAAACTCACTCACTGTCAATCTAACACAAATAAAATAAATTTCACCTTCTCTCTCCACTTGCTCTCTCTGCTCATTCACTATCTGGCTTCGCACCTGAACGGTATCAAGCGTGATCAGGGTGGTATGGCCGT
Organism: Pollachius pollachius; assembly: GCF_949987615.1. Taxonomy (NCBI): domain Eukaryota; kingdom Metazoa; phylum Chordata; class Actinopteri; order Gadiformes; family Gadidae; genus Pollachius; species Pollachius pollachius. Next base: position 882,446 of record NC_136938.1, on the reverse strand, counting down.
ACGCAAATGTTACCGGGTCCATACTAGCTTTCACACAGCAGGAGCACATAAGAACTGAGAGCGCTGCCGTGGCCAGAGACGGGACTTGTACAGAAACAATGATTAGATCCATAATGAAGGAAAGCAATGCATAAAGACTTTATTCCATACTCAAAGTACCATATCAAAACGCAATGCAATACACTGCGTGTGCGGTTGAGTGATCTTTTGAAGAAATGTAGCGTTGCAACACCAGGGATAGACTGCAATGTATCTCTGTCGTTGCAGCCCTCTGATGCTCCCTGCTGCCGGCGTCACAACAGTGTCTGCATGTTTCACAAATAGAGTTTGGAGAGACGTTGTCAGTGTCTGTATGTTGCTTAAATTCTCCCAAACAGTGGGCGCTAAAGATCACGGCACGGCAGGCCATTGCAGCCAATGAGCTCGAGTTGAAAAATAAATGTGCTTACAGCACCAGGTGGTCCCCCATCGATGTAGTAACCAGGCCCGACCCTGCTTAGCTTCCAAGATCAGACGAGATCGGGCATGATCAGGCTGTTATGGCCGTAAACTAACATTTCCGGGTCCATACTAGGTTTTATACAGCAGGAGCACATAAGGACTGAGAGCGCTGCCGTGGCCAGAGACGGGACTTGTACAGAAACAATGATTAGATCCATAATGAAGGAAAGCAATGCATAAAGACTTTATTCCATACTCAAAGTACCATATGAAAACGCAATGCAATACACTGCGTGTGCGGTTGAGTGATCTTTTGAAGAAATGTAGCGTTGCAACACCAGGGATAGACTGCAATGTATCTCTGTCGTTGCAGCCCTCTGATGCTCCCTGCTGCCGGCGTCACAACAGTGTCTGCATTTTTCACAAATAGAGTTTGGAGAGACGTTGTCAGTGTCTGTATGTTGCTCAAATTCTCCCAAACAGTGGGCGCTAAAGATCAGGGCACGGCAGACCATTGCAGCCATTGATCTCGAGCAGAAAAATAAATATGCTTACAGCACCTGGTATTCCCAGGTGGTCACCCATCCAAGTACTAACCAGGCCCGACCCTGCTTAGCTTCCGAGATCAGACGAGATCGGGCGTGATCAGGGTGGTATGGCCGTACGCAAATGTTACCGGGTCCATACTACCTTTTATTCAGCAGGAGCACAAAAGGACTGAGAGCGCTGCCGTGGCCAGAGACGGGACATGTACAGAAACAATGATTAGATCCATAATGAAGGAAAGCAATGCATAAAGACTTTATTCCATACTCAAAGTACCATATCAAAACGCAATGCAATACACTGCGTGTGCGGTTGAGTGATCTTTTGAAGAAATGTAGCGTTGCAACACCAGGGATAGACTGCAATGTATCTCTGTCGTTGCAGCCCTCTGATGCTCCCTGCTGCCGGCGTCACAACAGTGTCTGCATTTTTCACAAATAGAGTTTGGAGAGACGTTGTCAGTGTCTGTATGTTGCTTAAATTCTCCCAAACAGTGGGCGCTAAGGATCAGGGCACGGCAGACCATTGCAGCCATTGATCTCGAGCAGAAAAATAAAAATGCTTACAGCACCTGGTATTCCCAGGCGGTCACCCATCCAAGTACTAACCAGGCCCGACCCTGCTTAGCTTCCGAGATCAGACGAGATCGGGCGTGATCAGGGTGGTATGGCCGTACGCAAATGTTCCCGGGTCCATACTACGTTTTATTCAGCAGGAGCACAAAAGGACTGAGAGCGCTGCCGTGGCCAGAGACGGGACTTGTACAGAAACAATGATTAGATCCATAATGAAGGAAAGCAATGCATAAAGACTTTATTCCATACTCAAAGTACCATATCAAAACGCAATGCAATACACTGCGTGTGCGGTTGAGTGATCTTTTGAAGAAATGTAGCGTTGCAACACCAGGGATAGACTGCAATGAATCTCTGTCGTTGCAGCCCTCTGATGCTCCCTGCTGCCGGCGTCACAACAGTGTCTGCATTTTTCACAAATAGAGTTTGGAGAGACGTTGTCGGTGTCTGTATGTTGCTTAAATTCTCCCAAACAGTGGGCGCTAAAGATCAGGGCACGGCAGACCATTGCAGCCATTGATCTCGAGCAGAAAAATAAATATGCTTACAGCACCTGGTATTCCCAGGCGGTCACCCATCCAAGTACTAACCAGGCCCGACCCTGCTTAGCTTCCGAGATCAGACGAGATCGGGCGTGATCAGGGTGGTATGGCCGTACGCAAATGTTCCCGGGTCCATACTACGTTTTATTCAGCAGGAGCACAAAAGGACTGAGAGCGCTGCCGTGGCCAGAGACGGGACTTGTACAGAAACAATGATTAGATCCATAATGAAGGAAAGCAATGCATAAAGACTTTATTCCATACTCAAAGTACCATATCAAAACGCAATGCAATACAATGCGTGTGCGGTTGAGTGATCTTTTGAAGAAATGTAGCGTTGCAACACCAGGGATAGACTGCAATGTATCTCTGTCGTTGCAGCCCTCTGATGCTCCCTGCTGCCGGCGTCACAACAGTGTCTGCATTTTTCACAAATAGAGTTTGGAGAGACGTTGTCAGTGTCTGTATGTTGCTTAAATTCTCCCAAACAGTGGGCGCTAAAGATCAGGGCACGGCAGACCATTGCAGCCATTGATCTCGAGCAGAAAAATAAATATGCTTACAGCACCTGGTATTCCCAGGCGGTCACCCATCCAAGTACTAACCAGGCCCGACCCTGCTTAGCTTCCGAGATCAGACGAGATCGGGCGTGATCAGGGTGGTATGGCCGTACGCAAATGTTACCGGGTCCATACTACCTTTTATTCAGCAGGAGCACAAAAGGACTGAGAGCGCTGCCGTGGCCAGAGACGGGACTTGTACAGAAACAATGATTAGATCCATAATGAAGGAAAGCAATGCATAAAGACTTTATTCCATACTCAAAGTACCATATGAAAACGCAATGCAATACACTGCGTGTGCGGTTGAGTGATCTTTTGAAGAAATGTAGCGTTGCAACACCAGGGATAGACTGCAATGTATCTCTGTCGTTGCAGCCCTCTGATGCTCCCTGCTGCCGGCGTCACAACAGTGTCTGCATTTTTCACAAATAGAGTTTGGAGAGACGTTGTCAGTGTCTGTATGTTGCTTAAATTCTCCCAAACAGTGGGCGCTAAAGATCAGGGCACGGCAGACCATTGCAGCCATTGATCTCGAGCAGAAAAATAAATATGCTTACAGCACCTGGTATTCCCAGGCGGTCAACCATCCAAGTACTAACCAGGCCCGACCCTGCTTAGCTTCCGAGATCAGACGAGATCGGGCGTGATCAGGGTGGTATGGCCGTAAGCGAGTATTGCCGCATCCAAAGTAGCTTTTAAACAGCAGGAGCACATAAGGACTGAGAGCGCTGCCGTGACCATAGACCAGACTTGTACAGAAACAATTATTAGATCAATAATGAAGGAAAGCAATGAATGAATACTTTTTTCCGGACTCAAAGTACCATATCAAAACGCAATGCAATACACCGAGTTGGCGTGTGTGTTCGTTTGCGTGAACCTTTGAAGAAACATAGCGTTTCAAACGCTGCGATGGACTGCAGCAGGTCAAGCGAAGCAGTCATTCATAGCTCTTACTTCTTTACAACAACATGATCAGGGGAGAGCGCGAACGCAGTCCCCCACTACCAGAAATTATGCAATCGAGATTCCCACATTTGGGGAATTCGCACGGGTCAGCAACAGCCGCAGTGCAATGGCCGAGCCTCACCATGGGTGAACCACCTTCTTGATCATGGTATCTCCCTTGCCAGGTAAGTATGATTAGTACTCGTTCAGATGGGCTGAACTCTGCCCACGCGTGTTCCCTTGGAGAACGGTTGCAAAGAATTCGGAGATGTCTAGACTTTAAAGTCCGTGTTGCAGGGTTTATTTTCCAACAAGTGTGTGCAATTTGCTTGTTCTTAATGCAGATTTAAACTGTTATCCATTTTATTTCATGTTGTTAGGTATCACAAAACGGAATGTAATACGACAAAGTAGGTACTATTTTAGCGGTTTGCAATTGATTCTCTTTTCCCCCAGGATAATTAAATATGTTCTATTATTTGCCATGCGGAGCCAGCCAGTCCTGTGCACGTATGCAAATTAGCCATGTGCACCTAACAGAAGAATGACGTAATGTTGAGAACGAGTCATACTAAAAAGGGAGAGCAATCGACAGCTAAACCAGACTGTATCAATCACACACTTTGGGTCCATTCTAACTTATGATAAGAGGCTAGTCTTTAAATCTTTGCAGTGACTGAATGTTTATGATAAAACGGATTGTTTTGCATTCGATGAGTGTGTGCGACTGTGCGTTTGTCATTTCCGGCTTCGGCATACCGCATGGTAATGAAGGCCTCGTGGTGAGTTGCTTTCTTAGTGAAGCAGCCTCGCCTTGGAGTTGGATGAGTTGGAGTGATATAAGTTGCCAGTGTCTGTATGTTGCTTAAATTCTCCCAAACAGTGGGCGCTAAGGATCAGGGCACGGCAGACCATTGCAGCCATTGATCTCGAGCAGAAAAATAAAAATGCTTACAGCACCTGGTATTCCCAGGCGGTCACCCATCTAAGTACTAACCAGGCCCGACCCTGCTTAGCTTCCGAGATCAGACGAGATCGGGCGTGATCAGGGTGGTATGGCCGTACGCAAATGTTACCGGGTCCATACTACCTTTTATTCAGCAGGAGCACAAACGGACTGAGAGCGCTGCCGTGGCCAGAGACGGGACTTTTACAGAAACAATGATTAGATCCATAATGAAGGAAAGCAATGCATAAAGACTTTATTCCATACTCAAAGTACCATATGAAAACGCAATGCAATACACTGCGTGTGCGGTTGAGTGATCTTTTGAAGAAATGTAACGTTGCAACACCAGGGATAGACTGCAATGTATCTCTGTCGTTGCAGCCCTCTGATGCTCCCTGCTGCCGGCGTCACAACAGTGTCTGCATGTTTCACAAATAGAGTTTGGAGAGACTTTGTCGGTGTCTGTATGTTGCTTATATTCTTCCAAACAGTGGGCGCAAAGGATCAGGGCACGGCAGACCATTGCAGCCATTGATCTCGAGCAGAAAAATAAAAATGCTTACAGCACCTGGTATTCCCAGGCGGTCACCCATCCAAGTACTAACCAGGCCCGACCCTGCTTAGCTTCCGAGATCAGACGAGATCGGGCGTGATCAGGGTGGTATGGCCGTACGCAAATGTTACCGGGTCCATACTACCTTTTATTCAGCAGGAGCACAAACGGACTGAGAGCGCTGCCGTGGCCAGAGACGGGACTTGTACAGAAACAATGATTAGATCCATAATGAAGGAAAGCAATGCATAAAGACTTTATTCCATACTCAAAGTACCATATGAAAACGCAATGCAATACACTGCGTGTGCGGTTGAGTGATCTTTTGAAGAAATGTAACGTTGCAACACCAGGGATAGACTGCAATGTATCTCTGTCGTTGCAGCCCTCTGATGCTCCCTGCTGCCGGCGTCACAACAGTGTCTGCATGTTTCACAAATAGAGTTTGGAGAGACTTTGTCGGTGTCTGTATGTTGCTTATATTCTTCCAAACAGTGGGCGCAAAGGATCAGGGCACGGCAGACCATTGCAGCCATTGATCTCGAGCAGAAAAATAAAAATGCTTACAGCACCTGGTATTCCCAGGCGGTCACCCATCCAAGTACTAACCAGGCCCGACCCTGCTTAGCTTCCGAGATCAGACGAGATCGGGCGTGATCAGGGTGGTATGGCCGTACGCAAATGTTACCGGGTCCATACTACCTTTTATTCAGCAGGAGCACAAAAGGACTGAGAGCGCTGCCGTGGCCAGAGACGGGACTTGTACAGAAACAATGATTAGATCCATAATGAAGGAAAGCAATGCATAAAGACTTTATTCCATACTCAAAGTACCATATCAAAACGCAATGCAATACACTGCGTGTGCGGTTGAGTGATCTTTTGAAGAAATGTAGCGTTGCAACACCAGGGATAGACTGCAATGTATCTCTGTCGTTGCAGCCCTCTGATGCTCCCTGCTGCCGGCGTCACAACAGTGTCTGCATGTTTCACAAATAGAGTTTGGAGAGACGTTGTCAGTGTCTGTATGTTGCTTAAATTCTCCCAAACAGTGGGCGCTAAAGATCACGGCACGGCAGGCCATTGCAGCCAATGAGCTCGAGTTGAAAAATAAATGTGCTTACAGCACCAGGTGGTCCCCCATCGATGTAGTAACCAGGCCCGACCCTGCTTAGCTTCCAAGATCAGACGAGATCGGGCATGATCAGGCTGTTATGGCCGTAAACTAACATTTCCGGGTCCATACTAGGTTTTATACAGCAGGAGCACATAAGGACTGAGAGCGCTGCCGTGGCCAGAGACGGGACTTGTACAGAAACAATGATTAGATCCATAATGAAGGAAAGCAATGCATAAAGACTTTATTCCATACTCAAAGTACCATATGAAAACGCAATGCAATACACTGCGTGTGCGGTTGAGTGATCTTTTGAAGAAATGTAGCGTTGCAACACCAGGGATAGACTGCAATGTATCTCTGTCGTTGCAGCCCTCTGATGCTCCCTGCTGCCGGCGTCACAACAGTGTCTGCATTTTTCACAAATAGAGTTTGGAGAGACGTTGTCAGTGTCTGTATGTTGCTCAAATTCTCCCAAACAGTGGGCGCTAAAGATCAGGGCACGGCAGACCATTGCAGCCATTGATCTCGAGCAGAAAAATAAATATGCTTACAGCACCTGGTATTCCCAGGTGGTCACCCATCCAAGTACTAACCAGGCCCGACCCTGCTTAGCTTCCGAGATCAGACGAGATCGGGCGTGATCAGGGTGGTATGGCCGTACGCAAATGTTACCGGGTCCATACTACCTTTTATTCAGCAGGAGCACAAAAGGACTGAGAGCGCTGCCGTGGCCAGAGACGGGACATGTACAGAAACAATGATTAGATCCATAATGAAGGAAAGCAATGCATAAAGACTTTATTCCATACTCAAAGTACCATATCAAAACGCAATGCAATACACTGCGTGTGCGGTTGAGTGATCTTTTGAAGAAATGTAGCGTTGCAACACCAGGGATAGACTGCAATGTATCTCTGTCGTTGCAGCCCTCTGATGCTCCCTGCTGCCGGCGTCACAACAGTGTCTGCATTTTTCACAAATAGAGTTTGGAGAGACGTTGTCAGTGTCTGTATGTTGCTTAAATTCTCCCAAACAGTGGGCGCTAAGGATCAGGGCACGGCAGACCATTGCAGCCATTGATCTCGAGCAGAAAAATAAAAATGCTTACAGCACCTGGTATTCCCAGGCGGTCACCCATCCAAGTACTAACCAGGCCCGACCCTGCTTAGCTTCCGAGATCAGACGAGATCGGGCGTGATCAGGGTGGTATGGCCGTACGCAAATGTTCCCGGGTCCATACTACGTTTTATTCAGCAGGAGCACAAAAGGACTGAGAGCGCTGCCGTGGCCAGAGACGGGACTTGTACAGAAACAATGATTAGATCCATAATGAAGGAAAGCAATGCATAAAGACTTTATTCCATACTCAAAGTACCATATCAAAACGCAATGCAATACACTGCGTGTGCGGTTGAGTGATCTTTTGAAGAAATGTAGCGTTGCAACACCAGGGATAGACTGCAATGAATCTCTGTCGTTGCAGCCCTCTGATGCTCCCTGCTGCCGGCGTCACAACAGTGTCTGCATTTTTCACAAATAGAGTTTGGAGAGACGTTGTCGGTGTCTGTATGTTGCTTAAATTCTCCCAAACAGTGGGCGCTAAAGATCAGGGCACGGCAGACCATTGCAGCCATTGATCTCGAGCAGAAAAATAAATATGCTTACAGCACCTGGTATTCCCAGGCGGTCACCCATCCAAGTACTAACCAGGCCCGACCCTGCTTAGCTTCCGAGATCAGACGAGATCGGGCGTGATCAGGGTGGTATGGCCGTACGCAAATGTTCCCGGGTCCATACTACGTTTTATTCAGCAGGAGCACAAAAGGACTGAGAGCGCTGCCGTGGCCAGAGACGGGACTTGTACAGAAACAATGATTAGATCCATAATGAAGGAAAGCAATGCATAAAGACTTTATTCCATACTCAAAGTACCATATCAAAACGCAATGCAATACAATGCGTGTGCGGTTGAGTGATCTTTTGAAGAAATGTAGCGTTGCAACACCAGGGATAGACTGCAATGTATCTCTGTCGTTGCAGCCCTCTGATGCTCCCTGCTGCCGGCGTCACAACAGTGTCTGCATTTTTCACAAATAGAGTTTGGAGAGACGTTGTCAGTGTCTGTATGTTGCTTAAATTCTCCCAAACAGTGGGCGCTAAAGATCAGGGCACGGCAGACCATTGCAGCCATTGATCTCGAGCAGAAAAATAAATATGCTTACAGCACCTGGTATTCCCAGGCGGTCACCCATCCAAGTACTAACCAGGCCCGACCCTGCTTAGCTTCCGAGATCAGACGAGATCGGGCGTGATCAGGGTGGTATGGCCGTACGCAAATGTTACCGGGTCCATACTACCTTTTATTCAGCAGGAGCACAAAAGGACTGAGAGCGCTGCCGTGGCCAGAGACGGGACTTGTACAGAAACAATGATTAGATCCATAATGAAGGAAAGCAATGCATAAAGACTTTATTCCATACTCAAAGTACCATATGAAAACGCAATGCAATACACTGCGTGTGCGGTTGAGTGATCTTTTGAAGAAATGTAGCGTTGCAACACCAGGGATAGACTGCAATGTATCTCTGTCGTTGCAGCCCTCTGATGCTCCCTGCTGCCGGCGTCACAACAGTGTCTGCATTTTTCACAAATAGAGTTTGGAGAGACGTTGTCAGTGTCTGTATGTTGCTTAAATTCTCCCAAACAGTGGGCGCTAAAGATCAGGGCACGGCAGACCATTGCAGCCATTGATCTCGAGCAGAAAAATAAATATGCTTACAGCACCTGGTATTCCCAGGCGGTCAACCATCCAAGTACTAACCAGGCCCGACCCTGCTTAGCTTCCGAGATCAGACGAGATCGGGCGTGATCAGGGTGGTATGGCCGTAAGCGAGTATTGCCGCATCCAAAGTAGCTTTTAAACAGCAGGAGCACATAAGGACTGAGAGCGCTGCCGTGACCATAGACCAGACTTGTACAGAAACAATTATTAGATCAATAATGAAGGAAAGCAATGAATGAATACTTTTTTCCGGACTCAAAGTACCATATCAAAACGCAATGCAATACACCGAGTTGGCGTGTGTGTTCGTTTGCGTGAACCTTTGAAGAAACATAGCGTTTCAAACGCTGCGATGGACTGCAGCAGGTCAAGCGAAGCAGTCATTCATAGCTCTTACTTCTTTACAACAACATGATCAGGGGAGAGCGCGAACGCAGTCCCCCACTACCAGAAATTATGCAATCGAGATTCCCACATTTGGGGAATTCGCACGGGTCAGCAACAGCCGCAGTGCAATGGCCGAGCCTCACCATGGGTGAACCACCTTCTTGATCATGGTATCTCCCTTGCCAGGTAAGTATGATTAGTACTCGTTCAGATGGGCTGAACTCTGCCCACGCGTGTTCCCTTGGAGAACGGTTGCAAAGAATTCGGAGATGTCTAGACTTTAAAGTCCGTGTTGCAGGGTTTATTTTCCAACAAGTGTGTGCAATTTGCTTGTTCTTAATGCAGATTTAAACTGTTATCCATTTTATTTCATGTTGTTAGGTATCACAAAACGGAATGTAATACGACAAAGTAGGTACTATTTTAGCGGTTTGCAATTGATTCTCTTTTCCCCCAGGATAATTAAATATGTTCTATTATTTGCCATGCGGAGCCAGCCAGTCCTGTGCACGTATGCAAATTAGCCATGTGCACCTAACAGAAGAATGACGTAATGTTGAGAACGAGTCATACTAAAAAGGGAGAGCAATCGACAGCTAAACCAGACTGTATCAATCACACACTTTGGGTCCATTCTAACTTATGATAAGAGGCTAGTCTTTAAATCTTTGCAGTGACTGAATGTTTATGATAAAACGGATTGTTTTGCATTCGATGAGTGTGTGCGACTGTGCGTTTGTCATTTCCGGCTTCGGCATACCGCATGGTAATGAAGGCCTCGTGGTGAGTTGCTTTCTTAGTGAAGCAGCCTCGCCTTGGAGTTGGATGAGTTGGAGTGATATAAGTTGCCAGTGTCTGTATGTTGCTTAAATTCTCCCAAACAGTGGGCGCTAAGGATCAGGGCACGGCAGACCATTGCAGCCATTGATCTCGAGCAGAAAAATAAAAATGCTTACAGCACCTGGTATTCCCAGGCGGTCACCCATCTAAGTACTAACCAGGCCCGACCCTGCTTAGCTTCCGAGATCAGACGAGATCGGGCGTGATCAGGGTGGTATGGCCGTACGCAAATGTTACCGGGTCCATACTACCTTTTATTCAGCAGGAGCACAAACGGACTGAGAGCGCTGCCGTGGCCAGAGACGGGACTTTTACAGAAACAATGATTAGATCCATAATGAAGGAAAGCAATGCATAAAGACTTTATTCCATACTCAAAGTACCATATGAAAACGCAATGCAATACACTGCGTGTGCGGTTGAGTGATCTTTTGAAGAAATGTAACGTTGCAACACCAGGGATAGACTGCAATGTATCTCTGTCGTTGCAGCCCTCTGATGCTCCCTGCTGCCGGCGTCACAACAGTGTCTGCATGTTTCACAAATAGAGTTTGGAGAGACTTTGTCGGTGTCTGTATGTTGCTTATATTCTTCCAAACAGTGGGCGCAAAGGATCAGGGCACGGCAGACCATTGCAGCCATTGATCTCGAGCAGAAAAATAAAAATGCTTACAGCACCTGGTATTCCCAGGCGGTCACCCATCCAAGTACTAACCAGGCCCGACCCTGCTTAGCTTCCGAGATCAGACGAGATCGGGCGTGATCAGGGTGGTATGGCCGTACGCAAATGTTACCGGGTCCATACTACCTTTTATTCAGCAGGAGCACAAACGGACTGAGAGCGCTGCCGTGGCCAGAGACGGGACTTGTACAGAAACAATGATTAGATCCATAATGAAGGAAAGCAATGCATAAAGACTTTATTCCATACTCAAAGTACCATATGAAAACGCAATGCAATACACTGCGTGTGCGGTTGAGTGATCTTTTGAAGAAATGTAACGTTGCAACACCAGGGATAGACTGCAATGTATCTCTGTCGTTGCAGCCCTCTGATGCTCCCTGCTGCCGGCGTCACAACAGTGTCTGCATGTTTCACAAATAGAGTTTGGAGAGACTTTGTCGGTGTCTGTATGTTGCTTATATTCTTCCAAACAGTGGGCGCAAAGGATCAGGGCACGGCAGACCATTGCAGCCATTGATCTCGAGCAGAAAAATAAAAATGCTTACAGCACCTGGTATTCCCAGGCGGTCACCCATCCAAGTACTAACCAGGCCCGACCCTGCTTAGCTTCCGAGATCAGACGAGATCGGGCGTGATCAGGGTGGTATGGCCGTACGCAAATGTTACCGGGTCCATACTACCTTTTATTCAGCAGGAGCACAAAAGGACTGAGAGCGCTGCCGTGGCCAGAGACGGGACTTGTACAGAAACAATGATTAGATCCATAATGAAGGAAAGCAATGCATAAAGACTTTATTCCATACTCAAAGTACCATATCAAAACGCAATGCAATACACTGCGTGTGCGGTTGAGTGATCTTTTGAAGAAATGTAGCGTTGCAACACCAGGGATAGACTGCAATGTATCTCTGTCGTTGCAGCCCTCTGATGCTCCCTGCTGCCGGCGTCACAACAGTGTCTGCATGTTTCACAAATAGAGTTTGGAGAGACGTTGTCAGTGTCTGTATGTTGCTTAAATTCTCCCAAACAGTGGGCGCTAAAGATCACGGCACGGCAGGCCATTGCAGCCAATGAGCTCGAGTTGAAAAATAAATGTGCTTACAGCACCAGGTGGTCCCCCATCGATGTAGTAACCAGGCCCGACCCTGCTTAGCTTCCAAGATCAGACGAGATCGGGCATGATCAGGCTGTTATGGCCGTAAACTAACATTTCCGGGTCCATACTAGGTTTTATACAGCAGGAGCACATAAGGACTGAGAGCGCTGCCGTGGCCAGAGACGGGACTTGTACAGAAACAATGATTAGATCCATAATGAAGGAAAGCAATGCATAAAGACTTTATTCCATACTCAAAGTACCATATGAAAACGCAATGCAATACACTGCGTGTGCGGTTGAGTGATCTTTTGAAGAAATGTAGCGTTGCAACACCAGGGATAGACTGCAATGTATCTCTGTCGTTGCAGCCCTCTGATGCTCCCTGCTGCCGGCGTCACAACAGTGTCTGCATTTTTCACAAATAGAGTTTGGAGAGACGTTGTCAGTGTCTGTATGTTGCTCAAATTCTCCCAAACAGTGGGCGCTAAAGATCAGGGCACGGCAGACCATTGCAGCCATTGATCTCGAGCAGAAAAATAAATATGCTTACAGCACCTGGTATTCCCAGGTGGTCACCCATCCAAGTACTAACCAGGCCCGACCCTGCTTAGCTTCCGAGATCAGACGAGATCGGGCGTGATCAGGGTGGTATGGCCGTACGCAAATGTTACCGGGTCCATACTACCTTTTATTCAGCAGGAGCACAAAAGGACTGAGAGCGCTGCCGTGGCCAGAGACGGGACATGTACAGAAACAATGATTAGATCCATAATGAAGGAAAGCAATGCATAAAGACTTTATTCCATACTCAAAGTACCATATCAAAACGCAATGCAATACACTGCGTGTGCGGTTGAGTGATCTTTTGAAGAAATGTAGCGTTGCAACACCAGGGATAGACTGCAATGTATCTCTGTCGTTGCAGCCCTCTGATGCTCCCTGCTGCCGGCGTCACAACAGTGTCTGCATTTTTCACAAATAGAGTTTGGAGAGACGTTGTCAGTGTCTGTATGTTGCTTAAATTCTCCCAAACAGTGGGCGCTAAGGATCAGGGCACGGCAGACCATTGCAGCCATTGATCTCGAGCAGAAAAATAAAAATGCTTACAGCACCTGGTATTCCCAGGCGGTCACCCATCCAAGTACTAACCAGGCCCGACCCTGCTTAGCTTCCGAGATCAGACGAGATCGGGCGTGATCAGGGTGGTATGGCCGTACGCAAATGTTCCCGGGTCCATACTACGTTTTATTCAGCAGGAGCACAAAAGGACTGAGAGCGCTGCCGTGGCCAGAGACGGGACTTGTACAGAAACAATGATTAGATCCATAATGAAGGAAAGCAATGCATAAAGACTTTATTCCATACTCAAAGTACCATATCAAAACGCAATGCAATACACTGCGTGTGCGGTTGAGTGATCTTTTGAAGAAATGTAGCGTTGCAACACCAGGGATAGACTGCAATGAATCTCTGTCGTTGCAGCCCTCTGATGCTCCCTGCTGCCGGCGTCACAACAGTGTCTGCATTTTTCACAAATAGAGTTTGGAGAGACGTTGTCGGTGTCTGTATGTTGCTTAAATTCTCCCAAACAGTGGGCGCTAAAGATCAGGGCACGGCAGACCATTGCAGCCATTGATCTCGAGCAGAAAAATAAATATGCTTACAGCACCTGGTATTCCCAGGCGGTCACCCATCCAAGTACTAACCAGGCCCGACCCTGCTTAGCTTCCGAGATCAGACGAGATCGGGCGTGATCAGGGTGGTATGGCCGTACGCAAATGTTCCCGGGTCCATACTACGTTTTATTCAGCAGGAGCACAAAAGGACTGAGAGCGCTGCCGTGGCCAGAGACGGGACTTGTACAGAAACAATGATTAGATCCATAATGAAGGAAAGCAATGCATAAAGACTTTATTCCATACTCAAAGTACCATATCAAAACGCAATGCAATACAATGCGTGTGCGGTTGAGTGATCTTTTGAAGAAATGTAGCGTTGCAACACCAGGGATAGACTGCAATGTATCTCTGTCGTTGCAGCCCTCTGATGCTCCCTGCTGCCGGCGTCACAACAGTGTCTGCATTTTTCACAAATAGAGTTTGGAGAGACGTTGTCAGTGTCTGTATGTTGCTTAAATTCTCCCAAACAGTGGGCGCTAAAGATCAGGGCACGGCAGACCATTGCAGCCATTGATCTCGAGCAGAAAAATAAATATGCTTACAGCACCTGGTATTCCCAGGCGGTCACCCATCCAAGTACTAACCAGGCCCGACCCTGCTTAGCTTCCGAGATCAGACGAGATCGGGCGTGATCAGGGTGGTATGGCCGTACGCAAATGTTACCGGGTCCATACTACCTTTTATTCAGCAGGAGCACAAAAGGACTGAGAGCGCTGCCGTGGCCAGAGACGGGACTTGTACAGAAACAATGATTAGATCCATAATGAAGGAAAGCAATGCATAAAGACTTTATTCCATACTCAAAGTACCATATGAAAACGCAATGCAATACACTGCGTGTGCGGTTGAGTGATCTTTTGAAGAAATGTAGCGTTGCAACACCAGGGATAGACTGCAATGTATCTCTGTCGTTGCAGCCCTCTGATGCTCCCTGCTGCCGGCGTCACAACAGTGTCTGCATTTTTCACAAATAGAGTTTGGAGAGACGTTGTCAGTGTCTGTATGTTGCTTAAATTCTCCCAAACAGTGGGCGCTAAAGATCAGGGCACGGCAGACCATTGCAGCCATTGATCTCGAGCAGAAAAATAAATATGCTTACAGCACCTGGTATTCCCAGGCGGTCAACCATCCAAGTACTAACCAGGCCCGACCCTGCTTAGCTTCCGAGATCAGACGAGATCGGGCGTGATCAGGGTGGTATGGCCGTAAGCGAGTATTGCCGCATCCAAAGTAGCTTTTAAACAGCAGGAGCACATAAGGACTGAGAGCGCTGCCGTGACCATAGACCAGACTTGTACAGAAACAATTATTAGATCAATAATGAAGGAAAGCAATGAATGAATACTTTTTTCCGGACTCAAAGTACCATATCAAAACGCAATGCAATACACCGAGTTGGCGTGTGTGTTCGTTTGCGTGAACCTTTGAAGAAACATAGCGTTTCAAACGCTGCGATGGACTGCAGCAGGTCAAGCGAAGCAGTCATTCATAGCTCTTACTTCTTTACAACAACATGATCAGGGGAGAGCGCGAACGCAGTCCCCCACTACCAGAAATTATGCAATCGAGATTCCCACATTTGGGGAATTCGCACGGGTCAGCAACAGCCGCAGTGCAATGGCCGAGCCTCACCATGGGTGAACCACCTTCTTGATCATGGTATCTCCCTTGCCAGGTAAGTATGATTAGTACTCGTTCAGATGGGCTGAACTCTGCCCACGCGTGTTCCCTTGGAGAACGGTTGCAAAGAATTCGGAGATGTCTAGACTTTAAAGTCCGTGTTGCAGGGTTTATTTTCCAACAAGTGTGTGCAATTTGCTTGTTCTTAATGCAGATTTAAACTGTTATCCATTTTATTTCATGTTGTTAGGTATCACAAAACGGAATGTAATACGACAAAGTAGGTACTATTTTAGCGGTTTGCAATTGATTCTCTTTTCCCCCAGGATAATTAAATATGTTCTATTATTTGCCATGCGGAGCCAGCCAGTCCTGTGCACGTATGCAAATTAGCCATGTGCACCTAACAGAAGAATGACGTAATGTTGAGAACGAGTCATACTAAAAAGGGAGAGCAATCGACAGCTAAACCAGACTGTATCAATCACACACTTTGGGTCCATTCTAACTTATGATAAGAGGCTAGTCTTTAAATCTTTGCAGTGACTGAATGTTTATGATAAAACGGATTGTTTTGCATTCGATGAGTGTGTGCGACTGTGCGTTTGTCATTTCCGGCTTCGGCATACCGCATGGTAATGAAGGCCTCGTGGTGAGTTGCTTTCTTAGTGAAGCAGCCTCGCCTTGGAGTTGGATGAGTTGGAGTGATATAAGTTGCCAGTGTCTGTATGTTGCTTAAATTCTCCCAAACAGTGGGCGCTAAGGATCAGGGCACGGCAGACCATTGCAGCCATTGATCTCGAGCAGAAAAATAAAAATGCTTACAGCACCTGGTATTCCCAGGCGGTCACCCATCTAAGTACTAACCAGGCCCGACCCTGCTTAGCTTCCGAGATCAGACGAGATCGGGCGTGATCAGGGTGGTATGGCCGTACGCAAATGTTACCGGGTCCATACTACCTTTTATTCAGCAGGAGCACAAACGGACTGAGAGCGCTGCCGTGGCCAGAGACGGGACTTTTACAGAAACAATGATTAGATCCATAATGAAGGAAAGCAATGCATAAAGACTTTATTCCATACTCAAAGTACCATATGAAAACGCAATGCAATACACTGCGTGTGCGGTTGAGTGATCTTTTGAAGAAATGTAACGTTGCAACACCAGGGATAGACTGCAATGTATCTCTGTCGTTGCAGCCCTCTGATGCTCCCTGCTGCCGGCGTCACAACAGTGTCTGCATGTTTCACAAATAGAGTTTGGAGAGACTTTGTCGGTGTCTGTATGTTGCTTATATTCTTCCAAACAGTGGGCGCAAAGGATCAGGGCACGGCAGACCATTGCAGCCATTGATCTCGAGCAGAAAAATAAAAATGCTTACAGCACCTGGTATTCCCAGGCGGTCACCCATCCAAGTACTAACCAGGCCCGACCCTGCTTAGCTTCCGAGATCAGACGAGATCGGGCGTGATCAGGGTGGTATGGCCGTACGCAAATGTTACCGGGTCCATACTACCTTTTATTCAGCAGGAGCACAAACGGACTGAGAGCGCTGCCGTGGCCAGAGACGGGACTTGTACAGAAACAATGATTAGATCCATAATGAAGGAAAGCAATGCATAAAGACTTTATTCCATACTCAAAGTACCATATGAAAACGCAATGCAATACACTGCGTGTGCGGTTGAGTGATCTTTTGAAGAAATGTAACGTTGCAACACCAGGGATAGACTGCAATGTATCTCTGTCGTTGCAGCCCTCTGATGCTCCCTGCTGCCGGCGTCACAACAGTGTCTGCATGTTTCACAAATAGAGTTTGGAGAGACTTTGTCGGTGTCTGTATGTTGCTTATATTCTTCCAAACAGTGGGCGCAAAGGATCAGGGCACGGCAGACCATTGCAGCCATTGATCTCGAGCAGAAAAATAAAAATGCTTACAGCACCTGGTATTCCCAGGCGGTCACCCATCCAAGTACTAACCAGGCCCGACCCTGCTTAGCTTCCGAGATCAGACGAGATCGGGCGTGATCAGGGTGGTATGGCCGTACGCAAATGTTACCGGGTCCATACTACCTTTTATTCAGCAGGAGCACAAAAGGACTGAGAGCGCTGCCGTGGCCAGAGACGGGACTTGTACAGAAACAATGATTAGATCCATAATGAAGGAAAGCAATGCATAAAGACTTTATTCCAGACTCAAAGTATCATATCAAAACGCAATGCAATACACTGCGTGTGCGGTTGAGTGATCTTTTGAAGAAATGTAGCGTTGCAACACCAGGGATAGACTGCAATGTATCTCTGTCGTTGCAGCCCTCTGATGCTCCCTGCTGCCGGCGTCACAACAGTGTCTGCATTTTTCACAAATAGAGTTTGGAGAGACGTTGTCAGTGTCTGTATGTTGCTTAAATTCTCCCAAACAGTGGGCGCTAAAGATCACGGCACGGCAGGCCATTGCAGCCAATGAGCTCGAGTTGAAAAATAAATGTGCTTACAGCACCAGGTGGTCCCCCATCGATGTAGTAACCAGGCCCGACCCTGCTTAGCTTCCAAGATCAGACGAGATCGGGCATGATCAGGCTGTTATGGCCGTAAACTAACATTTCCGGGTCCATACTAGGTTTTATACAGCAGGAGCACATAAGGACTGAGAGCGCTGCCGTGGCCAGAGACGGGACTTGTACAGAAACAATGATTAGATCCATAATGAAGGAAAGCAATGCATAAAGACTTTATTCCATACTCAAAGTACCATATGAAAACGCAATGCAATACACTGCGTGTGCGGTTGAGTGATCTTTTGAAGAAATGTAGCGTTGCAACACCAGGGATAGACTGCAATGTATCTCTGTCGTTGCAGCCCTCTGATGCTCCCTGCTGCCGGCGTCACAACAGTGTCTGCATTTTTCACAAATAGAGTTTGGAGAGACGTTGTCAGTGTCTGTATGTTGCTCAAATTCTCCCAAACAGTGGGCGCTAAAGATCAGGGCACGGCAGACCATTGCAGCCATTGATCTCGAGCAGAAAAACAAAAATGCTTACAGCACCTGGTATTCCCAGGCGGTCACCAATCCAAGTACTAACCAGGCCCGACCCTGCTTAGCTTCCGAGATCAGACGAGATCGGGCGTGATCAGGGTGGTATGGCCGTACGCAAATGTTACCGGGTCCATACTACCTTTTATTCAGCAGGAGCACAAAAGGACTGAGAGCGCTGCCGTGGCCAGAGACGGGACATGTACAGAAACAATGATTAGATCCATAATGAAGGAAAGCAATGCATAAAGACTTTATTCCATACTCAAAGTACCATATCAAAACGCAATGCAATACACTGCGTGTGCGGTTGAGTGATCTTTTGAAGAAATGTAGCGTTGCAACACCAGGGATAGACTGCAATGTATCTCTGTCGTTGCAGCCCTCTGATGCTCCCTGCTGCCGGCGTCACAACAGTGTCTGCATTTTTCACAAATAGAGTTTGGAGAGACGTTGTCAGTGTCTGTATGTTGCTTAAATTCTCCCAAACAGTGGGCGCTAAGGATCAGGGCACGGCAGACCATTGCAGCCATTGATCTCGAGCAGAAAAATAAAAATGCTTACAGCACCTGGTATTCCCAGGCGGTCACCCATCCAAGTACTAACCAGGCCCGACCCTGCTTAGCTTCCGAGATCAGACGAGATCGGGCGTGATCAGGGTGGTATGGCCGTACGCAAATGTTCCCGGGTCCATACTACGTTTTATTCAGCAGGAGCACAAAAGGACTGAGAGCGCTGCCGTGGCCAGAGACGGGACTTGTACAGAAACAATGATTAGATCCATAATGAAGGAAAGCAATGCATAAAGACTTTATTCCATACTCAAAGTACCATATCAAAACGCAATGCAATACACTGCGTGTGCGGTTGAGTGATCTTTTGAAGAAATGTAGCGTTGCAACACCAGGGATAGACTGCAATGTATCTCTGTCGTTGCAGCCCTCTGATGCTCCCTGCTGCCGGCGTCACAACAGTGTCTGCATTTTTCACAAATAGAGTTTGGAGAGACGTTGTCGGTGTCTGTATGTTGCTTAAATTCTCCCAAACAGTGGGCGCTAAAGATCAGGGCACGGCAGACCATTGCAGCCATTGATCTCGAGCAGAAAAATAAATATGCTTACAGCACCTGGTATTCCCAGGCGGTCACCCATCCAAGTACTAACCAGGCCCGACCCTGCTTAGCTTCCGAGATCAGACGAGATCGGGCGTGATCAGGGTGGTATGGCCGTACGCAAATGTTCTCGGGTCCATACTACGTTTTATTCAGCAGGAGCACAAAAGGACTGAGAGCGCTGCCGTGGCCAGAGACGGGACTTGTACAGAAACAATGATTAGATCCATAATGAAGGAAAGCAATGCATAAAGACTTTATTCCATACTCAAAGTACCATATCAAAACGCAATGCAATACAATGCGTGTGCGGTTGAGTGATCTTTTGAAGAAATGTAGCGTTGCAACACCAGGGATAGACTGCAATGTATCTCTGTCGTTGCAGCCCTCTGATGCTCCCTGCTGCCGGCGTCACAACAGTGTCTGCATTTTTCACAAATAGAGTTTGGAGAGACGTTGTCAGTGTCTGTATGTTGCTTAAATTCTCCCAAACAGTGGGCGCTAAAGATCAGGGCACGGCAGACCATTGCAGCCATTGATCTCGAGCAGAAAAATAAATATGCTTACAGCACCTGGTATTCCCAGGCGGTCACCCATCCAAGTACTAACCAGGCCCGACCCTGCTTAGCTTCCGAGATCAGACGAGATCGGGCGTGATCAGGGTGGTATGGCCGTACGCAAATGTTACCGGGTCCATACTACCTTTTATTCAGCAGGAGCACAAAAGGACTGAGAGCGCTGCCGTGGCCAGAGACGGGACTTGTACAGAAACAATGATTAGATCCATAATGAAGGAAAGCAATGCATAAAGACTTTATTCCATACTCAAAGTACCATATGAAAACGCAATGCAATACACTGCGTGTGCGGTTGAGTGATCTTTTGAAGAAATGTAGCGTTGCAACACCAGGGATAGACTGCAATGTATCTCTGTCGTTGCAGCCCTCTGATGCTCCCTGCTGCCGGCGTCACAACAGTGTCTGCATTTTTCACAAATAGAGTTTGGAGAGACGTTGTCAGTGTCTGTATGTTGCTTAAATTCTCCCAAACAGTGGGCGCTAAAGATCAGGGCACGGCAGACCATTGCAGCCATTGATCTCGAGCAGAAAAATAAATATGCTTACAGCACCTGGTATTCCCAGGCGGTCAACCATCCAAGTACTAACCAGGCCCGACCCTGCTTAGCTTCCGAGATCAGACGAGATCGGGCGTGATCAGGGTGGTATGGCCGTAAGCGAGTATTGCCGCATCCAAAGTAGCTTTTAAACAGCAGGAGCACATAAGGACTGAGAGCGCTGCCGTGACCATAGACCAGACTTGTACAGAAACAATTATTAGATCAATAATGAAGGAAAGCAATGAATGAATACTTTTTTCCGGACTCAAAGTACCATATCAAAACGCAATGCAATACACCGAGTTGGCGTGTGTGTTCGTTTGCGTGAACCTTTGAAGAAACATAGCGTTTCAAACGCTGCGATGGACTGCAGCAGGTCAAGCGAAGCAGTCATTCATAGCTCTTACTTCTTTACAACAACATGATCAGGGGAGAGCGCGAACGCAGTCCCCCACTACCAGAAATTATGCAATCGAGATTCCCACATTTGGGGAATTCGCACGGGTCAGCAACAGCCGCAGTGCAATGGCCGAGCCTCACCATGGGTGAACCACCTTCTTATTCATGGTATCTCCCTTGCCAGGTAAGTATGATTAGTACTCGTTCAGATGGGCTGAACTCTGCCCACGCGTGTTCCCTTGGAGAACGGTTGCAAAGAATTCGGAGATGTCTAGACTTTAAAGTCCGTGTTGCAGGGTTTATTTTCCAACAAGTGTGTGCAATTTGCTTGTTCTTAATGCAGATTTAAACTGTTATCCATTTTATTTCATGTTGTTAGGTATCACAAAACGGAATGTAATACGACAAAGTAGGTACTATTTTAGCGGTTTGCAATTGATTCTCTTTTCCCCCAGGATAATTAAATATGTTCTATTATTTGCCATGCGGAGCCAGCCAGTCCTGTGCACGTATGCAAATTAGCCATGTGCACCTAACAGAAGAATGACGTAATGTTGAGAACGAGTCATACTAAAAAGGGAGAGCAATCGACAGCTAAACCAGACTGTATCAATCACACACTTTGGGTCCATTCTAACTTATGATAAGAGGCTAGTCTTTAAATCTTTGCAGTGACTGAATGTTTATGATAAAACGGATTGTTTTGCATTCGATGAGTGTGTGCGACTGTGCGTTTGTCATTTCCGGCTTCGGCATACCGCATGGTAATGAAGGCCTCGTGGTGAGTTGCTTTCTTAGTGAAGCAGCCTCGCCTTGGAGTTGGATGAGTTGGAGTGATATAAGTTGTCAGTGTCTGTATGTTGCTTAAATTCTCCCAAACAGTGGGCGCTAAGGATCAGGGCACGGCAGACCATTGCAGCCATTGATCTCGAGCAGAAAAATAAAAATGCTTACAGCACCTGGTATTCCCAGGCGGTCACCCATCTAAGTACTAACCAGGCCCGACCCTGCTTAGCTTCCGAGATCAGACGAGATCGGGCGTGATCAGGGTGGTATGGCCGTACGCAAATGTTACCGGGTCCATACTACCTTTTATTCAGCAGGAGCACAAAAGGACTGAGAGCGCTGCCGTGGCCAGAGACGGGACTTGTACAGAAACAATGATTAGATCCATAATGAAGGAAAGCAATGCATAAAGACTTTATTCCATACTCAAAGTACCATATGAAAACGCAATGCAATACACTGCGTGTGCGGTTGAGTGATCTTTTGAAGAAATGTAACGTTGCAACACCAGGGATAGACTGCAATGTATCTCTGTCGTTGCAGCCCTCTGATGCTCCCTGCTGCCGGCGTCACAACAGTGTCTGCATGTTTCACAAATAGAGTTTGGAGAGACGTTGTCGGTGTCTGTATGTTGCTTATATTCTCCCAAACAGTGGGCGCTAAGGATCAGGGCACGGCAGACCATTGCAGCCATTGATCTCGAGCAGAAAAATAAAAATGCTTACAGCACCTGGTATTCCCAGGCGGTCACCCATCCAAGTACTAACCAGGCCCGACCCTGCTTAGCTTCCGAGATCAGACGAGATCGGGCGTGATCAGGGTGGTATGGCCGTACGCAAATGTTACCAGGTCCATACTACCTTTTATTCAGCAGGAACACAAAAGGACTGAGAGCGCTGCCGTGGCCAGAGACGGGACTTGTACAGAAACAATGATTAGATCCATAATGAAGGAAAGCAATGCATAAAGACTTTATTCCATACTCAAAGTACCATATCAAAACGCAATGCAATACACTGCGTGTGCGGTTGAGTGATCTTTTGAAGAAATGTAACGTTGCAACACCAGGGATAGACTGCAATGTATCTCTGTCGTTGCAGCCCTCTGATGCTCCCTGCTGCCGGCGTCACAACAGTGTCTGCATGTTTCACAAATAGAGTTTGGAGAGACGTTGTCGGTGTCTGTATGTTGCTTATATTCTCCCAAACAGTGGGCGCTAAGGATCAGGGCACGGCAGACCATTGCAGCCATTGATCTCGAGCAGAAAAATAAAAATGCTTACAGCACCTGGTATTCCCAGGCGGTCACCCATCCAAGTACTAACCAGGCCCGACCCTGCTTAGCTTCCGAGATCAGACGAGATCGGGCGTGATCAGGGTGGTATGGCCGTACGCAAATGTTACCGGGTCCATACTACCTTTTTTTCAGCAGGAGCACAAAAGGACTGAGAGCGCTGCCGTGGCCAGAGACGGGACTTGTACAGAAACAATGATTAGATCCATAATGAAGGAAAGCAATGCATAAAGACTTTATTCCATACTCAAAGTACCATATCAAAACGCAATGCAATACACTGCGTGTGCGGTTGAGTGATCTTTTGAAGAAATGTAGCGTTGCAACACCAGGGATAGACTGCAATGTATCTCTGTCGTTGCAGCCCTCTGATGCTCCCTGCTGCCGGCGTCACAACAGTGTCTGCATTTTTCACAAATAGAGTTTGGAGAGACGTTGTCAGTGTCTGTATGTTGCTTAAATTCTCCCAAACAGTGGGCGCTAAAGATCAGGGCACGGCAGACCATTGCAGCCATTGATCTCGAGCAGAAAAATAAATATGCTTACAGCACCTGGTATTCCCAGGCGGTCACCCATCCAAGTACTAACCAGGCCCGACCCTGCTTAGCTTCCGAGATCAGACGAGATCGGGCGTGATCAGGGTGGTATGGCCGTACGCAAATGTTACCGGGTCCATACTACCTTTTATTCAGCAGGAGCACAAAAGGACTGAGAGCGCTGCCGTGGCCAGAGACGGGACTTGTACAGAAACAATGATTAGATCCATAATGAAGGAAAGCAATGCATAAAGACTTTATTCCATACTCAAAGTACCATATGAAAACGCAATGCAATACACTGCGTGTGCGGTTGAGTGATCTTTTGAAGAAATGTAGCGTTGCAACACCAGGGATAGACTGCAATGTATCTCTGTCGTTGCAGCCCTCTGATGCTCCCTGCTGCCGGCGTCACAACAGTGTCTGCATTTTTCACAAATAGAGTTTGGAGAGACGTTGTCAGTGTCTGTATGTTGCTTAAATTCTCCCAAACAGTGGGCGCTAAAGATCAGGGCACGGCAGACCATTGCAGCCATTGATCTCGAGCAGAAAAATAAATATGCTTACAGCACCTGGTATTCCCAGGCGGTCAACCATCCAAGTACTAACCAGGCCCGACCCTGCTTAGCTTCCGAGATCAGACGAGATCGGGCGTGATCAGGGTGGTATGGCCGTAAGCGAGTATTGCCGCATCCAAAGTAGCTTTTAAACAGCAGGAGCACATAAGGACTGAGAGCGCTGCCGTGACCATAGACCAGACTTGTACAGAAACAATTATTAGATCAATAATGAAGGAAAGCAATGAATGAATACTTTTTTCCGGACTCAAAGTACCATATCAAAACGCAATGCAATACACCGAGTTGGCGTGTGTGTTCGTTTGCGTGAACCTTTGAAGAAACATAGCGTTTCAAACGCTGCGATGGACTGCAGCAGGTCAAGCGAAGCAGTCATTCATAGCTCTTACTTCTTTACAACAACATGATCAGGGGAGAGCGCGAACGCAGTCCCCCACTACCAGAAATTATGCAATCGAGATTCCCACATTTGGGGAATTCGCACGGGTCAGCAACAGCCGCAGTGCAATGGCCGAGCCTCACCATGGGTGAACCACCTTCTTGATCATGGTATCTCCCTTGCCAGGTAAGTATGATTAGTACTCGTTCAGATGGGCTGAACTCTGCCCACGCGTGTTCCCTTGGAGAACGGTTGCAAAGAATTCGGAGATGTCTAGACTTTAAAGTCCGTGTTGCAGGGTTTATTTTCCAACAAGTGTGTGCAATTTGCTTGTTCTTAATGCAGATTTAAACTGTTATCCATTTTATTTCATGTTGTTAGGTATCACAAAACGGAATGTAATACGACAAAGTAGGTACTATTTTAGCGGTTTGCAATTGATTCTCTTTTCCCCCAGGATAATTAAATATGTTCTATTATTTGCCATGCGGAGCCAGCCAGTCCTGTGCACGTATGCAAATTAGCCATGTGCACCTAACAGAAGAATGACGTAATGTTGAGAACGAGTCATACTAAAAAGGGAGAGCAATCGACAGCTAAACCAGACTGTATCAATCACACACTTTGGGTCCATTCTAACTTATGATAAGAGGCTAGTCTTTAAATCTTTGCAGTGACTGAATGTTTATGATAAAACGGATTGTTTTGCATTCGATGAGTGTGTGCGACTGTGCGTTTGTCATTTCCGGCTTCGGCATACCGCATGGTAATGAAGGCCTCGTGGTGAGTTGCTTTCTTAGTGAAGCAGCCTCGCCTTGGAGTTGGATGAGTTGGAGTGATATAAGTTGCCAGTGTCTGTATGTTGCTTAAATTCTCCCAAACAGTGGGCGCTAAGGATCAGGGCACGGCAGACCATTGCAGCCATTGATCTCGAGCAGAAAAATAAAAATGCTTACAGCACCTGGTATTCCCAGGCGGTCACCCATCTAAGTACTAACCAGGCCCGACCCTGCTTAGCTTCCGAGATCAGACGAGATCGGGCGTGATCAGGGTGGTATGGCCGTACGCAAATGTTACCGGGTCCATACTACCTTTTATTCAGCAGGAGCACAAACGGACTGAGAGCGCTGCCGTGGCCAGAGACGGGACTTTTACAGAAACAATGATTAGATCCATAATGAAGGAAAGCAATGCATAAAGACTTTATTCCATACTCAAAGTACCATATGAAAACGCAATGCAATACACTGCGTGTGCGGTTGAGTGATCTTTTGAAGAAATGTAACGTTGCAACACCAGGGATAGACTGCAATGTATCTCTGTCGTTGCAGCCCTCTGATGCTCCCTGCTGCCGGCGTCACAACAGTGTCTGCATGTTTCACAAATAGAGTTTGGAGAGACTTTGTCGGTGTCTGTATGTTGCTTATATTCTTCCAAACAGTGGGCGCAAAGGATCAGGGCACGGCAGACCATTGCAGCCATTGATCTCGAGCAGAAAAATAAAAATGCTTACAGCACCTGGTATTCCCAGGCGGTCACCCATCCAAGTACTAACCAGGCCCGACCCTGCTTAGCTTCCGAGATCAGACGAGATCGGGCGTGATCAGGGTGGTATGGCCGTACGCAAATGTTACCGGGTCCATACTACCTTTTATTCAGCAGGAGCACAAACGGACTGAGAGCGCTGCCGTGGCCAGAGACGGGACTTGTACAGAAACAATGATTAGATCCATAATGAAGGAAAGCAATGCATAAAGACTTTATTCCATACTCAAAGTACCATATGAAAACGCAATGCAATACACTGCGTGTGCGGTTGAGTGATCTTTTGAAGAAATGTAACGTTGCAACACCAGGGATAGACTGCAATGTATCTCTGTCGTTGCAGCCCTCTGATGCTCCCTGCTGCCGGCGTCACAACAGTGTCTGCATGTTTCACAAATAGAGTTTGGAGAGACTTTGTCGGTGTCTGTATGTTGCTTATATTCTTCCAAACAGTGGGCGCAAAGGATCAGGGCACGGCAGACCATTGCAGCCATTGATCTCGAGCAGAAAAATAAAAATGCTTACAGCACCTGGTATTCCCAGGCGGTCACCCATCCAAGTACTAACCAGGCCCGACCCTGCTTAGCTTCCGAGATCAGACGAGATCGGGCGTGATCAGGGTGGTATGGCCGTACGCAAATGTTACCGGGTCCATACTACCTTTTATTCAGCAGGAGCACAAAAGGACTGAGAGCGCTGCCGTGGCCAGAGACGGGACTTGTACAGAAACAATGATTAGATCCATAATGAAGGAAAGCAATGCATAAAGACTTTATTCCATACTCAAAGTACCATATCAAAACGCAATGCAATACACTGCGTGTGCGGTTGAGTGATCTTTTGAAGAAATGTAGCGTTGCAACACCAGGGATAGACTGCAATGTATCTCTGTCGTTGCAGCCCTCTGATGCTCCCTGCTGCCGGCGTCACAACAGTGTCTGCATGTTTCACAAATAGAGTTTGGAGAGACGTTGTCAGTGTCTGTATGTTGCTTAAATTCTCCCAAACAGTGGGCGCTAAAGATCACGGCACGGCAGGCCATTGCAGCCAATGAGCTCGAGTTGAAAAATAAATGTGCTTACAGCACCAGGTGGTCCCCCATCGATGTAGTAACCAGGCCCGACCCTGCTTAGCTTCCAAGATCAGACGAGATCGGGCATGATCAGGCTGTTATGGCCGTAAACTAACATTTCCGGGTCCATACTAGGTTTTATACAGCAGGAGCACATAAGGACTGAGAGCGCTGCCGTGGCCAGAGACGGGACTTGTACAGAAACAATGATTAGATCCATAATGAAGGAAAGCAATGCATAAAGACTTTATTCCATACTCAAAGTACCATATGAAAACGCAATGCAATACACTGCGTGTGCGGTTGAGTGATCTTTTGAAGAAATGTAGCGTTGCAACACCAGGGATAGACTGCAATGTATCTCTGTCGTTGCAGCCCTCTGATGCTCCCTGCTGCCGGCGTCACAACAGTGTCTGCATTTTTCACAAATAGAGTTTGGAGAGACGTTGTCAGTGTCTGTATGTTGCTCAAATTCTCCCAAACAGTGGGCGCTAAAGATCAGGGCACGGCAGACCATTGCAGCCATTGATCTCGAGCAGAAAAATAAATATGCTTACAGCACCTGGTATTCCCAGGTGGTCACCCATCCAAGTACTAACCAGGCCCGACCCTGCTTAGCTTCCGAGATCAGACGAGATCGGGCGTGATCAGGGTGGTATGGCCGTACGCAAATGTTACCGGGTCCATACTACCTTTTATTCAGCAGGAGCACAAAAGGACTGAGAGCGCTGCCGTGGCCAGAGACGGGACATGTACAGAAACAATGATTAGATCCATAATGAAGGAAAGCAATGCATAAAGACTTTATTCCATACTCAAAGTACCATATCAAAACGCAATGCAATACACTGCGTGTGCGGTTGAGTGATCTTTTGAAGAAATGTAGCGTTGCAACACCAGGGATAGACTGCAATGTATCTCTGTCGTTGCAGCCCTCTGATGCTCCCTGCTGCCGGCGTCACAACAGTGTCTGCATTTTTCACAAATAGAGTTTGGAGAGACGTTGTCAGTGTCTGTATGTTGCTTAAATTCTCCCAAACAGTGGGCGCTAAGGATCAGGGCACGGCAGACCATTGCAGCCATTGATCTCGAGCAGAAAAATAAAAATGCTTACAGCACCTGGTATTCCCAGGCGGTCACCCATCCAAGTACTAACCAGGCCCGACCCTGCTTAGCTTCCGAGATCAGACGAGATCGGGCGTGATCAGGGTGGTATGGCCGTACGCAAATGTTCCCGGGTCCATACTACGTTTTATTCAGCAGGAGCACAAAAGGACTGAGAGCGCTGCCGTGGCCAGAGACGGGACTTGTACAGAAACAATGATTAGATCCATAATGAAGGAAAGCAATGCATAAAGACTTTATTCCATACTCAAAGTACCATATCAAAACGCAATGCAATACACTGCGTGTGCGGTTGAGTGATCTTTTGAAGAAATGTAGCGTTGCAACACCAGGGATAGACTGCAATGAATCTCTGTCGTTGCAGCCCTCTGATGCTCCCTGCTGCCGGCGTCACAACAGTGTCTGCATTTTTCACAAATAGAGTTTGGAGAGACGTTGTCGGTGTCTGTATGTTGCTTAAATTCTCCCAAACAGTGGGCGCTAAAGATCAGGGCACGGCAGACCATTGCAGCCATTGATCTCGAGCAGAAAAATAAATATGCTTACAGCACCTGGTATTCCCAGGCGGTCACCCATCCAAGTACTAACCAGGCCCGACCCTGCTTAGCTTCCGAGATCAGACGAGATCGGGCGTGATCAGGGTGGTATGGCCGTACGCAAATGTTCCCGGGTCCATACTACGTTTTATTCAGCAGGAGCACAAAAGGACTGAGAGCGCTGCCGTGGCCAGAGACGGGACTTGTACAGAAACAATGATTAGATCCATAATGAAGGAAAGCAATGCATAAAGACTTTATTCCATACTCAAAGTACCATATCAAAACGCAATGCAATACAATGCGTGTGCGGTTGAGTGATCTTTTGAAGAAATGTAGCGTTGCAACACCAGGGATAGACTGCAATGTATCTCTGTCGTTGCAGCCCTCTGATGCTCCCTGCTGCCGGCGTCACAACAGTGTCTGCATTTTTCACAAATAGAGTTTGGAGAGACGTTGTCAGTGTCTGTATGTTGCTTAAATTCTCCCAAACAGTGGGCGCTAAAGATCAGGGCACGGCAGACCATTGCAGCCATTGATCTCGAGCAGAAAAATAAATATGCTTACAGCACCTGGTATTCCCAGGCGGTCACCCATCCAAGTACTAACCAGGCCCGACCCTGCTTAGCTTCCGAGATCAGACGAGATCGGGCGTGATCAGGGTGGTATGGCCGTACGCAAATGTTACCGGGTCCATACTACCTTTTATTCAGCAGGAGCACAAAAGGACTGAGAGCGCTGCCGTGGCCAGAGACGGGACTTGTACAGAAACAATGATTAGATCCATAATGAAGGAAAGCAATGCATAAAGACTTTATTCCATACTCAAAGTACCATATGAAAACGCAATGCAATACACTGCGTGTGCGGTTGAGTGATCTTTTGAAGAAATGTAGCGTTGCAACACCAGGGATAGACTGCAATGTATCTCTGTCGTTGCAGCCCTCTGATGCTCCCTGCTGCCGGCGTCACAACAGTGTCTGCATTTTTCACAAATAGAGTTTGGAGAGACGTTGTCAGTGTCTGTATGTTGCTTAAATTCTCCCAAACAGTGGGCGCTAAAGATCAGGGCACGGCAGACCATTGCAGCCATTGATCTCGAGCAGAAAAATAAATATGCTTACAGCACCTGGTATTCCCAGGCGGTCAACCATCCAAGTACTAACCAGGCCCGACCCTGCTTAGCTTCCGAGATCAGACGAGATCGGGCGTGATCAGGGTGGTATGGCCGTAAGCGAGTATTGCCGCATCCAAAGTAGCTTTTAAACAGCAGGAGCACATAAGGACTGAGAGCGCTGCCGTGACCATAGACCAGACTTGTACAGAAACAATTATTAGATCAATAATGAAGGAAAGCAATGAATGAATACTTTTTTCCGGACTCAAAGTACCATATCAAAACGCAATGCAATACACCGAGTTGGCGTGTGTGTTCGTTTGCGTGAACCTTTGAAGAAACATAGCGTTTCAAACGCTGCGATGGACTGCAGCAGGTCAAGCGAAGCAGTCATTCATAGCTCTTACTTCTTTACAACAACATGATCAGGGGAGAGCGCGAACGCAGTCCCCCACTACCAGAAATTATGCAATCGAGATTCCCACATTTGGGGAATTCGCACGGGTCAGCAACAGCCGCAGTGCAATGGCCGAGCCTCACCATGGGTGAACCACCTTCTTGATCATGGTATCTCCCTTGCCAGGTAAGTATGATTAGTACTCGTTCAGATGGGCTGAACTCTGCCCACGCGTGTTCCCTTGGAGAACGGTTGCAAAGAATTCGGAGATGTCTAGACTTTAAAGTCCGTGTTGCAGGGTTTATTTTCCAACAAGTGTGTGCAATTTGCTTGTTCTTAATGCAGATTTAAACTGTTATCCATTTTATTTCATGTTGTTAGGTATCACAAAACGGAATGTAATACGACAAAGTAGGTACTATTTTAGCGGTTTGCAATTGATTCTCTTTTCCCCCAGGATAATTAAATATGTTCTATTATTTGCCATGCGGAGCCAGCCAGTCCTGTGCACGTATGCAAATTAGCCATGTGCACCTAACAGAAGAATGACGTAATGTTGAGAACGAGTCATACTAAAAAGGGAGAGCAATCGACAGCTAAACCAGACTGTATCAATCACACACTTTGGGTCCATTCTAACTTATGATAAGAGGCTAGTCTTTAAATCTTTGCAGTGACTGAATGTTTATGATAAAACGGATTGTTTTGCATTCGATGAGTGTGTGCGACTGTGCGTTTGTCATTTCCGGCTTCGGCATACCGCATGGTAATGAAGGCCT
This sequence comes from Pollachius pollachius, assembly GCF_949987615.1. NCBI lineage: Eukaryota > Metazoa > Chordata > Actinopteri > Gadiformes > Gadidae > Pollachius > Pollachius pollachius. The sequence continues at coordinate 851,311 of NC_136938.1, read as the reverse complement.
CGTGGTGAGTTGCTTTCTTAGTGAAGCAGCCTCGCCTTGGAGTTGGATGAGTTGGAGTGATATAAGTTGCCAGTGTCTGTATGTTGCTTAAATTCTCCCAAACAGTGGGCGCTAAGGATCAGGGCACGGCAGACCATTGCAGCCATTGATCTCGAGCAGAAAAATAAAAATGCTTACAGCACCTGGTATTCCCAGGCGGTCACCCATCTAAGTACTAACCAGGCCCGACCCTGCTTAGCTTCCGAGATCAGACGAGATCGGGCGTGATCAGGGTGGTATGGCCGTACGCAAATGTTACCGGGTCCATACTACCTTTTATTCAGCAGGAGCACAAACGGACTGAGAGCGCTGCCGTGGCCAGAGACGGGACTTTTACAGAAACAATGATTAGATCCATAATGAAGGAAAGCAATGCATAAAGACTTTATTCCATACTCAAAGTACCATATGAAAACGCAATGCAATACACTGCGTGTGCGGTTGAGTGATCTTTTGAAGAAATGTAACGTTGCAACACCAGGGATAGACTGCAATGTATCTCTGTCGTTGCAGCCCTCTGATGCTCCCTGCTGCCGGCGTCACAACAGTGTCTGCATTTTTCACAAATAGAGTTTGGAGAGACGTTGTCAGTGTCTGTATGTTGCTTAAATTCTCCCAAACAGTGGGCGCTAAAGATCAGGGCACGGCAGACCATTGCAGCCATTGATCTCGAGCAGAAAAATAAATATGCTTACAGCACCTGGTATTCCCAGGCGGTCAACCATCCAAGTACTAACCAGGCCCGACCCTGCTTAGCTTCCGAGATCAGACGAGATCGGGCGTGATCAGGGTGGTATGGCCGTAAGCGAGTATTGCCGCATCCAAAGTAGCTTTTAAACAGCAGGAGCACATAAGGACTGAGAGCGCTGCCGTGACCATAGACCAGACTTGTACAGAAACAATTATTAGATCAATAATGAAGGAAAGCAATGAATGAATACTTTTTTCCGGACTCAAAGTACCATATCAAAACGCAATGCAATACACCGAGTTGGCGTGTGTGTTCGTTTGCGTGAACCTTTGAAGAAACATAGCGTTTCAAACGCTGCGATGGACTGCAGCAGGTCAAGCGAAGCAGTCATTCATAGCTCTTACTTCTTTACAACAACATGATCAGGGGAGAGCGCGAACGCAGTCCCCCACTACCAGAAATTATGCAATCGAGATTCCCACATTTGGGGAATTCGCACGGGTCAGCAACAGCCGCAGTGCAATGGCCGAGCCTCACCATGGGTGAACCACCTTCTTGATCATGGTATCTCCCTTGCCAGGTAAGTATGATTAGTACTCGTTCAGATGGGCTGAACTCTGCCCACGCGTGTTCCCTTGGAGAACGGTTGCAAAGAATTCGGAGATGTCTAGACTTTAAAGTCCGTGTTGCAGGGTTTATTTTCCAACAAGTGTGTGCAATTTGCTTGTTCTTAATGCAGATTTAAACTGTTATCCATTTTATTTCATGTTGTTAGGTATCACAAAACGGAATGTAATACGACAAAGTAGGTACTATTTTAGCGGTTTGCAATTGATTCTCTTTTCCCCCAGGATAATTAAATATGTTCTATTATTTGCCATGCGGAGCCAGCCAGTCCTGTGCACGTATGCAAATTAGCCATGTGCACCTAACAGAAGAATGACGTAATGTTGAGAACGAGTCATACTAAAAAGGGAGAGCAATCGACAGCTAAACCAGACTGTATCAATCACACACTTTGGGTCCATTCTAACTTATGATAAGAGGCTAGTCTTTAAATCTTTGCAGTGACTGAATGTTTATGATAAAACGGATTGTTTTGCATTCGATGAGTGTGTGCGACTGTGCGTTTGTCATTTCCGGCTTCGGCATACCGCATGGTAATGAAGGCCTCGTGGTGAGTTGCTTTCTTAGTGAAGCAGCCTCGCCTTGGAGTTGGATGAGTTGGAGTGATATAAGTTGCCAGTGTCTGTATGTTGCTTAAATTCTCCCAAACAGTGGGCGCTAAGGATCAGGGCACGGCAGACCATTGCAGCCATTGATCTCGAGCAGAAAAATAAAAATGCTTACAGCACCTGGTATTCCCAGGCGGTCACCCATCTAAGTACTAACCAGGCCCGACCCTGCTTAGCTTCCGAGATCAGACGAGATCGGGCGTGATCAGGGTGGTATGGCCGTACGCAAATGTTACCGGGTCCATACTACCTTTTATTCAGCAGGAGCACAAACGGACTGAGAGCGCTGCCGTGGCCAGAGACGGGACTTTTACAGAAACAATGATTAGATCCATAATGAAGGAAAGCAATGCATAAAGACTTTATTCCATACTCAAAGTACCATATGAAAACGCAATGCAATACACTGCGTGTGCGGTTGAGTGATCTTTTGAAGAAATGTAACGTTGCAACACCAGGGATAGACTGCAATGTATCTCTGTCGTTGCAGCCCTCTGATGCTCCCTGCTGCCGGCGTCACAACAGTGTCTGCATGTTTCACAAATAGAGTTTGGAGAGACTTTGTCGGTGTCTGTATGTTGCTTATATTCTTCCAAACAGTGGGCGCAAAGGATCAGGGCACGGCAGACCATTGCAGCCATTGATCTCGAGCAGAAAAATAAAAATGCTTACAGCACCTGGTATTCCCAGGCGGTCACCCATCCAAGTACTAACCAGGCCCGACCCTGCTTAGCTTCCGAGATCAGACGAGATCGGGCGTGATCAGGGTGGTATGGCCGTACGCAAATGTTACCGGGTCCATACTACCTTTTATTCAGCAGGAGCACAAACGGACTGAGAGCGCTGCCGTGGCCAGAGACGGGACTTGTACAGAAACAATGATTAGATCCATAATGAAGGAAAGCAATGCATAAAGACTTTATTCCATACTCAAAGTACCATATGAAAACGCAATGCAATACACTGCGTGTGCGGTTGAGTGATCTTTTGAAGAAATGTAACGTTGCAACACCAGGGATAGACTGCAATGTATCTCTGTCGTTGCAGCCCTCTGATGCTCCCTGCTGCCGGCGTCACAACAGTGTCTGCATGTTTCACAAATAGAGTTTGGAGAGACTTTGTCGGTGTCTGTATGTTGCTTATATTCTTCCAAACAGTGGGCGCAAAGGATCAGGGCACGGCAGACCATTGCAGCCATTGATCTCGAGCAGAAAAATAAAAATGCTTACAGCACCTGGTATTCCCAGGCGGTCACCCATCCAAGTACTAACCAGGCCCGACCCTGCTTAGCTTCCGAGATCAGACGAGATCGGGCGTGATCAGGGTGGTATGGCCGTACGCAAATGTTACCGGGTCCATACTACCTTTTATTCAGCAGGAGCACAAAAGGACTGAGAGCGCTGCCGTGGCCAGAGACGGGACTTGTACAGAAACAATGATTAGATCCATAATGAAGGAAAGCAATGCATAAAGACTTTATTCCATACTCAAAGTACCATATCAAAACGCAATGCAATACACTGCGTGTGCGGTTGAGTGATCTTTTGAAGAAATGTAGCGTTGCAACACCAGGGATAGACTGCAATGTATCTCTGTCGTTGCAGCCCTCTGATGCTCCCTGCTGCCGGCGTCACAACAGTGTCTGCATGTTTCACAAATAGAGTTTGGAGAGACGTTGTCAGTGTCTGTATGTTGCTTAAATTCTCCCAAACAGTGGGCGCTAAAGATCACGGCACGGCAGGCCATTGCAGCCAATGAGCTCGAGTTGAAAAATAAATGTGCTTACAGCACCAGGTGGTCCCCCATCGATGTAGTAACCAGGCCCGACCCTGCTTAGCTTCCAAGATCAGACGAGATCGGGCATGATCAGGCTGTTATGGCCGTAAACTAACATTTCCGGGTCCATACTAGGTTTTATACAGCAGGAGCACATAAGGACTGAGAGCGCTGCCGTGGCCAGAGACGGGACTTGTACAGAAACAATGATTAGATCCATAATGAAGGAAAGCAATGCATAAAGACTTTATTCCATACTCAAAGTACCATATGAAAACGCAATGCAATACACTGCGTGTGCGGTTGAGTGATCTTTTGAAGAAATGTAGCGTTGCAACACCAGGGATAGACTGCAATGTATCTCTGTCGTTGCAGCCCTCTGATGCTCCCTGCTGCCGGCGTCACAACAGTGTCTGCATTTTTCACAAATAGAGTTTGGAGAGACGTTGTCAGTGTCTGTATGTTGCTCAAATTCTCCCAAACAGTGGGCGCTAAAGATCAGGGCACGGCAGACCATTGCAGCCATTGATCTCGAGCAGAAAAATAAATATGCTTACAGCACCTGGTATTCCCAGGTGGTCACCCATCCAAGTACTAACCAGGCCCGACCCTGCTTAGCTTCCGAGATCAGACGAGATCGGGCGTGATCAGGGTGGTATGGCCGTACGCAAATGTTACCGGGTCCATACTACCTTTTATTCAGCAGGAGCACAAAAGGACTGAGAGCGCTGCCGTGGCCAGAGACGGGACATGTACAGAAACAATGATTAGATCCATAATGAAGGAAAGCAATGCATAAAGACTTTATTCCATACTCAAAGTACCATATCAAAACGCAATGCAATACACTGCGTGTGCGGTTGAGTGATCTTTTGAAGAAATGTAGCGTTGCAACACCAGGGATAGACTGCAATGTATCTCTGTCGTTGCAGCCCTCTGATGCTCCCTGCTGCCGGCGTCACAACAGTGTCTGCATTTTTCACAAATAGAGTTTGGAGAGACGTTGTCAGTGTCTGTATGTTGCTTAAATTCTCCCAAACAGTGGGCGCTAAGGATCAGGGCACGGCAGACCATTGCAGCCATTGATCTCGAGCAGAAAAATAAAAATGCTTACAGCACCTGGTATTCCCAGGCGGTCACCCATCCAAGTACTAACCAGGCCCGACCCTGCTTAGCTTCCGAGATCAGACGAGATCGGGCGTGATCAGGGTGGTATGGCCGTACGCAAATGTTCCCGGGTCCATACTACGTTTTATTCAGCAGGAGCACAAAAGGACTGAGAGCGCTGCCGTGGCCAGAGACGGGACTTGTACAGAAACAATGATTAGATCCATAATGAAGGAAAGCAATGCATAAAGACTTTATTCCATACTCAAAGTACCATATCAAAACGCAATGCAATACACTGCGTGTGCGGTTGAGTGATCTTTTGAAGAAATGTAGCGTTGCAACACCAGGGATAGACTGCAATGAATCTCTGTCGTTGCAGCCCTCTGATGCTCCCTGCTGCCGGCGTCACAACAGTGTCTGCATTTTTCACAAATAGAGTTTGGAGAGACGTTGTCGGTGTCTGTATGTTGCTTAAATTCTCCCAAACAGTGGGCGCTAAAGATCAGGGCACGGCAGACCATTGCAGCCATTGATCTCGAGCAGAAAAATAAATATGCTTACAGCACCTGGTATTCCCAGGCGGTCACCCATCCAAGTACTAACCAGGCCCGACCCTGCTTAGCTTCCGAGATCAGACGAGATCGGGCGTGATCAGGGTGGTATGGCCGTACGCAAATGTTCCCGGGTCCATACTACGTTTTATTCAGCAGGAGCACAAAAGGACTGAGAGCGCTGCCGTGGCCAGAGACGGGACTTGTACAGAAACAATGATTAGATCCATAATGAAGGAAAGCAATGCATAAAGACTTTATTCCATACTCAAAGTACCATATCAAAACGCAATGCAATACAATGCGTGTGCGGTTGAGTGATCTTTTGAAGAAATGTAGCGTTGCAACACCAGGGATAGACTGCAATGTATCTCTGTCGTTGCAGCCCTCTGATGCTCCCTGCTGCCGGCGTCACAACAGTGTCTGCATTTTTCACAAATAGAGTTTGGAGAGACGTTGTCAGTGTCTGTATGTTGCTTAAATTCTCCCAAACAGTGGGCGCTAAAGATCAGGGCACGGCAGACCATTGCAGCCATTGATCTCGAGCAGAAAAATAAATATGCTTACAGCACCTGGTATTCCCAGGCGGTCACCCATCCAAGTACTAACCAGGCCCGACCCTGCTTAGCTTCCGAGATCAGACGAGATCGGGCGTGATCAGGGTGGTATGGCCGTACGCAAATGTTACCGGGTCCATACTACCTTTTATTCAGCAGGAGCACAAAAGGACTGAGAGCGCTGCCGTGGCCAGAGACGGGACTTGTACAGAAACAATGATTAGATCCATAATGAAGGAAAGCAATGCATAAAGACTTTATTCCATACTCAAAGTACCATATGAAAACGCAATGCAATACACTGCGTGTGCGGTTGAGTGATCTTTTGAAGAAATGTAGCGTTGCAACACCAGGGATAGACTGCAATGTATCTCTGTCGTTGCAGCCCTCTGATGCTCCCTGCTGCCGGCGTCACAACAGTGTCTGCATTTTTCACAAATAGAGTTTGGAGAGACGTTGTCAGTGTCTGTATGTTGCTTAAATTCTCCCAAACAGTGGGCGCTAAAGATCAGGGCACGGCAGACCATTGCAGCCATTGATCTCGAGCAGAAAAATAAATATGCTTACAGCACCTGGTATTCCCAGGCGGTCAACCATCCAAGTACTAACCAGGCCCGACCCTGCTTAGCTTCCGAGATCAGACGAGATCGGGCGTGATCAGGGTGGTATGGCCGTAAGCGAGTATTGCCGCATCCAAAGTAGCTTTTAAACAGCAGGAGCACATAAGGACTGAGAGCGCTGCCGTGACCATAGACCAGACTTGTACAGAAACAATTATTAGATCAATAATGAAGGAAAGCAATGAATGAATACTTTTTTCCGGACTCAAAGTACCATATCAAAACGCAATGCAATACACCGAGTTGGCGTGTGTGTTCGTTTGCGTGAACCTTTGAAGAAACATAGCGTTTCAAACGCTGCGATGGACTGCAGCAGGTCAAGCGAAGCAGTCATTCATAGCTCTTACTTCTTTACAACAACATGATCAGGGGAGAGCGCGAACGCAGTCCCCCACTACCAGAAATTATGCAATCGAGATTCCCACATTTGGGGAATTCGCACGGGTCAGCAACAGCCGCAGTGCAATGGCCGAGCCTCACCATGGGTGAACCACCTTCTTGATCATGGTATCTCCCTTGCCAGGTAAGTATGATTAGTACTCGTTCAGATGGGCTGAACTCTGCCCACGCGTGTTCCCTTGGAGAACGGTTGCAAAGAATTCGGAGATGTCTAGACTTTAAAGTCCGTGTTGCAGGGTTTATTTTCCAACAAGTGTGTGCAATTTGCTTGTTCTTAATGCAGATTTAAACTGTTATCCATTTTATTTCATGTTGTTAGGTATCACAAAACGGAATGTAATACGACAAAGTAGGTACTATTTTAGCGGTTTGCAATTGATTCTCTTTTCCCCCAGGATAATTAAATATGTTCTATTATTTGCCATGCGGAGCCAGCCAGTCCTGTGCACGTATGCAAATTAGCCATGTGCACCTAACAGAAGAATGACGTAATGTTGAGAACGAGTCATACTAAAAAGGGAGAGCAATCGACAGCTAAACCAGACTGTATCAATCACACACTTTGGGTCCATTCTAACTTATGATAAGAGGCTAGTCTTTAAATCTTTGCAGTGACTGAATGTTTATGATAAAACGGATTGTTTTGCATTCGATGAGTGTGTGCGACTGTGCGTTTGTCATTTCCGGCTTCGGCATACCGCATGGTAATGAAGGCCTCGTGGTGAGTTGCTTTCTTAGTGAAGCAGCCTCGCCTTGGAGTTGGATGAGTTGGAGTGATATAAGTTGCCAGTGTCTGTATGTTGCTTAAATTCTCCCAAACAGTGGGCGCTAAGGATCAGGGCACGGCAGACCATTGCAGCCATTGATCTCGAGCAGAAAAATAAAAATGCTTACAGCACCTGGTATTCCCAGGCGGTCACCCATCTAAGTACTAACCAGGCCCGACCCTGCTTAGCTTCCGAGATCAGACGAGATCGGGCGTGATCAGGGTGGTATGGCCGTACGCAAATGTTACCGGGTCCATACTACCTTTTATTCAGCAGGAGCACAAACGGACTGAGAGCGCTGCCGTGGCCAGAGACGGGACTTTTACAGAAACAATGATTAGATCCATAATGAAGGAAAGCAATGCATAAAGACTTTATTCCATACTCAAAGTACCATATGAAAACGCAATGCAATACACTGCGTGTGCGGTTGAGTGATCTTTTGAAGAAATGTAACGTTGCAACACCAGGGATAGACTGCAATGTATCTCTGTCGTTGCAGCCCTCTGATGCTCCCTGCTGCCGGCGTCACAACAGTGTCTGCATGTTTCACAAATAGAGTTTGGAGAGACTTTGTCGGTGTCTGTATGTTGCTTATATTCTTCCAAACAGTGGGCGCAAAGGATCAGGGCACGGCAGACCATTGCAGCCATTGATCTCGAGCAGAAAAATAAAAATGCTTACAGCACCTGGTATTCCCAGGCGGTCACCCATCCAAGTACTAACCAGGCCCGACCCTGCTTAGCTTCCGAGATCAGACGAGATCGGGCGTGATCAGGGTGGTATGGCCGTACGCAAATGTTACCGGGTCCATACTACCTTTTATTCAGCAGGAGCACAAACGGACTGAGAGCGCTGCCGTGGCCAGAGACGGGACTTGTACAGAAACAATGATTAGATCCATAATGAAGGAAAGCAATGCATAAAGACTTTATTCCATACTCAAAGTACCATATGAAAACGCAATGCAATACACTGCGTGTGCGGTTGAGTGATCTTTTGAAGAAATGTAACGTTGCAACACCAGGGATAGACTGCAATGTATCTCTGTCGTTGCAGCCCTCTGATGCTCCCTGCTGCCGGCGTCACAACAGTGTCTGCATGTTTCACAAATAGAGTTTGGAGAGACTTTGTCGGTGTCTGTATGTTGCTTATATTCTTCCAAACAGTGGGCGCAAAGGATCAGGGCACGGCAGACCATTGCAGCCATTGATCTCGAGCAGAAAAATAAAAATGCTTACAGCACCTGGTATTCCCAGGCGGTCACCCATCCAAGTACTAACCAGGCCCGACCCTGCTTAGCTTCCGAGATCAGACGAGATCGGGCGTGATCAGGGTGGTATGGCCGTACGCAAATGTTACCGGGTCCATACTACCTTTTATTCAGCAGGAGCACAAAAGGACTGAGAGCGCTGCCGTGGCCAGAGACGGGACTTGTACAGAAACAATGATTAGATCCATAATGAAGGAAAGCAATGCATAAAGACTTTATTCCAGACTCAAAGTATCATATCAAAACGCAATGCAATACACTGCGTGTGCGGTTGAGTGATCTTTTGAAGAAATGTAGCGTTGCAACACCAGGGATAGACTGCAATGTATCTCTGTCGTTGCAGCCCTCTGATGCTCCCTGCTGCCGGCGTCACAACAGTGTCTGCATTTTTCACAAATAGAGTTTGGAGAGACGTTGTCAGTGTCTGTATGTTGCTTAAATTCTCCCAAACAGTGGGCGCTAAAGATCACGGCACGGCAGGCCATTGCAGCCAATGAGCTCGAGTTGAAAAATAAATGTGCTTACAGCACCAGGTGGTCCCCCATCGATGTAGTAACCAGGCCCGACCCTGCTTAGCTTCCAAGATCAGACGAGATCGGGCATGATCAGGCTGTTATGGCCGTAAACTAACATTTCCGGGTCCATACTAGGTTTTATACAGCAGGAGCACATAAGGACTGAGAGCGCTGCCGTGGCCAGAGACGGGACTTGTACAGAAACAATGATTAGATCCATAATGAAGGAAAGCAATGCATAAAGACTTTATTCCATACTCAAAGTACCATATGAAAACGCAATGCAATACACTGCGTGTGCGGTTGAGTGATCTTTTGAAGAAATGTAGCGTTGCAACACCAGGGATAGACTGCAATGTATCTCTGTCGTTGCAGCCCTCTGATGCTCCCTGCTGCCGGCGTCACAACAGTGTCTGCATTTTTCACAAATAGAGTTTGGAGAGACGTTGTCAGTGTCTGTATGTTGCTCAAATTCTCCCAAACAGTGGGCGCTAAAGATCAGGGCACGGCAGACCATTGCAGCCATTGATCTCGAGCAGAAAAACAAAAATGCTTACAGCACCTGGTATTCCCAGGCGGTCACCAATCCAAGTACTAACCAGGCCCGACCCTGCTTAGCTTCCGAGATCAGACGAGATCGGGCGTGATCAGGGTGGTATGGCCGTACGCAAATGTTACCGGGTCCATACTACCTTTTATTCAGCAGGAGCACAAAAGGACTGAGAGCGCTGCCGTGGCCAGAGACGGGACATGTACAGAAACAATGATTAGATCCATAATGAAGGAAAGCAATGCATAAAGACTTTATTCCATACTCAAAGTACCATATCAAAACGCAATGCAATACACTGCGTGTGCGGTTGAGTGATCTTTTGAAGAAATGTAGCGTTGCAACACCAGGGATAGACTGCAATGTATCTCTGTCGTTGCAGCCCTCTGATGCTCCCTGCTGCCGGCGTCACAACAGTGTCTGCATTTTTCACAAATAGAGTTTGGAGAGACGTTGTCAGTGTCTGTATGTTGCTTAAATTCTCCCAAACAGTGGGCGCTAAGGATCAGGGCACGGCAGACCATTGCAGCCATTGATCTCGAGCAGAAAAATAAAAATGCTTACAGCACCTGGTATTCCCAGGCGGTCACCCATCCAAGTACTAACCAGGCCCGACCCTGCTTAGCTTCCGAGATCAGACGAGATCGGGCGTGATCAGGGTGGTATGGCCGTACGCAAATGTTCCCGGGTCCATACTACGTTTTATTCAGCAGGAGCACAAAAGGACTGAGAGCGCTGCCGTGGCCAGAGACGGGACTTGTACAGAAACAATGATTAGATCCATAATGAAGGAAAGCAATGCATAAAGACTTTATTCCATACTCAAAGTACCATATCAAAACGCAATGCAATACACTGCGTGTGCGGTTGAGTGATCTTTTGAAGAAATGTAGCGTTGCAACACCAGGGATAGACTGCAATGTATCTCTGTCGTTGCAGCCCTCTGATGCTCCCTGCTGCCGGCGTCACAACAGTGTCTGCATTTTTCACAAATAGAGTTTGGAGAGACGTTGTCGGTGTCTGTATGTTGCTTAAATTCTCCCAAACAGTGGGCGCTAAAGATCAGGGCACGGCAGACCATTGCAGCCATTGATCTCGAGCAGAAAAATAAATATGCTTACAGCACCTGGTATTCCCAGGCGGTCACCCATCCAAGTACTAACCAGGCCCGACCCTGCTTAGCTTCCGAGATCAGACGAGATCGGGCGTGATCAGGGTGGTATGGCCGTACGCAAATGTTCTCGGGTCCATACTACGTTTTATTCAGCAGGAGCACAAAAGGACTGAGAGCGCTGCCGTGGCCAGAGACGGGACTTGTACAGAAACAATGATTAGATCCATAATGAAGGAAAGCAATGCATAAAGACTTTATTCCATACTCAAAGTACCATATCAAAACGCAATGCAATACAATGCGTGTGCGGTTGAGTGATCTTTTGAAGAAATGTAGCGTTGCAACACCAGGGATAGACTGCAATGTATCTCTGTCGTTGCAGCCCTCTGATGCTCCCTGCTGCCGGCGTCACAACAGTGTCTGCATTTTTCACAAATAGAGTTTGGAGAGACGTTGTCAGTGTCTGTATGTTGCTTAAATTCTCCCAAACAGTGGGCGCTAAAGATCAGGGCACGGCAGACCATTGCAGCCATTGATCTCGAGCAGAAAAATAAATATGCTTACAGCACCTGGTATTCCCAGGCGGTCACCCATCCAAGTACTAACCAGGCCCGACCCTGCTTAGCTTCCGAGATCAGACGAGATCGGGCGTGATCAGGGTGGTATGGCCGTACGCAAATGTTACCGGGTCCATACTACCTTTTATTCAGCAGGAGCACAAAAGGACTGAGAGCGCTGCCGTGGCCAGAGACGGGACTTGTACAGAAACAATGATTAGATCCATAATGAAGGAAAGCAATGCATAAAGACTTTATTCCATACTCAAAGTACCATATGAAAACGCAATGCAATACACTGCGTGTGCGGTTGAGTGATCTTTTGAAGAAATGTAGCGTTGCAACACCAGGGATAGACTGCAATGTATCTCTGTCGTTGCAGCCCTCTGATGCTCCCTGCTGCCGGCGTCACAACAGTGTCTGCATTTTTCACAAATAGAGTTTGGAGAGACGTTGTCAGTGTCTGTATGTTGCTTAAATTCTCCCAAACAGTGGGCGCTAAAGATCAGGGCACGGCAGACCATTGCAGCCATTGATCTCGAGCAGAAAAATAAATATGCTTACAGCACCTGGTATTCCCAGGCGGTCAACCATCCAAGTACTAACCAGGCCCGACCCTGCTTAGCTTCCGAGATCAGACGAGATCGGGCGTGATCAGGGTGGTATGGCCGTAAGCGAGTATTGCCGCATCCAAAGTAGCTTTTAAACAGCAGGAGCACATAAGGACTGAGAGCGCTGCCGTGACCATAGACCAGACTTGTACAGAAACAATTATTAGATCAATAATGAAGGAAAGCAATGAATGAATACTTTTTTCCGGACTCAAAGTACCATATCAAAACGCAATGCAATACACCGAGTTGGCGTGTGTGTTCGTTTGCGTGAACCTTTGAAGAAACATAGCGTTTCAAACGCTGCGATGGACTGCAGCAGGTCAAGCGAAGCAGTCATTCATAGCTCTTACTTCTTTACAACAACATGATCAGGGGAGAGCGCGAACGCAGTCCCCCACTACCAGAAATTATGCAATCGAGATTCCCACATTTGGGGAATTCGCACGGGTCAGCAACAGCCGCAGTGCAATGGCCGAGCCTCACCATGGGTGAACCACCTTCTTATTCATGGTATCTCCCTTGCCAGGTAAGTATGATTAGTACTCGTTCAGATGGGCTGAACTCTGCCCACGCGTGTTCCCTTGGAGAACGGTTGCAAAGAATTCGGAGATGTCTAGACTTTAAAGTCCGTGTTGCAGGGTTTATTTTCCAACAAGTGTGTGCAATTTGCTTGTTCTTAATGCAGATTTAAACTGTTATCCATTTTATTTCATGTTGTTAGGTATCACAAAACGGAATGTAATACGACAAAGTAGGTACTATTTTAGCGGTTTGCAATTGATTCTCTTTTCCCCCAGGATAATTAAATATGTTCTATTATTTGCCATGCGGAGCCAGCCAGTCCTGTGCACGTATGCAAATTAGCCATGTGCACCTAACAGAAGAATGACGTAATGTTGAGAACGAGTCATACTAAAAAGGGAGAGCAATCGACAGCTAAACCAGACTGTATCAATCACACACTTTGGGTCCATTCTAACTTATGATAAGAGGCTAGTCTTTAAATCTTTGCAGTGACTGAATGTTTATGATAAAACGGATTGTTTTGCATTCGATGAGTGTGTGCGACTGTGCGTTTGTCATTTCCGGCTTCGGCATACCGCATGGTAATGAAGGCCTCGTGGTGAGTTGCTTTCTTAGTGAAGCAGCCTCGCCTTGGAGTTGGATGAGTTGGAGTGATATAAGTTGTCAGTGTCTGTATGTTGCTTAAATTCTCCCAAACAGTGGGCGCTAAGGATCAGGGCACGGCAGACCATTGCAGCCATTGATCTCGAGCAGAAAAATAAAAATGCTTACAGCACCTGGTATTCCCAGGCGGTCACCCATCTAAGTACTAACCAGGCCCGACCCTGCTTAGCTTCCGAGATCAGACGAGATCGGGCGTGATCAGGGTGGTATGGCCGTACGCAAATGTTACCGGGTCCATACTACCTTTTATTCAGCAGGAGCACAAAAGGACTGAGAGCGCTGCCGTGGCCAGAGACGGGACTTGTACAGAAACAATGATTAGATCCATAATGAAGGAAAGCAATGCATAAAGACTTTATTCCATACTCAAAGTACCATATGAAAACGCAATGCAATACACTGCGTGTGCGGTTGAGTGATCTTTTGAAGAAATGTAACGTTGCAACACCAGGGATAGACTGCAATGTATCTCTGTCGTTGCAGCCCTCTGATGCTCCCTGCTGCCGGCGTCACAACAGTGTCTGCATGTTTCACAAATAGAGTTTGGAGAGACGTTGTCGGTGTCTGTATGTTGCTTATATTCTCCCAAACAGTGGGCGCTAAGGATCAGGGCACGGCAGACCATTGCAGCCATTGATCTCGAGCAGAAAAATAAAAATGCTTACAGCACCTGGTATTCCCAGGCGGTCACCCATCCAAGTACTAACCAGGCCCGACCCTGCTTAGCTTCCGAGATCAGACGAGATCGGGCGTGATCAGGGTGGTATGGCCGTACGCAAATGTTACCAGGTCCATACTACCTTTTATTCAGCAGGAACACAAAAGGACTGAGAGCGCTGCCGTGGCCAGAGACGGGACTTGTACAGAAACAATGATTAGATCCATAATGAAGGAAAGCAATGCATAAAGACTTTATTCCATACTCAAAGTACCATATCAAAACGCAATGCAATACACTGCGTGTGCGGTTGAGTGATCTTTTGAAGAAATGTAACGTTGCAACACCAGGGATAGACTGCAATGTATCTCTGTCGTTGCAGCCCTCTGATGCTCCCTGCTGCCGGCGTCACAACAGTGTCTGCATGTTTCACAAATAGAGTTTGGAGAGACGTTGTCGGTGTCTGTATGTTGCTTATATTCTCCCAAACAGTGGGCGCTAAGGATCAGGGCACGGCAGACCATTGCAGCCATTGATCTCGAGCAGAAAAATAAAAATGCTTACAGCACCTGGTATTCCCAGGCGGTCACCCATCCAAGTACTAACCAGGCCCGACCCTGCTTAGCTTCCGAGATCAGACGAGATCGGGCGTGATCAGGGTGGTATGGCCGTACGCAAATGTTACCGGGTCCATACTACCTTTTTTTCAGCAGGAGCACAAAAGGACTGAGAGCGCTGCCGTGGCCAGAGACGGGACTTGTACAGAAACAATGATTAGATCCATAATGAAGGAAAGCAATGCATAAAGACTTTATTCCATACTCAAAGTACCATATCAAAACGCAATGCAATACACTGCGTGTGCGGTTGAGTGATCTTTTGAAGAAATGTAGCGTTGCAACACCAGGGATAGACTGCAATGTATCTCTGTCGTTGCAGCCCTCTGATGCTCCCTGCTGCCGGCGTCACAACAGTGTCTGCATTTTTCACAAATAGAGTTTGGAGAGACGTTGTCAGTGTCTGTATGTTGCTTAAATTCTCCCAAACAGTGGGCGCTAAAGATCAGGGCACGGCAGACCATTGCAGCCATTGATCTCGAGCAGAAAAATAAATATGCTTACAGCACCTGGTATTCCCAGGCGGTCACCCATCCAAGTACTAACCAGGCCCGACCCTGCTTAGCTTCCGAGATCAGACGAGATCGGGCGTGATCAGGGTGGTATGGCCGTACGCAAATGTTACCGGGTCCATACTACCTTTTATTCAGCAGGAGCACAAAAGGACTGAGAGCGCTGCCGTGGCCAGAGACGGGACTTGTACAGAAACAATGATTAGATCCATAATGAAGGAAAGCAATGCATAAAGACTTTATTCCATACTCAAAGTACCATATGAAAACGCAATGCAATACACTGCGTGTGCGGTTGAGTGATCTTTTGAAGAAATGTAGCGTTGCAACACCAGGGATAGACTGCAATGTATCTCTGTCGTTGCAGCCCTCTGATGCTCCCTGCTGCCGGCGTCACAACAGTGTCTGCATTTTTCACAAATAGAGTTTGGAGAGACGTTGTCAGTGTCTGTATGTTGCTTAAATTCTCCCAAACAGTGGGCGCTAAAGATCAGGGCACGGCAGACCATTGCAGCCATTGATCTCGAGCAGAAAAATAAATATGCTTACAGCACCTGGTATTCCCAGGCGGTCAACCATCCAAGTACTAACCAGGCCCGACCCTGCTTAGCTTCCGAGATCAGACGAGATCGGGCGTGATCAGGGTGGTATGGCCGTAAGCGAGTATTGCCGCATCCAAAGTAGCTTTTAAACAGCAGGAGCACATAAGGACTGAGAGCGCTGCCGTGACCATAGACCAGACTTGTACAGAAACAATTATTAGATCAATAATGAAGGAAAGCAATGAATGAATACTTTTTTCCGGACTCAAAGTACCATATCAAAACGCAATGCAATACACCGAGTTGGCGTGTGTGTTCGTTTGCGTGAACCTTTGAAGAAACATAGCGTTTCAAACGCTGCGATGGACTGCAGCAGGTCAAGCGAAGCAGTCATTCATAGCTCTTACTTCTTTACAACAACATGATCAGGGGAGAGCGCGAACGCAGTCCCCCACTACCAGAAATTATGCAATCGAGATTCCCACATTTGGGGAATTCGCACGGGTCAGCAACAGCCGCAGTGCAATGGCCGAGCCTCACCATGGGTGAACCACCTTCTTGATCATGGTATCTCCCTTGCCAGGTAAGTATGATTAGTACTCGTTCAGATGGGCTGAACTCTGCCCACGCGTGTTCCCTTGGAGAACGGTTGCAAAGAATTCGGAGATGTCTAGACTTTAAAGTCCGTGTTGCAGGGTTTATTTTCCAACAAGTGTGTGCAATTTGCTTGTTCTTAATGCAGATTTAAACTGTTATCCATTTTATTTCATGTTGTTAGGTATCACAAAACGGAATGTAATACGACAAAGTAGGTACTATTTTAGCGGTTTGCAATTGATTCTCTTTTCCCCCAGGATAATTAAATATGTTCTATTATTTGCCATGCGGAGCCAGCCAGTCCTGTGCACGTATGCAAATTAGCCATGTGCACCTAACAGAAGAATGACGTAATGTTGAGAACGAGTCATACTAAAAAGGGAGAGCAATCGACAGCTAAACCAGACTGTATCAATCACACACTTTGGGTCCATTCTAACTTATGATAAGAGGCTAGTCTTTAAATCTTTGCAGTGACTGAATGTTTATGATAAAACGGATTGTTTTGCATTCGATGAGTGTGTGCGACTGTGCGTTTGTCATTTCCGGCTTCGGCATACCGCATGGTAATGAAGGCCTCGTGGTGAGTTGCTTTCTTAGTGAAGCAGCCTCGCCTTGGAGTTGGATGAGTTGGAGTGATATAAGTTGCCAGTGTCTGTATGTTGCTTAAATTCTCCCAAACAGTGGGCGCTAAGGATCAGGGCACGGCAGACCATTGCAGCCATTGATCTCGAGCAGAAAAATAAAAATGCTTACAGCACCTGGTATTCCCAGGCGGTCACCCATCTAAGTACTAACCAGGCCCGACCCTGCTTAGCTTCCGAGATCAGACGAGATCGGGCGTGATCAGGGTGGTATGGCCGTACGCAAATGTTACCGGGTCCATACTACCTTTTATTCAGCAGGAGCACAAACGGACTGAGAGCGCTGCCGTGGCCAGAGACGGGACTTTTACAGAAACAATGATTAGATCCATAATGAAGGAAAGCAATGCATAAAGACTTTATTCCATACTCAAAGTACCATATGAAAACGCAATGCAATACACTGCGTGTGCGGTTGAGTGATCTTTTGAAGAAATGTAACGTTGCAACACCAGGGATAGACTGCAATGTATCTCTGTCGTTGCAGCCCTCTGATGCTCCCTGCTGCCGGCGTCACAACAGTGTCTGCATGTTTCACAAATAGAGTTTGGAGAGACTTTGTCGGTGTCTGTATGTTGCTTATATTCTTCCAAACAGTGGGCGCAAAGGATCAGGGCACGGCAGACCATTGCAGCCATTGATCTCGAGCAGAAAAATAAAAATGCTTACAGCACCTGGTATTCCCAGGCGGTCACCCATCCAAGTACTAACCAGGCCCGACCCTGCTTAGCTTCCGAGATCAGACGAGATCGGGCGTGATCAGGGTGGTATGGCCGTACGCAAATGTTACCGGGTCCATACTACCTTTTATTCAGCAGGAGCACAAACGGACTGAGAGCGCTGCCGTGGCCAGAGACGGGACTTGTACAGAAACAATGATTAGATCCATAATGAAGGAAAGCAATGCATAAAGACTTTATTCCATACTCAAAGTACCATATGAAAACGCAATGCAATACACTGCGTGTGCGGTTGAGTGATCTTTTGAAGAAATGTAACGTTGCAACACCAGGGATAGACTGCAATGTATCTCTGTCGTTGCAGCCCTCTGATGCTCCCTGCTGCCGGCGTCACAACAGTGTCTGCATGTTTCACAAATAGAGTTTGGAGAGACTTTGTCGGTGTCTGTATGTTGCTTATATTCTTCCAAACAGTGGGCGCAAAGGATCAGGGCACGGCAGACCATTGCAGCCATTGATCTCGAGCAGAAAAATAAAAATGCTTACAGCACCTGGTATTCCCAGGCGGTCACCCATCCAAGTACTAACCAGGCCCGACCCTGCTTAGCTTCCGAGATCAGACGAGATCGGGCGTGATCAGGGTGGTATGGCCGTACGCAAATGTTACCGGGTCCATACTACCTTTTATTCAGCAGGAGCACAAAAGGACTGAGAGCGCTGCCGTGGCCAGAGACGGGACTTGTACAGAAACAATGATTAGATCCATAATGAAGGAAAGCAATGCATAAAGACTTTATTCCATACTCAAAGTACCATATCAAAACGCAATGCAATACACTGCGTGTGCGGTTGAGTGATCTTTTGAAGAAATGTAGCGTTGCAACACCAGGGATAGACTGCAATGTATCTCTGTCGTTGCAGCCCTCTGATGCTCCCTGCTGCCGGCGTCACAACAGTGTCTGCATGTTTCACAAATAGAGTTTGGAGAGACGTTGTCAGTGTCTGTATGTTGCTTAAATTCTCCCAAACAGTGGGCGCTAAAGATCACGGCACGGCAGGCCATTGCAGCCAATGAGCTCGAGTTGAAAAATAAATGTGCTTACAGCACCAGGTGGTCCCCCATCGATGTAGTAACCAGGCCCGACCCTGCTTAGCTTCCAAGATCAGACGAGATCGGGCATGATCAGGCTGTTATGGCCGTAAACTAACATTTCCGGGTCCATACTAGGTTTTATACAGCAGGAGCACATAAGGACTGAGAGCGCTGCCGTGGCCAGAGACGGGACTTGTACAGAAACAATGATTAGATCCATAATGAAGGAAAGCAATGCATAAAGACTTTATTCCATACTCAAAGTACCATATGAAAACGCAATGCAATACACTGCGTGTGCGGTTGAGTGATCTTTTGAAGAAATGTAGCGTTGCAACACCAGGGATAGACTGCAATGTATCTCTGTCGTTGCAGCCCTCTGATGCTCCCTGCTGCCGGCGTCACAACAGTGTCTGCATTTTTCACAAATAGAGTTTGGAGAGACGTTGTCAGTGTCTGTATGTTGCTCAAATTCTCCCAAACAGTGGGCGCTAAAGATCAGGGCACGGCAGACCATTGCAGCCATTGATCTCGAGCAGAAAAATAAATATGCTTACAGCACCTGGTATTCCCAGGTGGTCACCCATCCAAGTACTAACCAGGCCCGACCCTGCTTAGCTTCCGAGATCAGACGAGATCGGGCGTGATCAGGGTGGTATGGCCGTACGCAAATGTTACCGGGTCCATACTACCTTTTATTCAGCAGGAGCACAAAAGGACTGAGAGCGCTGCCGTGGCCAGAGACGGGACATGTACAGAAACAATGATTAGATCCATAATGAAGGAAAGCAATGCATAAAGACTTTATTCCATACTCAAAGTACCATATCAAAACGCAATGCAATACACTGCGTGTGCGGTTGAGTGATCTTTTGAAGAAATGTAGCGTTGCAACACCAGGGATAGACTGCAATGTATCTCTGTCGTTGCAGCCCTCTGATGCTCCCTGCTGCCGGCGTCACAACAGTGTCTGCATTTTTCACAAATAGAGTTTGGAGAGACGTTGTCAGTGTCTGTATGTTGCTTAAATTCTCCCAAACAGTGGGCGCTAAGGATCAGGGCACGGCAGACCATTGCAGCCATTGATCTCGAGCAGAAAAATAAAAATGCTTACAGCACCTGGTATTCCCAGGCGGTCACCCATCCAAGTACTAACCAGGCCCGACCCTGCTTAGCTTCCGAGATCAGACGAGATCGGGCGTGATCAGGGTGGTATGGCCGTACGCAAATGTTCCCGGGTCCATACTACGTTTTATTCAGCAGGAGCACAAAAGGACTGAGAGCGCTGCCGTGGCCAGAGACGGGACTTGTACAGAAACAATGATTAGATCCATAATGAAGGAAAGCAATGCATAAAGACTTTATTCCATACTCAAAGTACCATATCAAAACGCAATGCAATACACTGCGTGTGCGGTTGAGTGATCTTTTGAAGAAATGTAGCGTTGCAACACCAGGGATAGACTGCAATGAATCTCTGTCGTTGCAGCCCTCTGATGCTCCCTGCTGCCGGCGTCACAACAGTGTCTGCATTTTTCACAAATAGAGTTTGGAGAGACGTTGTCGGTGTCTGTATGTTGCTTAAATTCTCCCAAACAGTGGGCGCTAAAGATCAGGGCACGGCAGACCATTGCAGCCATTGATCTCGAGCAGAAAAATAAATATGCTTACAGCACCTGGTATTCCCAGGCGGTCACCCATCCAAGTACTAACCAGGCCCGACCCTGCTTAGCTTCCGAGATCAGACGAGATCGGGCGTGATCAGGGTGGTATGGCCGTACGCAAATGTTCCCGGGTCCATACTACGTTTTATTCAGCAGGAGCACAAAAGGACTGAGAGCGCTGCCGTGGCCAGAGACGGGACTTGTACAGAAACAATGATTAGATCCATAATGAAGGAAAGCAATGCATAAAGACTTTATTCCATACTCAAAGTACCATATCAAAACGCAATGCAATACAATGCGTGTGCGGTTGAGTGATCTTTTGAAGAAATGTAGCGTTGCAACACCAGGGATAGACTGCAATGTATCTCTGTCGTTGCAGCCCTCTGATGCTCCCTGCTGCCGGCGTCACAACAGTGTCTGCATTTTTCACAAATAGAGTTTGGAGAGACGTTGTCAGTGTCTGTATGTTGCTTAAATTCTCCCAAACAGTGGGCGCTAAAGATCAGGGCACGGCAGACCATTGCAGCCATTGATCTCGAGCAGAAAAATAAATATGCTTACAGCACCTGGTATTCCCAGGCGGTCACCCATCCAAGTACTAACCAGGCCCGACCCTGCTTAGCTTCCGAGATCAGACGAGATCGGGCGTGATCAGGGTGGTATGGCCGTACGCAAATGTTACCGGGTCCATACTACCTTTTATTCAGCAGGAGCACAAAAGGACTGAGAGCGCTGCCGTGGCCAGAGACGGGACTTGTACAGAAACAATGATTAGATCCATAATGAAGGAAAGCAATGCATAAAGACTTTATTCCATACTCAAAGTACCATATGAAAACGCAATGCAATACACTGCGTGTGCGGTTGAGTGATCTTTTGAAGAAATGTAGCGTTGCAACACCAGGGATAGACTGCAATGTATCTCTGTCGTTGCAGCCCTCTGATGCTCCCTGCTGCCGGCGTCACAACAGTGTCTGCATTTTTCACAAATAGAGTTTGGAGAGACGTTGTCAGTGTCTGTATGTTGCTTAAATTCTCCCAAACAGTGGGCGCTAAAGATCAGGGCACGGCAGACCATTGCAGCCATTGATCTCGAGCAGAAAAATAAATATGCTTACAGCACCTGGTATTCCCAGGCGGTCAACCATCCAAGTACTAACCAGGCCCGACCCTGCTTAGCTTCCGAGATCAGACGAGATCGGGCGTGATCAGGGTGGTATGGCCGTAAGCGAGTATTGCCGCATCCAAAGTAGCTTTTAAACAGCAGGAGCACATAAGGACTGAGAGCGCTGCCGTGACCATAGACCAGACTTGTACAGAAACAATTATTAGATCAATAATGAAGGAAAGCAATGAATGAATACTTTTTTCCGGACTCAAAGTACCATATCAAAACGCAATGCAATACACCGAGTTGGCGTGTGTGTTCGTTTGCGTGAACCTTTGAAGAAACATAGCGTTTCAAACGCTGCGATGGACTGCAGCAGGTCAAGCGAAGCAGTCATTCATAGCTCTTACTTCTTTACAACAACATGATCAGGGGAGAGCGCGAACGCAGTCCCCCACTACCAGAAATTATGCAATCGAGATTCCCACATTTGGGGAATTCGCACGGGTCAGCAACAGCCGCAGTGCAATGGCCGAGCCTCACCATGGGTGAACCACCTTCTTGATCATGGTATCTCCCTTGCCAGGTAAGTATGATTAGTACTCGTTCAGATGGGCTGAACTCTGCCCACGCGTGTTCCCTTGGAGAACGGTTGCAAAGAATTCGGAGATGTCTAGACTTTAAAGTCCGTGTTGCAGGGTTTATTTTCCAACAAGTGTGTGCAATTTGCTTGTTCTTAATGCAGATTTAAACTGTTATCCATTTTATTTCATGTTGTTAGGTATCACAAAACGGAATGTAATACGACAAAGTAGGTACTATTTTAGCGGTTTGCAATTGATTCTCTTTTCCCCCAGGATAATTAAATATGTTCTATTATTTGCCATGCGGAGCCAGCCAGTCCTGTGCACGTATGCAAATTAGCCATGTGCACCTAACAGAAGAATGACGTAATGTTGAGAACGAGTCATACTAAAAAGGGAGAGCAATCGACAGCTAAACCAGACTGTATCAATCACACACTTTGGGTCCATTCTAACTTATGATAAGAGGCTAGTCTTTAAATCTTTGCAGTGACTGAATGTTTATGATAAAACGGATTGTTTTGCATTCGATGAGTGTGTGCGACTGTGCGTTTGTCATTTCCGGCTTCGGCATACCGCATGGTAATGAAGGCCTCGTGGTGAGTTGCTTTCTTAGTGAAGCAGCCTCGCCTTGGAGTTGGATGAGTTGGAGTGATATAAGTTGCCAGTGTCTGTATGTTGCTTAAATTCTCCCAAACAGTGGGCGCTAAGGATCAGGGCACGGCAGACCATTGCAGCCATTGATCTCGAGCAGAAAAATAAAAATGCTTACAGCACCTGGTATTCCCAGGCGGTCACCCATCTAAGTACTAACCAGGCCCGACCCTGCTTAGCTTCCGAGATCAGACGAGATCGGGCGTGATCAGGGTGGTATGGCCGTACGCAAATGTTACCGGGTCCATACTACCTTTTATTCAGCAGGAGCACAAACGGACTGAGAGCGCTGCCGTGGCCAGAGACGGGACTTTTACAGAAACAATGATTAGATCCATAATGAAGGAAAGCAATGCATAAAGACTTTATTCCATACTCAAAGTACCATATGAAAACGCAATGCAATACACTGCGTGTGCGGTTGAGTGATCTTTTGAAGAAATGTAACGTTGCAACACCAGGGATAGACTGCAATGTATCTCTGTCGTTGCAGCCCTCTGATGCTCCCTGCTGCCGGCGTCACAACAGTGTCTGCATGTTTCACAAATAGAGTTTGGAGAGACTTTGTCGGTGTCTGTATGTTGCTTATATTCTTCCAAACAGTGGGCGCAAAGGATCAGGGCACGGCAGACCATTGCAGCCATTGATCTCGAGCAGAAAAATAAAAATGCTTACAGCACCTGGTATTCCCAGGCGGTCACCCATCCAAGTACTAACCAGGCCCGACCCTGCTTAGCTTCCGAGATCAGACGAGATCGGGCGTGATCAGGGTGGTATGGCCGTACGCAAATGTTACCGGGTCCATACTACCTTTTATTCAGCAGGAGCACAAACGGACTGAGAGCGCTGCCGTGGCCAGAGACGGGACTTGTACAGAAACAATGATTAGATCCATAATGAAGGAAAGCAATGCATAAAGACTTTATTCCATACTCAAAGTACCATATGAAAACGCAATGCAATACACTGCGTGTGCGGTTGAGTGATCTTTTGAAGAAATGTAACGTTGCAACACCAGGGATAGACTGCAATGTATCTCTGTCGTTGCAGCCCTCTGATGCTCCCTGCTGCCGGCGTCACAACAGTGTCTGCATGTTTCACAAATAGAGTTTGGAGAGACTTTGTCGGTGTCTGTATGTTGCTTATATTCTTCCAAACAGTGGGCGCAAAGGATCAGGGCACGGCAGACCATTGCAGCCATTGATCTCGAGCAGAAAAATAAAAATGCTTACAGCACCTGGTATTCCCAGGCGGTCACCCATCCAAGTACTAACCAGGCCCGACCCTGCTTAGCTTCCGAGATCAGACGAGATCGGGCGTGATCAGGGTGGTATGGCCGTACGCAAATGTTACCGGGTCCATACTACCTTTTATTCAGCAGGAGCACAAAAGGACTGAGAGCGCTGCCGTGGCCAGAGACGGGACTTGTACAGAAACAATGATTAGATCCATAATGAAGGAAAGCAATGCATAAAGACTTTATTCCAGACTCAAAGTATCATATCAAAACGCAATGCAATACACTGCGTGTGCGGTTGAGTGATCTTTTGAAGAAATGTAGCGTTGCAACACCAGGGATAGACTGCAATGTATCTCTGTCGTTGCAGCCCTCTGATGCTCCCTGCTGCCGGCGTCACAACAGTGTCTGCATTTTTCACAAATAGAGTTTGGAGAGACGTTGTCAGTGTCTGTATGTTGCTTAAATTCTCCCAAACAGTGGGCGCTAAAGATCACGGCACGGCAGGCCATTGCAGCCAATGAGCTCGAGTTGAAAAATAAATGTGCTTACAGCACCAGGTGGTCCCCCATCGATGTAGTAACCAGGCCCGACCCTGCTTAGCTTCCAAGATCAGACGAGATCGGGCATGATCAGGCTGTTATGGCCGTAAACTAACATTTCCGGGTCCATACTAGGTTTTATACAGCAGGAGCACATAAGGACTGAGAGCGCTGCCGTGGCCAGAGACGGGACTTGTACAGAAACAATGATTAGATCCATAATGAAGGAAAGCAATGCATAAAGACTTTATTCCATACTCAAAGTACCATATGAAAACGCAATGCAATACACTGCGTGTGCGGTTGAGTGATCTTTTGAAGAAATGTAGCGTTGCAACACCAGGGATAGACTGCAATGTATCTCTGTCGTTGCAGCCCTCTGATGCTCCCTGCTGCCGGCGTCACAACAGTGTCTGCATTTTTCACAAATAGAGTTTGGAGAGACGTTGTCAGTGTCTGTATGTTGCTCAAATTCTCCCAAACAGTGGGCGCTAAAGATCAGGGCACGGCAGACCATTGCAGCCATTGATCTCGAGCAGAAAAACAAAAATGCTTACAGCACCTGGTATTCCCAGGCGGTCACCAATCCAAGTACTAACCAGGCCCGACCCTGCTTAGCTTCCGAGATCAGACGAGATCGGGCGTGATCAGGGTGGTATGGCCGTACGCAAATGTTACCGGGTCCATACTACCTTTTATTCAGCAGGAGCACAAAAGGACTGAGAGCGCTGCCGTGGCCAGAGACGGGACATGTACAGAAACAATGATTAGATCCATAATGAAGGAAAGCAATGCATAAAGACTTTATTCCATACTCAAAGTACCATATCAAAACGCAATGCAATACACTGCGTGTGCGGTTGAGTGATCTTTTGAAGAAATGTAGCGTTGCAACACCAGGGATAGACTGCAATGTATCTCTGTCGTTGCAGCCCTCTGATGCTCCCTGCTGCCGGCGTCACAACAGTGTCTGCATTTTTCACAAATAGAGTTTGGAGAGACGTTGTCAGTGTCTGTATGTTGCTTAAATTCTCCCAAACAGTGGGCGCTAAGGATCAGGGCACGGCAGACCATTGCAGCCATTGATCTCGAGCAGAAAAATAAAAATGCTTACAGCACCTGGTATTCCCAGGCGGTCACCCATCCAAGTACTAACCAGGCCCGACCCTGCTTAGCTTCCGAGATCAGACGAGATCGGGCGTGATCAGGGTGGTATGGCCGTACGCAAATGTTCCCGGGTCCATACTACGTTTTATTCAGCAGGAGCACAAAAGGACTGAGAGCGCTGCCGTGGCCAGAGACGGGACTTGTACAGAAACAATGATTAGATCCATAATGAAGGAAAGCAATGCATAAAGACTTTATTCCATACTCAAAGTACCATATCAAAACGCAATGCAATACACTGCGTGTGCGGTTGAGTGATCTTTTGAAGAAATGTAGCGTTGCAACACCAGGGATAGACTGCAATGTATCTCTGTCGTTGCAGCCCTCTGATGCTCCCTGCTGCCGGCGTCACAACAGTGTCTGCATTTTTCACAAATAGAGTTTGGAGAGACGTTGTCGGTGTCTGTATGTTGCTTAAATTCTCCCAAACAGTGGGCGCTAAAGATCAGGGCACGGCAGACCATTGCAGCCATTGATCTCGAGCAGAAAAATAAATATGCTTACAGCACCTGGTATTCCCAGGCGGTCACCCATCCAAGTACTAACCAGGCCCGACCCTGCTTAGCTTCCGAGATCAGACGAGATCGGGCGTGATCAGGGTGGTATGGCCGTACGCAAATGTTCTCGGGTCCATACTACGTTTTATTCAGCAGGAGCACAAAAGGACTGAGAGCGCTGCCGTGGCCAGAGACGGGACTTGTACAGAAACAATGATTAGATCCATAATGAAGGAAAGCAATGCATAAAGACTTTATTCCATACTCAAAGTACCATATCAAAACGCAATGCAATACAATGCGTGTGCGGTTGAGTGATCTTTTGAAGAAATGTAGCGTTGCAACACCAGGGATAGACTGCAATGTATCTCTGTCGTTGCAGCCCTCTGATGCTCCCTGCTGCCGGCGTCACAACAGTGTCTGCATTTTTCACAAATAGAGTTTGGAGAGACGTTGTCAGTGTCTGTATGTTGCTTAAATTCTCCCAAACAGTGGGCGCTAAAGATCAGGGCACGGCAGACCATTGCAGCCATTGATCTCGAGCAGAAAAATAAATATGCTTACAGCACCTGGTATTCCCAGGCGGTCACCCATCCAAGTACTAACCAGGCCCGACCCTGCTTAGCTTCCGAGATCAGACGAGATCGGGCGTGATCAGGGTGGTATGGCCGTACGCAAATGTTACCGGGTCCATACTACCTTTTATTCAGCAGGAGCACAAAAGGACTGAGAGCGCTGCCGTGGCCAGAGACGGGACTTGTACAGAAACAATGATTAGATCCATAATGAAGGAAAGCAATGCATAAAGACTTTATTCCATACTCAAAGTACCATATGAAAACGCAATGCAATACACTGCGTGTGCGGTTGAGTGATCTTTTGAAGAAATGTAGCGTTGCAACACCAGGGATAGACTGCAATGTATCTCTGTCGTTGCAGCCCTCTGATGCTCCCTGCTGCCGGCGTCACAACAGTGTCTGCATTTTTCACAAATAGAGTTTGGAGAGACGTTGTCAGTGTCTGTATGTTGCTTAAATTCTCCCAAACAGTGGGCGCTAAAGATCAGGGCACGGCAGACCATTGCAGCCATTGATCTCGAGCAGAAAAATAAATATGCTTACAGCACCTGGTATTCCCAGGCGGTCAACCATCCAAGTACTAACCAGGCCCGACCCTGCTTAGCTTCCGAGATCAGACGAGATCGGGCGTGATCAGGGTGGTATGGCCGTAAGCGAGTATTGCCGCATCCAAAGTAGCTTTTAAACAGCAGGAGCACATAAGGACTGAGAGCGCTGCCGTGACCATAGACCAGACTTGTACAGAAACAATTATTAGATCAATAATGAAGGAAAGCAATGAATGAATACTTTTTTCCGGACTCAAAGTACCATATCAAAACGCAATGCAATACACCGAGTTGGCGTGTGTGTTCGTTTGCGTGAACCTTTGAAGAAACATAGCGTTTCAAACGCTGCGATGGACTGCAGCAGGTCAAGCGAAGCAGTCATTCATAGCTCTTACTTCTTTACAACAACATGATCAGGGGAGAGCGCGAACGCAGTCCCCCACTACCAGAAATTATGCAATCGAGATTCCCACATTTGGGGAATTCGCACGGGTCAGCAACAGCCGCAGTGCAATGGCCGAGCCTCACCATGGGTGAACCACCTTCTTGATCATGGTATCTCCCTTGCCAGGTAAGTATGATTAGTACTCGTTCAGATGGGCTGAACTCTGCCCACGCGTGTTCCCTTGGAGAACGGTTGCAAAGAATTCGGAGATGTCTAGACTTTAAAGTCCGTGTTGCAGGGTTTATTTTCCAACAAGTGTGTGCAATTTGCTTGTTCTTAATGCAGATTTAAACTGTTATCCATTTTATTTCATGTTGTTAGGTATCACAAAACGGAATGTAATACGACAAAGTAGGTACTATTTTAGCGGTTTGCAATTGATTCTCTTTTCCCCCAGGATAATTAAATATGTTCTATTATTTGCCATGCGGAGCCAGCCAGTCCTGTGCACGTATGCAAATTAGCCATGTGCACCTAACAGAAGAATGACGTAATGTTGAGAACGAGTCATACTAAAAAGGGAGAGCAATCGACAGCTAAACCAGACTGTATCAATCACACACTTTGGGTCCATTCTAACTTATGATAAGAGGCTAGTCTTTAAATCTTTGCAGTGACTGAATGTTTATGATAAAACGGATTGTTTTGCATTCGATGAGTGTGTGCGACTGTGCGTTTGTCATTTCCGGCTTCGGCATACCGCATGGTAATGAAGGCCTCGTGGTGAGTTGCTTTCTTAGTGAAGCAGCCTCGCCTTGGAGTTGGATGAGTTGGAGTGATATAAGTTGTCAGTGTCTGTATGTTGCTTAAATTCTCCCAAACAGTGGGCGCTAAGGATCAGGGCACGGCAGACCATTGCAGCCATTGATCTCGAGCAGAAAAATAAAAATGCTTACAGCACCTGGTATTCCCAGGCGGTCACCCATCTAAGTACTAACCAGGCCCGACCCTGCTTAGCTTCCGAGATCAGACGAGATCGGGCGTGATCAGGGTGGTATGGCCGTACGCAAATGTTACCGGGTCCATACTACCTTTTATTCAGCAGGAGCACAAAAGGACTGAGAGCGCTGCCGTGGCCAGAGACGGGACTTGTACAGAAACAATGATTAGATCCATAATGAAGGAAAGCAATGCATAAAGACTTTATTCCATACTCAAAGTACCATATGAAAACGCAATGCAATACACTGCGTGTGCGGTTGAGTGATCTTTTGAAGAAATGTAACGTTGCAACACCAGGGATAGACTGCAATGTATCTCTGTCGTTGCAGCCCTCTGATGCTCCCTGCTGCCGGCGTCACAACAGTGTCTGCATGTTTCACAAATAGAGTTTGGAGAGACGTTGTCGGTGTCTGTATGTTGCTTATATTCTCCCAAACAGTGGGCGCTAAGGATCAGGGCACGGCAGACCATTGCAGCCATTGATCTCGAGCAGAAAAATAAAAATGCTTACAGCACCTGGTATTCCCAGGCGGTCACCCATCCAAGTACTAACCAGGCCCGACCCTGCTTAGCTTCCGAGATCAGACGAGATCGGGCGTGATCAGGGTGGTATGGCCGTACGCAAATGTTACCAGGTCCATACTACCTTTTATTCAGCAGGAACACAAAAGGACTGAGAGCGCTGCCGTGGCCAGAGACGGGACTTGTACAGAAACAATGATTAGATCCATAATGAAGGAAAGCAATGCATAAAGACTTTATTCCATACTCAAAGTACCATATCAAAACGCAATGCAATACACTGCGTGTGCGGTTGAGTGATCTTTTGAAGAAATGTAACGTTGCAACACCAGGGATAGACTGCAATGTATCTCTGTCGTTGCAGCCCTCTGATGCTCCCTGCTGCCGGCGTCACAACAGTGTCTGCATGTTTCACAAATAGAGTTTGGAGAGACGTTGTCGGTGTCTGTATGTTGCTTATATTCTCCCAAACAGTGGGCGCTAAGGATCAGGGCACGGCAGACCATTGCAGCCATTGATCTCGAGCAGAAAAATAAAAATGCTTACAGCACCTGGTATTCCCAGGCGGTCACCCATCCAAGTACTAACCAGGCCCGACCCTGCTTAGCTTCCGAGATCAGACGAGATCGGGCGTGATCAGGGTGGTATGGCCGTACGCAAATGTTACCGGGTCCATACTACCTTTTTTTCAGCAGGAGCACAAAAGGACTGAGAGCGCTGCCGTGGCCAGAGACGGGACTTGTACAGAAACAATGATTAGATCCATAATGAAGGAAAGCAATGCATAAAGACTTTATTCCATACTCAAAGTACCATATCAAAACGCAATGCAATACACTGCGTGTGCGGTTGAGTGATCTTTTGAAGAAATGTAGCGTTGCAACACCAGGGATAGACTGCAATGTATCTCTGTCGTTGCAGCCCTCTGATGCTCCCTGCTGCCGGCGTCACAACAGTGTCTGCATGTTTCACAAATAGAGTTTGGAGAGACGTTGTCAGTGTCTGTATGTTGCTTAAATTCTCCCAAACAGTGGGCGCTAAAGATCTCTGCCCGTATGCAAATTAGCCATGTTCGCCTAACAGAAGAATGACGTAATGTTGAGAACGAGTCATACTAAAAACCGAGAGCAAGCGAAAGCTAAACCAGACTGTATCAATCACACACTTTGGGTCCATTCTAACTTTTGATAAGAGGCTAGTCTTTAAATCTTTGCAGTGACTGAATGTTGATGATAAAACGGATTGTTTTGCATAAGATGAGTGTGTGCGACTGTGTGTTTGTCATTTCCGGCTTCGGCATACCGCATGGTCATGAAGGCCTCGTGGTGAGTTACTTTCTTAGTGAAGCAGCTTAGCCTTACAGTTGGATAAGTTGGAGTGATTGGAGTTTATTTTTCACAGTGAGAGAGGGGTGCACCGGTCCTGGAGGTACTGCAATACCAGGTCGATGCGTGGAGTGGACGGAGCAAGCCCCTATTCCATCTCCCAGTTCCAAAAAACAATTTAATATATGGTCCCCGGGTAGGGGACGTATCAGATATTAAACTGATAAGAACAGATACTACACTTGATCTTAGCCAAAAGGCCGAGAAGCGATGCCCACACATGCTCAGACCAAGAGTCCAG
Organism: Pollachius pollachius; assembly: GCF_949987615.1. NCBI lineage: Eukaryota > Metazoa > Chordata > Actinopteri > Gadiformes > Gadidae > Pollachius > Pollachius pollachius. The sequence continues at coordinate 820,295 of NC_136938.1, read as the reverse complement.
CTTCCCAAACACGTCGCTCCACTTAGCGGTTTGACAGACGACGACAAAACAAATAGAAGACCAGTCACCCTGTGTGCGTGTTTGTGAAAGCTGAAGAAAAATGCCGAGGTCGCTGCATCTCTCTGCTGGTCCCTGCTGCCAGCGTCACTAGTGTGTCTGCATGTTTCTCAAATAGAGTTTGGAGAGACGTTGTCAGTGTCTGTATGTTGCTTAAATTCTCCCAAACAGTGGGCGCTAAAGATCACGGCACGGCAGGCCATTGCAGCCAATGAGCTCGAGTTGAAAAATAAATGTGCTTACAGCACCAGGTGGTCCCCCATCGATGTAGTAACCAGGCCCGACCCTGCTTAGCTTCCGAGATCAGACGAGATCGGGCGTGATCAGGGTGGTATGGCCGTACGCAAATGTTACCGGGTCCATACTACCTTTTATTCAGCAGGAGCACAAAAGGACTGAGAGCGCTGCCGTGGCCAGAGACGGGACTTGTACAGAAACAATGATTAGATCCATAATGAAGGAAAGCAATGCATAAAGACTTTATTCCATACTCAAAGTACCATATGAAAACGCAATGCAATACACTGCGTGTGCGGTTGAGTGATCTTTTGAAGAAATGTAACGTTGCAACACCAGGGATAGACTGCAATGTATCTCTGTCGTTGCAGCCCTCTGATGCTCCCTGCTGCCGGCGTCACAACAGTGTCTGCATGTTTCACAAATAGAGTTTGGAGAGACGTTGTCGGTGTCTGTATGTTGCTTATATTCTCCCAAACAGTGGGCGCTAAGGATCAGGGCACGGCAGACCATTGCAGCCATTGATCTCGAGCAGAAAAATAAAAATGCTTACAGCACCTGGTATTCCCAGGCGGTCACCCATCCAAGTACTAACCAGGCCCGACCCTGCTTAGCTTCCGAGATCAGACGAGATCGGGCGTGATCAGGGTGGTATGGCCTTACGCAAATGTTACCAGGTCCATACTACCTTTTATTCAGCAGGAACACAAAAGGACTGAGAGCGCTGCCGTGGCCAGAGACGGGACTTGTACAGAAACAATGATTAGATCCATAATGAAGGAAAGCAATGCATAAAGACTTTATTCCATACTCAAAGTACCATATGAAAACGCAATGCAATACACTGCGTGTGCGGTTGAGTGATCTTTTGAAGAAATGTAACGTTGCAACACCAGGGATAGACTGCAATGTATCTCTGTCGTTGCAGCCCTCTGATGCTCCCTGCTGCCGGCGTCACAACAGTGTCTGCATGTTTCACAAATAGAGTTTGGAGAGACGTTGTCGGTGTCTGTATGTTGCTTATATTCTCCCAAACAGTGGGCGCTAAGGATCAGGGCACGGCAGACCATTGCAGCCATTGATCTCGAGCAGAAAAATAAAAATGCTTACAGCACCTGGTATTCCCAGGCGGTCACCCATCCAAGTACTAACCAGGCCCGACCCTGCTTAGCTTCCGAGATCAGACGAGATCGGGCGTGATCAGGGTGGTATGGCCGTACGCAAATGTTACCGGGTCCATACTACCTTTTATTCAGCAGGAGCACAAAAGGACTGAGAGCGCTGCCGTGGCCAGAGACGGGACTTGTACAGAAACAATGATTAGATCCATAATGAAGGAAAGCAATGCATAAAGACTTTATTCCATACTCAAAGTACCATATGAAAACGCAATGCAATACACTGCGTGTGCGGTTGAGTGATCTTTTGAAGAAATGTAACGTTGCAACACCAGGGATAGACTGCAATGTATCTCTGTCGTTGCAGCCCTCTGATGCTCCCTGCTGCCGGCGTCACAACAGTGTCTGCATGTTTCACAAATAGAGTTTGGAGAGACGTTGTCGGTGTCTGTATGTTGCTTATATTCTCCCAAACAGTGGGCGCTAAGGATCAGGGCACGGCAGACCATTGCAGCCATTGATCTCGAGCAGAAAAATAAAAATGCTTACAGCACCTGGTATTCCCAGGCGGTCACCCATCCAAGTACTAACCAGGCCCGACCCTGCTTAGCTTCCGAGATCAGACGAGATCGGGCGTGATCAGGGTGGTATGGCCGTACGCAAATGTTACCGGATCCATACTACCTTTTATTCAGCAGGAGCACAAAAGGACTGAGAGCGCTGCCGTGGCCAGAGACGGGACTTGTACAGAAACAATGATTAGATCCATAATGAAGGAAAGCAATGCATAAAGACTTTATTCCATACTCAAAGTACCATATCAAAACGCAATGCAATACACTGCGTGTGCGGTTGAGTGATCTTTTGAAGAAATTTAGCGTTGCAACACCAGGGATAGACTGCAATGTATCTCTGTCGTTGCAGCCCTCTGATGCTCCCTGCTGCCGGCGTCACAACAGTGTCTGCATTTTTCACAAATCGAGTTTGGAGAGACGTTGTCAGTGTCTGTATGTTGCTTAAATTCTCCCAAACAGTGGGCGCTAAAGATCAGGGCACGGCAGACCATTGCAGCCATTGATCTCGAGCAGAAAACTAATAATGCTTACAGCACCTGGTATTCCCAGGCGGTCACCCATCCAAGTACTAACCAGGCCCGACCCTGCTTAGCTTCCGAGATCAGACGAGATCGGGCGTGATCAGGGTGGTATGGCCGTACGCAAATATTACCGGGTCCATACTACCTTTTATTCAGCAGGAGCACAAAAGGACTGAGAGCGCTGCCGTGGCCAGAGACGGGACTTGTACAGAAACAATGATTAGATCCATAATGAAGGAAAGCAATGCATAAAGACTTTATTCCATACTCAAAGTACCATATGAAAACGCAATGCAATACACTGCGTGTGCGGTTGAGTGATCTTTTGAAGAAATGTAGCGTTGCAACACCAGGGATAGACTGCAATGTATCTCTGTCGTTGCAGCCCTCTGATGCTCCCTGCTGCCGGCGTCACAACAGTGTCTGCATTTTTCACAAATAGAGTTTGGAGAGACGTTGTCAGTGTCTGTATGTTGCTCAAATTCTCCCAAACAGTGGGCGCTAAAGATCAGGGCACGGCAGACCATTGCAGCCATTGATCTCGAGCAGAAAAATAAATATGCTTACAGCACCTGGTATTCCCAGGTGGTCACCCATCCAAGTACTAACCAGGCCCGACCCTGCTTAGCTTCCGAGATCAGACGAGATCGGGCGTGATCAGGGTGGTATGGCCGTACGCAAATGTTACCGGGTCCATACTACCTTTTATTCAGCAGGAGCACAAAAGGACTGAGAGCGCTGCCGTGGCCAGAGACGGGACATGTACAGAAACAATGATTAGATCCATAATGAAGGAAAGCAATGCATAAAGACTTTATTCCATACTCAAAGTACCATATCAAAACGCAATGCAATACACTGCGTGTGCGGTTGAGTGATCTTTTGAAGAAATGTAGCGTTGCAACACCAGGGATAGACTGCAATGTATCTCTGTCGTTGCAGCCCTCTGATGCTCCCTGCTGCCGGCGTCACAACAGTGTCTGCATTTTTCACAAATAGAGTTTGGAGAGACGTTGTCAGTGTCTGTATGTTGCTTAAATTCTCCCAAACAGTGGGCGCTAAGGATCAGGGCACGGCAGACCATTGCAGCCATTGATCTCGAGCAGAAAAATAAAAATGCTTACAGCACCTGGTATTCCCAGGCGGTCACCCATCCAAGTACTAACCAGGCCCGACCCTGCTTAGCTTCCGAGATCAGACGAGATCGGGCGTGATCAGGGTGGTATGGCCGTACGCAAATGTTCCCGGGTCCATACTACGTTTTATTCAGCAGGAGCACAAAAGGACTGAGAGCGCTGCCGTGGCCAGAGACGGGACTTGTACAGAAACAATGATTAGATCCATAATGAAGGAAAGCAATGCATAAAGACTTTATTCCATACTCAAAGTACCATATCAAAACGCAATGCAATACACTGCGTGTGCGGTTGAGTGATCTTTTGAAGAAATGTAGCGTTGCAACACCAGGGATAGACTGCAATGTATCTCTGTCGTTGCAGCCCTCTGATGCTCCCTGCTGCCGGCGTCACAACAGTGTCTGCATTTTTCACAAATAGAGTTTGGAGAGACGTTGTCGGTGTCTGTATGTTGCTTAAATTCTCCCAAACAGTGGGCGCTAAAGATCAGGGCACGGCAGACCATTGCAGCCATTGATCTCGAGCAGAAAAATAAATATGCTTACAGCACCTGGTATTCCCAGGCGGTCACCCATCCAAGTACTAACCAGGCCCGACCCTGCTTAGCTTCCGAGATCAGACGAGATCGGGCGTGATCAGGGTGGTATGGCCGTACGCAAATGTTCCCGGGTCCATACTACGTTTTATTCAGCAGGAGCACAAAAGGACTGAGAGCGCTGCCGTGGCCAGAGACGGGACTTGTACAGAAACAATGATTAGATCCATAATGAAGGAAAGCAATGCATAAAGACTTTATTCCATACTCAAAGTACCATATCAAAACGCAATGCAATACAATGCGTGTGCGGTTGAGTGATCTTTTGAAGAAATGTAGCGTTGCAACACCAGGGATAGACTGCAATGTATCTCTGTCGTTGCAGCCCTCTGATGCTCCCTGCTGCCGGCGTCACAACAGTGTCTGCATTTTTCACAAATAGAGTTTGGAGAGACGTTGTCAGTGTCTGTATGTTGCTTAAATTCTCCCAAACAGTGGGCGCTAAAGATCAGGGCACGGCAGACCATTGCAGCCATTGATCTCGAGCAGAAAAATAAATATGCTTACAGCACCTGGTATTCCCAGGCGGTCACCCATCCAAGTACTAACCAGGCCCGACCCTGCTTAGCTTCCGAGATCAGACGAGATCGGGCGTGATCAGGGTGGTATGGCCGTACGCAAATGTTACCGGGTCCATACTACCTTTTATTCAGCAGGAGCACAAAAGGACTGAGAGCGCTGCCGTGGCCAGAGACGGGACTTGTACAGAAACAATGATTAGATCCATAATGAAGGAAAGCAATGCATAAAGACTTTATTCCATACTCAAAGTACCATATGAAAACGCAATGCAATACACTGCGTGTGCGGTTGAGTGATCTTTTGAAGAAATGTAGCGTTGCAACACCAGGGATAGACTGCAATGTATCTCTGTCGTTGCAGCCCTCTGATGCTCCCTGCTGCCGGCGTCACAACAGTGTCTGCATTTTTCACAAATAGAGTTTGGAGAGACGTTGTCAGTGTCTGTATGTTGCTTAAATTCTCCCAAACAGTGGGCGCTAAAGATCAGGGCACGGCAGACCATTGCAGCCATTGATCTCGAGCAGAAAAATAAATATGCTTACAGCACCTGGTATTCCCAGGCGGTCAACCATCCAAGTACTAACCAGGCCCGACCCTGCTTAGCTTCCGAGATCAGACGAGATCGGGCGTGATCAGGGTGGTATGGCCGTAAGCGAGTATTGCCGCATCCAAAGTAGCTTTTAAACAGCAGGAGCACATAAGGACTGAGAGCGCTGCCGTGACCATAGACCAGACTTGTACAGAAACAATTATTAGATCAATAATGAAGGAAAGCAATGAATGAATACTTTTTTCCGGACTCAAAGTACCATATCAAAACGCAATGCAATACACCGAGTTGGCGTGTGTGTTCGTTTGCGTGAACCTTTGAAGAAACATAGCGTTTCAAACGCTGCGATGGACTGCAGCAGGTCAAGCGAAGCAGTCATTCATAGCTCTTACTTCTTTACAACAACATGATCAGGGGAGAGCGCGAACGCAGTCCCCCACTACCAGAAATTATGCAATCGAGATTCCCACATTTGGGGAATTCGCACGGGTCAGCAACAGCCGCAGTGCAATGGCCGAGCCTCACCATGGGTGAACCACCTTCTTGATCATGGTATCTCCCTTGCCAGGTAAGTATGATTAGTACTCGTTCAGATGGGCTGAACTCTGCCCACGCGTGTTCCCTTGGAGAACGGTTGCAAAGAATTCGGAGATGTCTAGACTTTAAAGTCCGTGTTGCAGGGTTTATTTTCCAACAAGTGTGTGCAATTTGCTTGTTCTTAATGCAGATTTAAACTGTTATCCATTTTATTTCATGTTGTTAGGTATCACAAAACGGAATGTAATACGACAAAGTAGGTACTATTTTAGCGGTTTGCAATTGATTCTCTTTTCCCCCAGGATAATTAAATATGTTCTATTATTTGCCATGCGGAGCCAGCCAGTCCTGTGCACGTATGCAAATTAGCCATGTGCACCTAACAGAAGAATGACGTAATGTTGAGAACGAGTCATACTAAAAAGGGAGAGCAATCGACAGCTAAACCAGACTGTATCAATCACACACTTTGGGTCCATTCTAACTTATGATAAGAGGCTAGTCTTTAAATCTTTGCAGTGACTGAATGTTTATGATAAAACGGATTGTTTTGCATTCGATGAGTGTGTGCGACTGTGCGTTTGTCATTTCCGGCTTCGGCATACCGCATGGTAATGAAGGCCTCGTGGTGAGTTGCTTTCTTAGTGAAGCAGCCTCGCCTTGGAGTTGGATGAGTTGGAGTGATATAAGTTGCCAGTGTCTGTATGTTGCTTAAATTCTCCCAAACAGTGGGCGCTAAGGATCAGGGCACGGCAGACCATTGCAGCCATTGATCTCGAGCAGAAAAATAAAAATGCTTACAGCACCTGGTATTCCCAGGCGGTCACCCATCTAAGTACTAACCAGGCCCGACCCTGCTTAGCTTCCGAGATCAGACGAGATCGGGCGTGATCAGGGTGGTATGGCCGTACGCAAATGTTACCGGGTCCATACTACCTTTTATTCAGCAGGAGCACAAACGGACTGAGAGCGCTGCCGTGGCCAGAGACGGGACTTTTACAGAAACAATGATTAGATCCATAATGAAGGAAAGCAATGCATAAAGACTTTATTCCATACTCAAAGTACCATATGAAAACGCAATGCAATACACTGCGTGTGCGGTTGAGTGATCTTTTGAAGAAATGTAACGTTGCAACACCAGGGATAGACTGCAATGTATCTCTGTCGTTGCAGCCCTCTGATGCTCCCTGCTGCCGGCGTCACAACAGTGTCTGCATGTTTCACAAATAGAGTTTGGAGAGACTTTGTCGGTGTCTGTATGTTGCTTATATTCTTCCAAACAGTGGGCGCAAAGGATCAGGGCACGGCAGACCATTGCAGCCATTGATCTCGAGCAGAAAAATAAAAATGCTTACAGCACCTGGTATTCCCAGGCGGTCACCCATCCAAGTACTAACCAGGCCCGACCCTGCTTAGCTTCCGAGATCAGACGAGATCGGGCGTGATCAGGGTGGTATGGCCGTACGCAAATGTTACCGGGTCCATACTACCTTTTATTCAGCAGGAGCACAAACGGACTGAGAGCGCTGCCGTGGCCAGAGACGGGACTTGTACAGAAACAATGATTAGATCCATAATGAAGGAAAGCAATGCATAAAGACTTTATTCCATACTCAAAGTACCATATGAAAACGCAATGCAATACACTGCGTGTGCGGTTGAGTGATCTTTTGAAGAAATGTAACGTTGCAACACCAGGGATAGACTGCAATGTATCTCTGTCGTTGCAGCCCTCTGATGCTCCCTGCTGCCGGCGTCACAACAGTGTCTGCATGTTTCACAAATAGAGTTTGGAGAGACTTTGTCGGTGTCTGTATGTTGCTTATATTCTTCCAAACAGTGGGCGCAAAGGATCAGGGCACGGCAGACCATTGCAGCCATTGATCTCGAGCAGAAAAATAAAAATGCTTACAGCACCTGGTATTCCCAGGCGGTCACCCATCCAAGTACTAACCAGGCCCGACCCTGCTTAGCTTCCGAGATCAGACGAGATCGGGCGTGATCAGGGTGGTATGGCCGTACGCAAATGTTACCGGGTCCATACTACCTTTTATTCAGCAGGAGCACAAAAGGACTGAGAGCGCTGCCGTGGCCAGAGACGGGACTTGTACAGAAACAATGATTAGATCCATAATGAAGGAAAGCAATGCATAAAGACTTTATTCCAGACTCAAAGTATCATATCAAAACGCAATGCAATACACTGCGTGTGCGGTTGAGTGATCTTTTGAAGAAATGTAGCGTTGCAACACCAGGGATAGACTGCAATGTATCTCTGTCGTTGCAGCCCTCTGATGCTCCCTGCTGCCGGCGTCACAACAGTGTCTGCATTTTTCACAAATAGAGTTTGGAGAGACGTTGTCAGTGTCTGTATGTTGCTTAAATTCTCCCAAACAGTGGGCGCTAAAGATCACGGCACGGCAGGCCATTGCAGCCAATGAGCTCGAGTTGAAAAATAAATGTGCTTACAGCACCAGGTGGTCCCCCATCGATGTAGTAACCAGGCCCGACCCTGCTTAGCTTCCAAGATCAGACGAGATCGGGCATGATCAGGCTGTTATGGCCGTAAACTAACATTTCCGGGTCCATACTAGGTTTTATACAGCAGGAGCACATAAGGACTGAGAGCGCTGCCGTGGCCAGAGACGGGACTTGTACAGAAACAATGATTAGATCCATAATGAAGGAAAGCAATGCATAAAGACTTTATTCCATACTCAAAGTACCATATGAAAACGCAATGCAATACACTGCGTGTGCGGTTGAGTGATCTTTTGAAGAAATGTAGCGTTGCAACACCAGGGATAGACTGCAATGTATCTCTGTCGTTGCAGCCCTCTGATGCTCCCTGCTGCCGGCGTCACAACAGTGTCTGCATTTTTCACAAATAGAGTTTGGAGAGACGTTGTCAGTGTCTGTATGTTGCTCAAATTCTCCCAAACAGTGGGCGCTAAAGATCAGGGCACGGCAGACCATTGCAGCCATTGATCTCGAGCAGAAAAACAAAAATGCTTACAGCACCTGGTATTCCCAGGCGGTCACCAATCCAAGTACTAACCAGGCCCGACCCTGCTTAGCTTCCGAGATCAGACGAGATCGGGCGTGATCAGGGTGGTATGGCCGTACGCAAATGTTACCGGGTCCATACTACCTTTTATTCAGCAGGAGCACAAAAGGACTGAGAGCGCTGCCGTGGCCAGAGACGGGACATGTACAGAAACAATGATTAGATCCATAATGAAGGAAAGCAATGCATAAAGACTTTATTCCATACTCAAAGTACCATATCAAAACGCAATGCAATACACTGCGTGTGCGGTTGAGTGATCTTTTGAAGAAATGTAGCGTTGCAACACCAGGGATAGACTGCAATGTATCTCTGTCGTTGCAGCCCTCTGATGCTCCCTGCTGCCGGCGTCACAACAGTGTCTGCATTTTTCACAAATAGAGTTTGGAGAGACGTTGTCAGTGTCTGTATGTTGCTTAAATTCTCCCAAACAGTGGGCGCTAAGGATCAGGGCACGGCAGACCATTGCAGCCATTGATCTCGAGCAGAAAAATAAAAATGCTTACAGCACCTGGTATTCCCAGGCGGTCACCCATCCAAGTACTAACCAGGCCCGACCCTGCTTAGCTTCCGAGATCAGACGAGATCGGGCGTGATCAGGGTGGTATGGCCGTACGCAAATGTTCCCGGGTCCATACTACGTTTTATTCAGCAGGAGCACAAAAGGACTGAGAGCGCTGCCGTGGCCAGAGACGGGACTTGTACAGAAACAATGATTAGATCCATAATGAAGGAAAGCAATGCATAAAGACTTTATTCCATACTCAAAGTACCATATCAAAACGCAATGCAATACACTGCGTGTGCGGTTGAGTGATCTTTTGAAGAAATGTAGCGTTGCAACACCAGGGATAGACTGCAATGTATCTCTGTCGTTGCAGCCCTCTGATGCTCCCTGCTGCCGGCGTCACAACAGTGTCTGCATTTTTCACAAATAGAGTTTGGAGAGACGTTGTCGGTGTCTGTATGTTGCTTAAATTCTCCCAAACAGTGGGCGCTAAAGATCAGGGCACGGCAGACCATTGCAGCCATTGATCTCGAGCAGAAAAATAAATATGCTTACAGCACCTGGTATTCCCAGGCGGTCACCCATCCAAGTACTAACCAGGCCCGACCCTGCTTAGCTTCCGAGATCAGACGAGATCGGGCGTGATCAGGGTGGTATGGCCGTACGCAAATGTTCTCGGGTCCATACTACGTTTTATTCAGCAGGAGCACAAAAGGACTGAGAGCGCTGCCGTGGCCAGAGACGGGACTTGTACAGAAACAATGATTAGATCCATAATGAAGGAAAGCAATGCATAAAGACTTTATTCCATACTCAAAGTACCATATCAAAACGCAATGCAATACAATGCGTGTGCGGTTGAGTGATCTTTTGAAGAAATGTAGCGTTGCAACACCAGGGATAGACTGCAATGTATCTCTGTCGTTGCAGCCCTCTGATGCTCCCTGCTGCCGGCGTCACAACAGTGTCTGCATTTTTCACAAATAGAGTTTGGAGAGACGTTGTCAGTGTCTGTATGTTGCTTAAATTCTCCCAAACAGTGGGCGCTAAAGATCAGGGCACGGCAGACCATTGCAGCCATTGATCTCGAGCAGAAAAATAAATATGCTTACAGCACCTGGTATTCCCAGGCGGTCACCCATCCAAGTACTAACCAGGCCCGACCCTGCTTAGCTTCCGAGATCAGACGAGATCGGGCGTGATCAGGGTGGTATGGCCGTACGCAAATGTTACCGGGTCCATACTACCTTTTATTCAGCAGGAGCACAAAAGGACTGAGAGCGCTGCCGTGGCCAGAGACGGGACTTGTACAGAAACAATGATTAGATCCATAATGAAGGAAAGCAATGCATAAAGACTTTATTCCATACTCAAAGTACCATATGAAAACGCAATGCAATACACTGCGTGTGCGGTTGAGTGATCTTTTGAAGAAATGTAGCGTTGCAACACCAGGGATAGACTGCAATGTATCTCTGTCGTTGCAGCCCTCTGATGCTCCCTGCTGCCGGCGTCACAACAGTGTCTGCATTTTTCACAAATAGAGTTTGGAGAGACGTTGTCAGTGTCTGTATGTTGCTTAAATTCTCCCAAACAGTGGGCGCTAAAGATCAGGGCACGGCAGACCATTGCAGCCATTGATCTCGAGCAGAAAAATAAATATGCTTACAGCACCTGGTATTCCCAGGCGGTCAACCATCCAAGTACTAACCAGGCCCGACCCTGCTTAGCTTCCGAGATCAGACGAGATCGGGCGTGATCAGGGTGGTATGGCCGTAAGCGAGTATTGCCGCATCCAAAGTAGCTTTTAAACAGCAGGAGCACATAAGGACTGAGAGCGCTGCCGTGACCATAGACCAGACTTGTACAGAAACAATTATTAGATCAATAATGAAGGAAAGCAATGAATGAATACTTTTTTCCGGACTCAAAGTACCATATCAAAACGCAATGCAATACACCGAGTTGGCGTGTGTGTTCGTTTGCGTGAACCTTTGAAGAAACATAGCGTTTCAAACGCTGCGATGGACTGCAGCAGGTCAAGCGAAGCAGTCATTCATAGCTCTTACTTCTTTACAACAACATGATCAGGGGAGAGCGCGAACGCAGTCCCCCACTACCAGAAATTATGCAATCGAGATTCCCACATTTGGGGAATTCGCACGGGTCAGCAACAGCCGCAGTGCAATGGCCGAGCCTCACCATGGGTGAACCACCTTCTTGATCATGGTATCTCCCTTGCCAGGTAAGTATGATTAGTACTCGTTCAGATGGGCTGAACTCTGCCCACGCGTGTTCCCTTGGAGAACGGTTGCAAAGAATTCGGAGATGTCTAGACTTTAAAGTCCGTGTTGCAGGGTTTATTTTCCAACAAGTGTGTGCAATTTGCTTGTTCTTAATGCAGATTTAAACTGTTATCCATTTTATTTCATGTTGTTAGGTATCACAAAACGGAATGTAATACGACAAAGTAGGTACTATTTTAGCGGTTTGCAATTGATTCTCTTTTCCCCCAGGATAATTAAATATGTTCTATTATTTGCCATGCGGAGCCAGCCAGTCCTGTGCACGTATGCAAATTAGCCATGTGCACCTAACAGAAGAATGACGTAATGTTGAGAACGAGTCATACTAAAAAGGGAGAGCAATCGACAGCTAAACCAGACTGTATCAATCACACACTTTGGGTCCATTCTAACTTATGATAAGAGGCTAGTCTTTAAATCTTTGCAGTGACTGAATGTTTATGATAAAACGGATTGTTTTGCATTCGATGAGTGTGTGCGACTGTGCGTTTGTCATTTCCGGCTTCGGCATACCGCATGGTAATGAAGGCCTCGTGGTGAGTTGCTTTCTTAGTGAAGCAGCCTCGCCTTGGAGTTGGATGAGTTGGAGTGATATAAGTTGTCAGTGTCTGTATGTTGCTTAAATTCTCCCAAACAGTGGGCGCTAAGGATCAGGGCACGGCAGACCATTGCAGCCATTGATCTCGAGCAGAAAAATAAAAATGCTTACAGCACCTGGTATTCCCAGGCGGTCACCCATCTAAGTACTAACCAGGCCCGACCCTGCTTAGCTTCCGAGATCAGACGAGATCGGGCGTGATCAGGGTGGTATGGCCGTACGCAAATGTTACCGGGTCCATACTACCTTTTATTCAGCAGGAGCACAAAAGGACTGAGAGCGCTGCCGTGGCCAGAGACGGGACTTGTACAGAAACAATGATTAGATCCATAATGAAGGAAAGCAATGCATAAAGACTTTATTCCATACTCAAAGTACCATATGAAAACGCAATGCAATACACTGCGTGTGCGGTTGAGTGATCTTTTGAAGAAATGTAACGTTGCAACACCAGGGATAGACTGCAATGTATCTCTGTCGTTGCAGCCCTCTGATGCTCCCTGCTGCCGGCGTCACAACAGTGTCTGCATGTTTCACAAATAGAGTTTGGAGAGACGTTGTCGGTGTCTGTATGTTGCTTATATTCTCCCAAACAGTGGGCGCTAAGGATCAGGGCACGGCAGACCATTGCAGCCATTGATCTCGAGCAGAAAAATAAAAATGCTTACAGCACCTGGTATTCCCAGGCGGTCACCCATCCAAGTACTAACCAGGCCCGACCCTGCTTAGCTTCCGAGATCAGACGAGATCGGGCGTGATCAGGGTGGTATGGCCGTACGCAAATGTTACCAGGTCCATACTACCTTTTATTCAGCAGGAACACAAAAGGACTGAGAGCGCTGCCGTGGCCAGAGACGGGACTTGTACAGAAACAATGATTAGATCCATAATGAAGGAAAGCAATGCATAAAGACTTTATTCCATACTCAAAGTACCATATCAAAACGCAATGCAATACACTGCGTGTGCGGTTGAGTGATCTTTTGAAGAAATGTAACGTTGCAACACCAGGGATAGACTGCAATGTATCTCTGTCGTTGCAGCCCTCTGATGCTCCCTGCTGCCGGCGTCACAACAGTGTCTGCATGTTTCACAAATAGAGTTTGGAGAGACGTTGTCGGTGTCTGTATGTTGCTTATATTCTCCCAAACAGTGGGCGCTAAGGATCAGGGCACGGCAGACCATTGCAGCCATTGATCTCGAGCAGAAAAATAAAAATGCTTACAGCACCTGGTATTCCCAGGCGGTCACCCATCCAAGTACTAACCAGGCCCGACCCTGCTTAGCTTCCGAGATCAGACGAGATCGGGCGTGATCAGGGTGGTATGGCCGTACGCAAATGTTACCGGGTCCATACTACCTTTTTTTCAGCAGGAGCACAAAAGGACTGAGAGCGCTGCCGTGGCCAGAGACGGGACTTGTACAGAAACAATGATTAGATCCATAATGAAGGAAAGCAATGCATAAAGACTTTATTCCATACTCAAAGTACCATATCAAAACGCAATGCAATACACTGCGTGTGCGGTTGAGTGATCTTTTGAAGAAATGTAGCGTTGCAACACCAGGGATAGACTGCAATGTATCTCTGTCGTTGCAGCCCTCTGATGCTCCCTGCTGCCGGCGTCACAACAGTGTCTGCATGTTTCACAAATAGAGTTTGGAGAGACGTTGTCAGTGTCTGTATGTTGCTTAAATTCTCCCAAACAGTGGGCGCTAAAGATCTCTGCCCGTATGCAAATTAGCCATGTTCGCCTAACAGAAGAATGACGTAATGTTGAGAACGAGTCATACTAAAAACCGAGAGCAAGCGAAAGCTAAACCAGACTGTATCAATCACACACTTTGGGTCCATTCTAACTTTTGATAAGAGGCTAGTCTTTAAATCTTTGCAGTGACTGAATGTTGATGATAAAACGGATTGTTTTGCATAAGATGAGTGTGTGCGACTGTGTGTTTGTCATTTCCGGCTTCGGCATACCGCATGGTCATGAAGGCCTCGTGGTGAGTTACTTTCTTAGTGAAGCAGCTTAGCCTTACAGTTGGATAAGTTGGAGTGATTGGAGTTTATTTTTCACAGTGAGAGAGGGGTGCACCGGTCCTGGAGGTACTGCAATACCAGGTCGATGCGTGGAGTGGACGGAGCAAGCCCCTATTCCATCTCCCAGTTCCAAAAAACAATTTAATATATGGTCCCCGGGTAGGGGACGTATCAGATATTAAACTGATAAGAACAGATACTACACTTGATCTTAGCCAAAAGGCCGAGAAGCGATGCCCACACATGCTCAGACCAAGAGTCCAGCTTCCCAAACACGTCGCTCCACTTAGCGGTTTGACAGACGACGACAAAACAAATAGAAGACCAGTCACCCTGTGTGCGTGTTTGTGAAAGCTGAAGAAAAATGCCGAGGTCGCTGCATCTCTCTGCTGGTCCCTGCTGCCAGCGTCACTAGTGTGTCTGCATGTTTCTCAAATAGAGTTTGGAGAGACGTTGTCAGTGTCTGTATGTTGCTTAAATTCTCCCAAACAGTGGGCGCTAAAGATCACGGCACGGCAGGCCATTGCAGCCAATGAGCTCGAGTTGAAAAATAAATGTGCTTACAGCACCAGGTGGTCCCCCATCGATGTAGTAACCAGGCCCGACCCTGCTTAGCTTCCGAGATCAGACGAGATCGGGCGTGATCAGGGTGGTATGGCCGTACGCAAATGTTACCGGGTCCATACTACCTTTTATTCAGCAGGAGCACAAAAGGACTGAGAGCGCTGCCGTGGCCAGAGACGGGACTTGTACAGAAACAATGATTAGATCCATAATGAAGGAAAGCAATGCATAAAGACTTTATTCCATACTCAAAGTACCATATGAAAACGCAATGCAATACACTGCGTGTGCGGTTGAGTGATCTTTTGAAGAAATGTAACGTTGCAACACCAGGGATAGACTGCAATGTATCTCTGTCGTTGCAGCCCTCTGATGCTCCCTGCTGCCGGCGTCACAACAGTGTCTGCATGTTTCACAAATAGAGTTTGGAGAGACGTTGTCGGTGTCTGTATGTTGCTTATATTCTCCCAAACAGTGGGCGCTAAGGATCAGGGCACGGCAGACCATTGCAGCCATTGATCTCGAGCAGAAAAATAAAAATGCTTACAGCACCTGGTATTCCCAGGCGGTCACCCATCCAAGTACTAACCAGGCCCGACCCTGCTTAGCTTCCGAGATCAGACGAGATCGGGCGTGATCAGGGTGGTATGGCCTTACGCAAATGTTACCAGGTCCATACTACCTTTTATTCAGCAGGAACACAAAAGGACTGAGAGCGCTGCCGTGGCCAGAGACGGGACTTGTACAGAAACAATGATTAGATCCATAATGAAGGAAAGCAATGCATAAAGACTTTATTCCATACTCAAAGTACCATATGAAAACGCAATGCAATACACTGCGTGTGCGGTTGAGTGATCTTTTGAAGAAATGTAACGTTGCAACACCAGGGATAGACTGCAATGTATCTCTGTCGTTGCAGCCCTCTGATGCTCCCTGCTGCCGGCGTCACAACAGTGTCTGCATGTTTCACAAATAGAGTTTGGAGAGACGTTGTCGGTGTCTGTATGTTGCTTATATTCTCCCAAACAGTGGGCGCTAAGGATCAGGGCACGGCAGACCATTGCAGCCATTGATCTCGAGCAGAAAAATAAAAATGCTTACAGCACCTGGTATTCCCAGGCGGTCACCCATCCAAGTACTAACCAGGCCCGACCCTGCTTAGCTTCCGAGATCAGACGAGATCGGGCGTGATCAGGGTGGTATGGCCGTACGCAAATGTTACCGGGTCCATACTACCTTTTATTCAGCAGGAGCACAAAAGGACTGAGAGCGCTGCCGTGGCCAGAGACGGGACTTGTACAGAAACAATGATTAGATCCATAATGAAGGAAAGCAATGCATAAAGACTTTATTCCATACTCAAAGTACCATATGAAAACGCAATGCAATACACTGCGTGTGCGGTTGAGTGATCTTTTGAAGAAATGTAACGTTGCAACACCAGGGATAGACTGCAATGTATCTCTGTCGTTGCAGCCCTCTGATGCTCCCTGCTGCCGGCGTCACAACAGTGTCTGCATGTTTCACAAATAGAGTTTGGAGAGACGTTGTCGGTGTCTGTATGTTGCTTATATTCTCCCAAACAGTGGGCGCTAAGGATCAGGGCACGGCAGACCATTGCAGCCATTGATCTCGAGCAGAAAAATAAAAATGCTTACAGCACCTGGTATTCCCAGGCGGTCACCCATCCAAGTACTAACCAGGCCCGACCCTGCTTAGCTTCCGAGATCAGACGAGATCGGGCGTGATCAGGGTGGTATGGCCGTACGCAAATGTTACCGGATCCATACTACCTTTTATTCAGCAGGAGCACAAAAGGACTGAGAGCGCTGCCGTGGCCAGAGACGGGACTTGTACAGAAACAATGATTAGATCCATAATGAAGGAAAGCAATGCATAAAGACTTTATTCCATACTCAAAGTACCATATCAAAACGCAATGCAATACACTGCGTGTGCGGTTGAGTGATCTTTTGAAGAAATTTAGCGTTGCAACACCAGGGATAGACTGCAATGTATCTCTGTCGTTGCAGCCCTCTGATGCTCCCTGCTGCCGGCGTCACAACAGTGTCTGCATTTTTCACAAATCGAGTTTGGAGAGACGTTGTCAGTGTCTGTATGTTGCTTAAATTCTCCCAAACAGTGGGCGCTAAAGATCAGGGCACGGCAGACCATTGCAGCCATTGATCTCGAGCAGAAAACTAATAATGCTTACAGCACCTGGTATTCCCAGGCGGTCACCCATCCAAGTACTAACCAGGCCCGACCCTGCTTAGCTTCCGAGATCAGACGAGATCGGGCGTGATCAGGGTGGTATGGCCGTACGCAAATATTACCGGGTCCATACTACCTTTTATTCAGCAGGAGCACAAAAGGACTGAGAGCGCTGCCGTGGCCAGAGACGGGACTTGTACAGAAACAATGATTAGATCCATAATGAAGGAAAGCAATGCATAAAGACTTTATTCCATACTCAAAGTACCATATGAAAACGCAATGCAATACACTGCGTGTGCGGTTGAGTGATCTTTTGAAGAAATGTAGCGTTGCAACACCAGGGATAGACTGCAATGTATCTCTGTCGTTGCAGCCCTCTGATGCTCCCTGCTGCCGGCGTCACAACAGTGTCTGCATGTTTCACAAATAGAGTTTGGAGAGACTTTGTCGGTGTCTGTATGTTGCTTATATTCTTCCAAACAGTGGGCGCAAAGGATCAGGGCACGGCAGACCATTGCAGCCATTGATCTCGAGCAGAAAAATAAAAATGCTTACAGCACCTGGTATTCCCAGGCGGTCACCCATCCAAGTACTAACCAGGCCCGACCCTGCTTAGCTTCCGAGATCAGACGAGATCGGGCGTGATCAGGGTGGTATGGCCGTACGCAAATGTTACCGGGTCCATACTACCTTTTATTCAGCAGGAGCACAAACGGACTGAGAGCGCTGCCGTGGCCAGAGACGGGACTTGTACAGAAACAATGATTAGATCCATAATGAAGGAAAGCAATGCATAAAGACTTTATTCCATACTCAAAGTACCATATGAAAACGCAATGCAATACACTGCGTGTGCGGTTGAGTGATCTTTTGAAGAAATGTAACGTTGCAACACCAGGGATAGACTGCAATGTATCTCTGTCGTTGCAGCCCTCTGATGCTCCCTGCTGCCGGCGTCACAACAGTGTCTGCATGTTTCACAAATAGAGTTTGGAGAGACTTTGTCGGTGTCTGTATGTTGCTTATATTCTTCCAAACAGTGGGCGCAAAGGATCAGGGCACGGCAGACCATTGCAGCCATTGATCTCGAGCAGAAAAATAAAAATGCTTACAGCACCTGGTATTCCCAGGCGGTCACCCATCCAAGTACTAACCAGGCCCGACCCTGCTTAGCTTCCGAGATCAGACGAGATCGGGCGTGATCAGGGTGGTATGGCCGTACGCAAATGTTACCGGGTCCATACTACCTTTTATTCAGCAGGAGCACAAAAGGACTGAGAGCGCTGCCGTGGCCAGAGACGGGACTTGTACAGAAACAATGATTAGATCCATAATGAAGGAAAGCAATGCATAAAGACTTTATTCCAGACTCAAAGTATCATATCAAAACGCAATGCAATACACTGCGTGTGCGGTTGAGTGATCTTTTGAAGAAATGTAGCGTTGCAACACCAGGGATAGACTGCAATGTATCTCTGTCGTTGCAGCCCTCTGATGCTCCCTGCTGCCGGCGTCACAACAGTGTCTGCATTTTTCACAAATAGAGTTTGGAGAGACGTTGTCAGTGTCTGTATGTTGCTTAAATTCTCCCAAACAGTGGGCGCTAAAGATCACGGCACGGCAGGCCATTGCAGCCAATGAGCTCGAGTTGAAAAATAAATGTGCTTACAGCACCAGGTGGTCCCCCATCGATGTAGTAACCAGGCCCGACCCTGCTTAGCTTCCAAGATCAGACGAGATCGGGCATGATCAGGCTGTTATGGCCGTAAACTAACATTTCCGGGTCCATACTAGGTTTTATACAGCAGGAGCACATAAGGACTGAGAGCGCTGCCGTGGCCAGAGACGGGACTTGTACAGAAACAATGATTAGATCCATAATGAAGGAAAGCAATGCATAAAGACTTTATTCCATACTCAAAGTACCATATGAAAACGCAATGCAATACACTGCGTGTGCGGTTGAGTGATCTTTTGAAGAAATGTAGCGTTGCAACACCAGGGATAGACTGCAATGTATCTCTGTCGTTGCAGCCCTCTGATGCTCCCTGCTGCCGGCGTCACAACAGTGTCTGCATTTTTCACAAATAGAGTTTGGAGAGACGTTGTCAGTGTCTGTATGTTGCTCAAATTCTCCCAAACAGTGGGCGCTAAAGATCAGGGCACGGCAGACCATTGCAGCCATTGATCTCGAGCAGAAAAACAAAAATGCTTACAGCACCTGGTATTCCCAGGCGGTCACCAATCCAAGTACTAACCAGGCCCGACCCTGCTTAGCTTCCGAGATCAGACGAGATCGGGCGTGATCAGGGTGGTATGGCCGTACGCAAATGTTACCGGGTCCATACTACCTTTTATTCAGCAGGAGCACAAAAGGACTGAGAGCGCTGCCGTGGCCAGAGACGGGACATGTACAGAAACAATGATTAGATCCATAATGAAGGAAAGCAATGCATAAAGACTTTATTCCATACTCAAAGTACCATATCAAAACGCAATGCAATACACTGCGTGTGCGGTTGAGTGATCTTTTGAAGAAATGTAGCGTTGCAACACCAGGGATAGACTGCAATGTATCTCTGTCGTTGCAGCCCTCTGATGCTCCCTGCTGCCGGCGTCACAACAGTGTCTGCATTTTTCACAAATAGAGTTTGGAGAGACGTTGTCAGTGTCTGTATGTTGCTTAAATTCTCCCAAACAGTGGGCGCTAAGGATCAGGGCACGGCAGACCATTGCAGCCATTGATCTCGAGCAGAAAAATAAAAATGCTTACAGCACCTGGTATTCCCAGGCGGTCACCCATCCAAGTACTAACCAGGCCCGACCCTGCTTAGCTTCCGAGATCAGACGAGATCGGGCGTGATCAGGGTGGTATGGCCGTACGCAAATGTTCCCGGGTCCATACTACGTTTTATTCAGCAGGAGCACAAAAGGACTGAGAGCGCTGCCGTGGCCAGAGACGGGACTTGTACAGAAACAATGATTAGATCCATAATGAAGGAAAGCAATGCATAAAGACTTTATTCCATACTCAAAGTACCATATCAAAACGCAATGCAATACACTGCGTGTGCGGTTGAGTGATCTTTTGAAGAAATGTAGCGTTGCAACACCAGGGATAGACTGCAATGTATCTCTGTCGTTGCAGCCCTCTGATGCTCCCTGCTGCCGGCGTCACAACAGTGTCTGCATTTTTCACAAATAGAGTTTGGAGAGACGTTGTCGGTGTCTGTATGTTGCTTAAATTCTCCCAAACAGTGGGCGCTAAAGATCAGGGCACGGCAGACCATTGCAGCCATTGATCTCGAGCAGAAAAATAAATATGCTTACAGCACCTGGTATTCCCAGGCGGTCACCCATCCAAGTACTAACCAGGCCCGACCCTGCTTAGCTTCCGAGATCAGACGAGATCGGGCGTGATCAGGGTGGTATGGCCGTACGCAAATGTTCTCGGGTCCATACTACGTTTTATTCAGCAGGAGCACAAAAGGACTGAGAGCGCTGCCGTGGCCAGAGACGGGACTTGTACAGAAACAATGATTAGATCCATAATGAAGGAAAGCAATGCATAAAGACTTTATTCCATACTCAAAGTACCATATCAAAACGCAATGCAATACAATGCGTGTGCGGTTGAGTGATCTTTTGAAGAAATGTAGCGTTGCAACACCAGGGATAGACTGCAATGTATCTCTGTCGTTGCAGCCCTCTGATGCTCCCTGCTGCCGGCGTCACAACAGTGTCTGCATTTTTCACAAATAGAGTTTGGAGAGACGTTGTCAGTGTCTGTATGTTGCTTAAATTCTCCCAAACAGTGGGCGCTAAAGATCAGGGCACGGCAGACCATTGCAGCCATTGATCTCGAGCAGAAAAATAAATATGCTTACAGCACCTGGTATTCCCAGGCGGTCACCCATCCAAGTACTAACCAGGCCCGACCCTGCTTAGCTTCCGAGATCAGACGAGATCGGGCGTGATCAGGGTGGTATGGCCGTACGCAAATGTTACCGGGTCCATACTACCTTTTATTCAGCAGGAGCACAAAAGGACTGAGAGCGCTGCCGTGGCCAGAGACGGGACTTGTACAGAAACAATGATTAGATCCATAATGAAGGAAAGCAATGCATAAAGACTTTATTCCATACTCAAAGTACCATATGAAAACGCAATGCAATACACTGCGTGTGCGGTTGAGTGATCTTTTGAAGAAATGTAGCGTTGCAACACCAGGGATAGACTGCAATGTATCTCTGTCGTTGCAGCCCTCTGATGCTCCCTGCTGCCGGCGTCACAACAGTGTCTGCATTTTTCACAAATAGAGTTTGGAGAGACGTTGTCAGTGTCTGTATGTTGCTTAAATTCTCCCAAACAGTGGGCGCTAAAGATCAGGGCACGGCAGACCATTGCAGCCATTGATCTCGAGCAGAAAAATAAATATGCTTACAGCACCTGGTATTCCCAGGCGGTCAACCATCCAAGTACTAACCAGGCCCGACCCTGCTTAGCTTCCGAGATCAGACGAGATCGGGCGTGATCAGGGTGGTATGGCCGTAAGCGAGTATTGCCGCATCCAAAGTAGCTTTTAAACAGCAGGAGCACATAAGGACTGAGAGCGCTGCCGTGACCATAGACCAGACTTGTACAGAAACAATTATTAGATCAATAATGAAGGAAAGCAATGAATGAATACTTTTTTCCGGACTCAAAGTACCATATCAAAACGCAATGCAATACACCGAGTTGGCGTGTGTGTTCGTTTGCGTGAACCTTTGAAGAAACATAGCGTTTCAAACGCTGCGATGGACTGCAGCAGGTCAAGCGAAGCAGTCATTCATAGCTCTTACTTCTTTACAACAACATGATCAGGGGAGAGCGCGAACGCAGTCCCCCACTACCAGAAATTATGCAATCGAGATTCCCACATTTGGGGAATTCGCACGGGTCAGCAACAGCCGCAGTGCAATGGCCGAGCCTCACCATGGGTGAACCACCTTCTTGATCATGGTATCTCCCTTGCCAGGTAAGTATGATTAGTACTCGTTCAGATGGGCTGAACTCTGCCCACGCGTGTTCCCTTGGAGAACGGTTGCAAAGAATTCGGAGATGTCTAGACTTTAAAGTCCGTGTTGCAGGGTTTATTTTCCAACAAGTGTGTGCAATTTGCTTGTTCTTAATGCAGATTTAAACTGTTATCCATTTTATTTCATGTTGTTAGGTATCACAAAACGGAATGTAATACGACAAAGTAGGTACTATTTTAGCGGTTTGCAATTGATTCTCTTTTCCCCCAGGATAATTAAATATGTTCTATTATTTGCCATGCGGAGCCAGCCAGTCCTGTGCACGTATGCAAATTAGCCATGTGCACCTAACAGAAGAATGACGTAATGTTGAGAACGAGTCATACTAAAAAGGGAGAGCAATCGACAGCTAAACCAGACTGTATCAATCACACACTTTGGGTCCATTCTAACTTATGATAAGAGGCTAGTCTTTAAATCTTTGCAGTGACTGAATGTTTATGATAAAACGGATTGTTTTGCATTCGATGAGTGTGTGCGACTGTGCGTTTGTCATTTCCGGCTTCGGCATACCGCATGGTAATGAAGGCCTCGTGGTGAGTTGCTTTCTTAGTGAAGCAGCCTCGCCTTGGAGTTGGATGAGTTGGAGTGATATAAGTTGTCAGTGTCTGTATGTTGCTTAAATTCTCCCAAACAGTGGGCGCTAAGGATCAGGGCACGGCAGACCATTGCAGCCATTGATCTCGAGCAGAAAAATAAAAATGCTTACAGCACCTGGTATTCCCAGGCGGTCACCCATCTAAGTACTAACCAGGCCCGACCCTGCTTAGCTTCCGAGATCAGACGAGATCGGGCGTGATCAGGGTGGTATGGCCGTACGCAAATGTTACCGGGTCCATACTACCTTTTATTCAGCAGGAGCACAAAAGGACTGAGAGCGCTGCCGTGGCCAGAGACGGGACTTGTACAGAAACAATGATTAGATCCATAATGAAGGAAAGCAATGCATAAAGACTTTATTCCATACTCAAAGTACCATATGAAAACGCAATGCAATACACTGCGTGTGCGGTTGAGTGATCTTTTGAAGAAATGTAACGTTGCAACACCAGGGATAGACTGCAATGTATCTCTGTCGTTGCAGCCCTCTGATGCTCCCTGCTGCCGGCGTCACAACAGTGTCTGCATGTTTCACAAATAGAGTTTGGAGAGACGTTGTCGGTGTCTGTATGTTGCTTATATTCTCCCAAACAGTGGGCGCTAAGGATCAGGGCACGGCAGACCATTGCAGCCATTGATCTCGAGCAGAAAAATAAAAATGCTTACAGCACCTGGTATTCCCAGGCGGTCACCCATCCAAGTACTAACCAGGCCCGACCCTGCTTAGCTTCCGAGATCAGACGAGATCGGGCGTGATCAGGGTGGTATGGCCGTACGCAAATGTTACCAGGTCCATACTACCTTTTATTCAGCAGGAACACAAAAGGACTGAGAGCGCTGCCGTGGCCAGAGACGGGACTTGTACAGAAACAATGATTAGATCCATAATGAAGGAAAGCAATGCATAAAGACTTTATTCCATACTCAAAGTACCATATCAAAACGCAATGCAATACACTGCGTGTGCGGTTGAGTGATCTTTTGAAGAAATGTAACGTTGCAACACCAGGGATAGACTGCAATGTATCTCTGTCGTTGCAGCCCTCTGATGCTCCCTGCTGCCGGCGTCACAACAGTGTCTGCATGTTTCACAAATAGAGTTTGGAGAGACGTTGTCGGTGTCTGTATGTTGCTTATATTCTCCCAAACAGTGGGCGCTAAGGATCAGGGCACGGCAGACCATTGCAGCCATTGATCTCGAGCAGAAAAATAAAAATGCTTACAGCACCTGGTATTCCCAGGCGGTCACCCATCCAAGTACTAACCAGGCCCGACCCTGCTTAGCTTCCGAGATCAGACGAGATCGGGCGTGATCAGGGTGGTATGGCCGTACGCAAATGTTACCGGGTCCATACTACCTTTTTTTCAGCAGGAGCACAAAAGGACTGAGAGCGCTGCCGTGGCCAGAGACGGGACTTGTACAGAAACAATGATTAGATCCATAATGAAGGAAAGCAATGCATAAAGACTTTATTCCATACTCAAAGTACCATATCAAAACGCAATGCAATACACTGCGTGTGCGGTTGAGTGATCTTTTGAAGAAATGTAGCGTTGCAACACCAGGGATAGACTGCAATGTATCTCTGTCGTTGCAGCCCTCTGATGCTCCCTGCTGCCGGCGTCACAACAGTGTCTGCATGTTTCACAAATAGAGTTTGGAGAGACGTTGTCAGTGTCTGTATGTTGCTTAAATTCTCCCAAACAGTGGGCGCTAAAGATCTCTGCCCGTATGCAAATTAGCCATGTTCGCCTAACAGAAGAATGACGTAATGTTGAGAACGAGTCATACTAAAAACCGAGAGCAAGCGAAAGCTAAACCAGACTGTATCAATCACACACTTTGGGTCCATTCTAACTTTTGATAAGAGGCTAGTCTTTAAATCTTTGCAGTGACTGAATGTTGATGATAAAACGGATTGTTTTGCATAAGATGAGTGTGTGCGACTGTGTGTTTGTCATTTCCGGCTTCGGCATACCGCATGGTCATGAAGGCCTCGTGGTGAGTTACTTTCTTAGTGAAGCAGCTTAGCCTTACAGTTGGATAAGTTGGAGTGATTGGAGTTTATTTTTCACAGTGAGAGAGGGGTGCACCGGTCCTGGAGGTACTGCAATACCAGGTCGATGCGTGGAGTGGACGGAGCAAGCCCCTATTCCATCTCCCAGTTCCAAAAAACAATTTAATATATGGTCCCCGGGTAGGGGACGTATCAGATATTAAACTGATAAGAACAGATACTACACTTGATCTTAGCCAAAAGGCCGAGAAGCGATGCCCACACATGCTCAGACCAAGAGTCCAGCTTCCCAAACACGTCGCTCCACTTAGCGGTTTGACAGACGACGACAAAACAAATAGAAGACCAGTCACCCTGTGTGCGTGTTTGTGAAAGCTGAAGAAAAATGCCGAGGTCGCTGCATCTCTCTGCTGGTCCCTGCTGCCAGCGTCACTAGTGTGTCTGCATGTTTCTCAAATAGAGTTTGGAGAGACGTTGTCAGTGTCTGTATGTTGCTTAAATTCTCCCAAACAGTGGGCGCTAAAGATCACGGCACGGCAGGCCATTGCAGCCAATGAGCTCGAGTTGAAAAATAAATGTGCTTACAGCACCAGGTGGTCCCCCATCGATGTAGTAACCAGGCCCGACCCTGCTTAGCTTCCGAGATCAGACGAGATCGGGCGTGATCAGGGTGGTATGGCCGTACGCAAATGTTACCGGGTCCATACTACCTTTTATTCAGCAGGAGCACAAAAGGACTGAGAGCGCTGCCGTGGCCAGAGACGGGACTTGTACAGAAACAATGATTAGATCCATAATGAAGGAAAGCAATGCATAAAGACTTTATTCCATACTCAAAGTACCATATGAAAACGCAATGCAATACACTGCGTGTGCGGTTGAGTGATCTTTTGAAGAAATGTAACGTTGCAACACCAGGGATAGACTGCAATGTATCTCTGTCGTTGCAGCCCTCTGATGCTCCCTGCTGCCGGCGTCACAACAGTGTCTGCATGTTTCACAAATAGAGTTTGGAGAGACGTTGTCGGTGTCTGTATGTTGCTTATATTCTCCCAAACAGTGGGCGCTAAGGATCAGGGCACGGCAGACCATTGCAGCCATTGATCTCGAGCAGAAAAATAAAAATGCTTACAGCACCTGGTATTCCCAGGCGGTCACCCATCCAAGTACTAACCAGGCCCGACCCTGCTTAGCTTCCGAGATCAGACGAGATCGGGCGTGATCAGGGTGGTATGGCCTTACGCAAATGTTACCAGGTCCATACTACCTTTTATTCAGCAGGAACACAAAAGGACTGAGAGCGCTGCCGTGGCCAGAGACGGGACTTGTACAGAAACAATGATTAGATCCATAATGAAGGAAAGCAATGCATAAAGACTTTATTCCATACTCAAAGTACCATATGAAAACGCAATGCAATACACTGCGTGTGCGGTTGAGTGATCTTTTGAAGAAATGTAACGTTGCAACACCAGGGATAGACTGCAATGTATCTCTGTCGTTGCAGCCCTCTGATGCTCCCTGCTGCCGGCGTCACAACAGTGTCTGCATGTTTCACAAATAGAGTTTGGAGAGACGTTGTCGGTGTCTGTATGTTGCTTATATTCTCCCAAACAGTGGGCGCTAAGGATCAGGGCACGGCAGACCATTGCAGCCATTGATCTCGAGCAGAAAAATAAAAATGCTTACAGCACCTGGTATTCCCAGGCGGTCACCCATCCAAGTACTAACCAGGCCCGACCCTGCTTAGCTTCCGAGATCAGACGAGATCGGGCGTGATCAGGGTGGTATGGCCGTACGCAAATGTTACCGGGTCCATACTACCTTTTATTCAGCAGGAGCACAAAAGGACTGAGAGCGCTGCCGTGGCCAGAGACGGGACTTGTACAGAAACAATGATTAGATCCATAATGAAGGAAAGCAATGCATAAAGACTTTATTCCATACTCAAAGTACCATATGAAAACGCAATGCAATACACTGCGTGTGCGGTTGAGTGATCTTTTGAAGAAATGTAACGTTGCAACACCAGGGATAGACTGCAATGTATCTCTGTCGTTGCAGCCCTCTGATGCTCCCTGCTGCCGGCGTCACAACAGTGTCTGCATGTTTCACAAATAGAGTTTGGAGAGACGTTGTCGGTGTCTGTATGTTGCTTATATTCTCCCAAACAGTGGGCGCTAAGGATCAGGGCACGGCAGACCATTGCAGCCATTGATCTCGAGCAGAAAAATAAAAATGCTTACAGCACCTGGTATTCCCAGGCGGTCACCCATCCAAGTACTAACCAGGCCCGACCCTGCTTAGCTTCCGAGATCAGACGAGATCGGGCGTGATCAGGGTGGTATGGCCGTACGCAAATGTTACCGGATCCATACTACCTTTTATTCAGCAGGAGCACAAAAGGACTGAGAGCGCTGCCGTGGCCAGAGACGGGACTTGTACAGAAACAATGATTAGATCCATAATGAAGGAAAGCAATGCATAAAGACTTTATTCCATACTCAAAGTACCATATCAAAACGCAATGCAATACACTGCGTGTGCGGTTGAGTGATCTTTTGAAGAAATTTAGCGTTGCAACACCAGGGATAGACTGCAATGTATCTCTGTCGTTGCAGCCCTCTGATGCTCCCTGCTGCCGGCGTCACAACAGTGTCTGCATTTTTCACAAATCGAGTTTGGAGAGACGTTGTCAGTGTCTGTATGTTGCTTAAATTCTCCCAAACAGTGGGCGCTAAAGATCAGGGCACGGCAGACCATTGCAGCCATTGATCTCGAGCAGAAAACTAATAATGCTTACAGCACCTGGTATTCCCAGGCGGTCACCCATCCAAGTACTAACCAGGCCCGACCCTGCTTAGCTTCCGAGATCAGACGAGATCGGGCGTGATCAGGGTGGTATGGCCGTACGCAAATATTACCGGGTCCATACTACCTTTTATTCAGCAGGAGCACAAAAGGACTGAGAGCGCTGCCGTGGCCAGAGACGGGACTTGTACAGAAACAATGATTAGATCCATAATGAAGGAAAGCAATGCATAAAGACTTTATTCCATACTCAAAGTACCATATGAAAACGCAATGCAATACACTGCGTGTGCGGTTGAGTGATCTTTTGAAGAAATGTAGCGTTGCAACACCAGGGATAGACTGCAATGTATCTCTGTCGTTGCAGCCCTCTGATGCTCCCTGCTGCCGGCGTCACAACAGTGTCTGCATTTTTCACAAATAGAGTTTGGAGAGACGTTGTCAGTGTCTGTATGTTGCTCAAATTCTCCCAAACAGTGGGCGCTAAAGATCAGGGCACGGCAGACCATTGCAGCCATTGATCTCGAGCAGAAAAATAAATATGCTTACAGCACCTGGTATTCCCAGGTGGTCACCCATCCAAGTACTAACCAGGCCCGACCCTGCTTAGCTTCCGAGATCAGACGAGATCGGGCGTGATCAGGGTGGTATGGCCGTACGCAAATGTTACCGGGTCCATACTACCTTTTATTCAGCAGGAGCACAAAAGGACTGAGAGCGCTGCCGTGGCCAGAGACGGGACATGTACAGAAACAATGATTAGATCCATAATGAAGGAAAGCAATGCATAAAGACTTTATTCCATACTCAAAGTACCATATCAAAACGCAATGCAATACACTGCGTGTGCGGTTGAGTGATCTTTTGAAGAAATGTAGCGTTGCAACACCAGGGATAGACTGCAATGTATCTCTGTCGTTGCAGCCCTCTGATGCTCCCTGCTGCCGGCGTCACAACAGTGTCTGCATTTTTCACAAATAGAGTTTGGAGAGACGTTGTCAGTGTCTGTATGTTGCTTAAATTCTCCCAAACAGTGGGCGCTAAGGATCAGGGCACGGCAGACCATTGCAGCCATTGATCTCGAGCAGAAAAATAAAAATGCTTACAGCACCTGGTATTCCCAGGCGGTCACCCATCCAAGTACTAACCAGGCCCGACCCTGCTTAGCTTCCGAGATCAGACGAGATCGGGCGTGATCAGGGTGGTATGGCCGTACGCAAATGTTCCCGGGTCCATACTACGTTTTATTCAGCAGGAGCACAAAAGGACTGAGAGCGCTGCCGTGGCCAGAGACGGGACTTGTACAGAAACAATGATTAGATCCATAATGAAGGAAAGCAATGCATAAAGACTTTATTCCATACTCAAAGTACCATATCAAAACGCAATGCAATACACTGCGTGTGCGGTTGAGTGATCTTTTGAAGAAATGTAGCGTTGCAACACCAGGGATAGACTGCAATGTATCTCTGTCGTTGCAGCCCTCTGATGCTCCCTGCTGCCGGCGTCACAACAGTGTCTGCATTTTTCACAAATAGAGTTTGGAGAGACGTTGTCGGTGTCTGTATGTTGCTTAAATTCTCCCAAACAGTGGGCGCTAAAGATCAGGGCACGGCAGACCATTGCAGCCATTGATCTCGAGCAGAAAAATAAATATGCTTACAGCACCTGGTATTCCCAGGCGGTCACCCATCCAAGTACTAACCAGGCCCGACCCTGCTTAGCTTCCGAGATCAGACGAGATCGGGCGTGATCAGGGTGGTATGGCCGTACGCAAATGTTCCCGGGTCCATACTACGTTTTATTCAGCAGGAGCACAAAAGGACTGAGAGCGCTGCCGTGGCCAGAGACGGGACTTGTACAGAAACAATGATTAGATCCATAATGAAGGAAAGCAATGCATAAAGACTTTATTCCATACTCAAAGTACCATATCAAAACGCAATGCAATACAATGCGTGTGCGGTTGAGTGATCTTTTGAAGAAATGTAGCGTTGCAACACCAGGGATAGACTGCAATGTATCTCTGTCGTTGCAGCCCTCTGATGCTCCCTGCTGCCGGCGTCACAACAGTGTCTGCATTTTTCACAAATAGAGTTTGGAGAGACGTTGTCAGTGTCTGTATGTTGCTTAAATTCTCCCAAACAGTGGGCGCTAAAGATCAGGGCACGGCAGACCATTGCAGCCATTGATCTCGAGCAGAAAAATAAATATGCTTACAGCACCTGGTATTCCCAGGCGGTCACCCATCCAAGTACTAACCAGGCCCGACCCTGCTTAGCTTCCGAGATCAGACGAGATCGGGCGTGATCAGGGTGGTATGGCCGTACGCAAATGTTACCGGGTCCATACTACCTTTTATTCAGCAGGAGCACAAAAGGACTGAGAGCGCTGCCGTGGCCAGAGACGGGACTTGTACAGAAACAATGATTAGATCCATAATGAAGGAAAGCAATGCATAAAGACTTTATTCCATACTCAAAGTACCATATGAAAACGCAATGCAATACACTGCGTGTGCGGTTGAGTGATCTTTTGAAGAAATGTAGCGTTGCAACACCAGGGATAGACTGCAATGTATCTCTGTCGTTGCAGCCCTCTGATGCTCCCTGCTGCCGGCGTCACAACAGTGTCTGCATTTTTCACAAATAGAGTTTGGAGAGACGTTGTCAGTGTCTGTATGTTGCTTAAATTCTCCCAAACAGTGGGCGCTAAAGATCAGGGCACGGCAGACCATTGCAGCCATTGATCTCGAGCAGAAAAATAAATATGCTTACAGCACCTGGTATTCCCAGGCGGTCAACCATCCAAGTACTAACCAGGCCCGACCCTGCTTAGCTTCCGAGATCAGACGAGATCGGGCGTGATCAGGGTGGTATGGCCGTAAGCGAGTATTGCCGCATCCAAAGTAGCTTTTAAACAGCAGGAGCACATAAGGACTGAGAGCGCTGCCGTGACCATAGACCAGACTTGTACAGAAACAATTATTAGATCAATAATGAAGGAAAGCAATGAATGAATACTTTTTTCCGGACTCAAAGTACCATATCAAAACGCAATGCAATACACCGAGTTGGCGTGTGTGTTCGTTTGCGTGAACCTTTGAAGAAACATAGCGTTTCAAACGCTGCGATGGACTGCAGCAGGTCAAGCGAAGCAGTCATTCATAGCTCTTACTTCTTTACAACAACATGATCAGGGGAGAGCGCGAACGCAGTCCCCCACTACCAGAAATTATGCAATCGAGATTCCCACATTTGGGGAATTCGCACGGGTCAGCAACAGCCGCAGTGCAATGGCCGAGCCTCACCATGGGTGAACCACCTTCTTGATCATGGTATCTCCCTTGCCAGGTAAGTATGATTAGTACTCGTTCAGATGGGCTGAACTCTGCCCACGCGTGTTCCCTTGGAGAACGGTTGCAAAGAATTCGGAGATGTCTAGACTTTAAAGTCCGTGTTGCAGGGTTTATTTTCCAACAAGTGTGTGCAATTTGCTTGTTCTTAATGCAGATTTAAACTGTTATCCATTTTATTTCATGTTGTTAGGTATCACAAAACGGAATGTAATACGACAAAGTAGGTACTATTTTAGCGGTTTGCAATTGATTCTCTTTTCCCCCAGGATAATTAAATATGTTCTATTATTTGCCATGCGGAGCCAGCCAGTCCTGTGCACGTATGCAAATTAGCCATGTGCACCTAACAGAAGAATGACGTAATGTTGAGAACGAGTCATACTAAAAAGGGAGAGCAATCGACAGCTAAACCAGACTGTATCAATCACACACTTTGGGTCCATTCTAACTTATGATAAGAGGCTAGTCTTTAAATCTTTGCAGTGACTGAATGTTTATGATAAAACGGATTGTTTTGCATTCGATGAGTGTGTGCGACTGTGCGTTTGTCATTTCCGGCTTCGGCATACCGCATGGTAATGAAGGCCTCGTGGTGAGTTGCTTTCTTAGTGAAGCAGCCTCGCCTTGGAGTTGGATGAGTTGGAGTGATATAAGTTGCCAGTGTCTGTATGTTGCTTAAATTCTCCCAAACAGTGGGCGCTAAGGATCAGGGCACGGCAGACCATTGCAGCCATTGATCTCGAGCAGAAAAATAAAAATGCTTACAGCACCTGGTATTCCCAGGCGGTCACCCATCTAAGTACTAACCAGGCCCGACCCTGCTTAGCTTCCGAGATCAGACGAGATCGGGCGTGATCAGGGTGGTATGGCCGTACGCAAATGTTACCGGGTCCATACTACCTTTTATTCAGCAGGAGCACAAACGGACTGAGAGCGCTGCCGTGGCCAGAGACGGGACTTTTACAGAAACAATGATTAGATCCATAATGAAGGAAAGCAATGCATAAAGACTTTATTCCATACTCAAAGTACCATATGAAAACGCAATGCAATACACTGCGTGTGCGGTTGAGTGATCTTTTGAAGAAATGTAACGTTGCAACACCAGGGATAGACTGCAATGTATCTCTGTCGTTGCAGCCCTCTGATGCTCCCTGCTGCCGGCGTCACAACAGTGTCTGCATGTTTCACAAATAGAGTTTGGAGAGACTTTGTCGGTGTCTGTATGTTGCTTATATTCTTCCAAACAGTGGGCGCAAAGGATCAGGGCACGGCAGACCATTGCAGCCATTGATCTCGAGCAGAAAAATAAAAATGCTTACAGCACCTGGTATTCCCAGGCGGTCACCCATCCAAGTACTAACCAGGCCCGACCCTGCTTAGCTTCCGAGATCAGACGAGATCGGGCGTGATCAGGGTGGTATGGCCGTACGCAAATGTTACCGGGTCCATACTACCTTTTATTCAGCAGGAGCACAAACGGACTGAGAGCGCTGCCGTGGCCAGAGACGGGACTTGTACAGAAACAATGATTAGATCCATAATGAAGGAAAGCAATGCATAAAGACTTTATTCCATACTCAAAGTACCATATGAAAACGCAATGCAATACACTGCGTGTGCGGTTGAGTGATCTTTTGAAGAAATGTAACGTTGCAACACCAGGGATAGACTGCAATGTATCTCTGTCGTTGCAGCCCTCTGATGCTCCCTGCTGCCGGCGTCACAACAGTGTCTGCATGTTTCACAAATAGAGTTTGGAGAGACTTTGTCGGTGTCTGTATGTTGCTTATATTCTTCCAAACAGTGGGCGCAAAGGATCAGGGCACGGCAGACCATTGCAGCCATTGATCTCGAGCAGAAAAATAAAAATGCTTACAGCACCTGGTATTCCCAGGCGGTCACCCATCCAAGTACTAACCAGGCCCGACCCTGCTTAGCTTCCGAGATCAGACGAGATCGGGCGTGATCAGGGTGGTATGGCCGTACGCAAATGTTACCGGGTCCATACTACCTTTTATTCAGCAGGAGCACAAAAGGACTGAGAGCGCTGCCGTGGCCAGAGACGGGACTTGTACAGAAACAATGATTAGATCCATAATGAAGGAAAGCAATGCATAAAGACTTTATTCCAGACTCAAAGTATCATATCAAAACGCAATGCAATACACTGCGTGTGCGGTTGAGTGATCTTTTGAAGAAATGTAGCGTTGCAACACCAGGGATAGACTGCAATGTATCTCTGTCGTTGCAGCCCTCTGATGCTCCCTGCTGCCGGCGTCACAACAGTGTCTGCATTTTTCACAAATAGAGTTTGGAGAGACGTTGTCAGTGTCTGTATGTTGCATAAATTCTCCCAAACAGTGGGCGCTAAAGATCACGGCACGGCAGGCCATTGCAGCCAATGAGCTCGAGTTGAAAAATAAATGTGCTTACAGCACCAGGTGGTCCCCCATCGATGTAGTAACCAGGCCCGACCCTGCTTAGCTTCCAAGATCAGACGAGATCGGGCATGATCAGGCTGTTATGGCCGTAAACTAACATTTCCGGGTCCATACTAGGTTTTATACAGCAGGAGCACATAAGGACTGAGAGCGCTGCCGTGGCCAGAGACGGGACTTGTACAGAAACAATGATTAGATCCATAATGAAGGAAAGCAATGCATAAAGACTTTATTCCATACTCAAAGTACCATATGAAAACGCAATGCAATACACTGCGTGTGCGGTTGAGTGATCTTTTGAAGAAATGTAGCGTTGCAACACCAGGGATAGACTGCAATGTATCTCTGTCGTTGCAGCCCTCTGATGCTCCCTGCTGCCGGCGTCACAACAGTGTCTGCATTTTTCACAAATAGAGTTTGGAGAGACGTTGTCAGTGTCTGTATGTTGCTCAAATTCTCCCAAACAGTGGGCGCTAAAGATCAGGGCACGGCAGACCATTGCAGCCATTGATCTCGAGCAGAAAAATAAATATGCTTACAGCACCTGGTATTCCCAGGTGGTCACCCATCCAAGTACTAACCAGGCCCGACCCTGCTTAGCTTCCGAGATCAGACGAGATCGGGCGTGATCAGGGTGGTATGGCCGTACGCAAATGTTACCGGGTCCATACTACCTTTTATTCAGCAGGAGCACAAAAGGACTGAGAGCGCTGCCGTGGCCAGAGACGGGACATGTACAGAAACAATGATTAGATCCATAATGAAGGAAAGCAATGCATAAAGACTTTATTCCATACTCAAAGTACCATATCAAAACGCAATGCAATACACTGCGTGTGCGGTTGAGTGATCTTTTGAAGAAATGTAGCGTTGCAACACCAGGGATAGACTGCAATGTATCTCTGTCGTTGCAGCCCTCTGATGCTCCCTGCTGCCGGCGTCACAACAGTGTCTGCATTTTTCACAAATAGAGTTTGGAGAGACGTTGTCGGTGTCTGTATGTTGCTTAAATTCTCCCAAACAGTGGGCGCTAAAGATCAGGGCACGGCAGACCATTGCAGCCATTGATCTCGAGCAGAAAAATAAATATGCTTACAGCACCTGGTATTCCCAGGCGGTCACCCATCCAAGTACTAACCAGGCCCGACCCTGCTTAGCTTCCGAGATCAGACGAGATCGGGCGTGATCAGGGTGGTATGGCCGTACGCAAATGTTCTCGGGTCCATACTACGTTTTATTCAGCAGGAGCACAAAAGGACTGAGAGCGCTGCCGTGGCCAGAGACGGGACTTGTACAGAAACAATGATTAGATCCATAATGAAGGAAAGCAATGCATAAAGACTTTATTCCATACTCAAAGTACCATATCAAAACGCAATGCAATACAATGCGTGTGCGGTTGAGTGATCTTTTGAAGAAATGTAGCGTTGCAACACCAGGGATAGACTGCAATGTATCTCTGTCGTTGCAGCCCTCTGATGCTCCCTGCTGCCGGCGTCACAACAGTGTCTGCATTTTTCACAAATAGAGTTTGGAGAGACGTTGTCAGTGTCTGTATGTTGCTTAAATTCTCCCAAACAGTGGGCGCTAAAGATCAGGGCACGGCAGACCATTGCAGCCATTGATCTCGAGCAGAAAAATAAATATGCTTACAGCACCTGGTATTCCCAGGCGGTCACCCATCCAAGTACTAACCAGGCCCGACCCTGCTTAGCTTCCGAGATCAGACGAGATCGGGCGTGATCAGGGTGGTATGGCCGTACGCAAATGTTACCGGGTCCATACTACCTTTTATTCAGCAGGAGCACAAAAGGACTGAGAGCGCTGCCGTGGCCAGAGACGGGACTTGTACAGAAACAATGATTAGATCCATAATGAAGGAAAGCAATGCATAAAGACTTTATTCCATACTCAAAGTACCATATGAAAACGCAATGCAATACACTGCGTGTGCGGTTGAGTGATCTTTTGAAGAAATGTAGCGTTGCAACACCAGGGATAGACTGCAATGTATCTCTGTCGTTGCAGCCCTCTGATGCTCCCTGCTGCCGGCGTCACAACAGTGTCTGCATTTTTCACAAATAGAGTTTGGAGAGACGTTGTCAGTGTCTGTATGTTGCTTAAATTCTCCCAAACAGTGGGCGCTAAAGATCAGGGCACGGCAGACCATTGCAGCCATTGATCTCGAGCAGAAAAATAAATATGCTTACAGCACCTGGTATTCCCAGGCGGTCAACCATCCAAGTACTAACCAGGCCCGACCCTGCTTAGCTTCCGAGATCAGACGAGATCGGGCGTGATCAGGGTGGTATGGCCGTAAGCGAGTATTGCCGCATCCAAAGTAGCTTTTAAACAGCAGGAGCACATAAGGACTGAGAGCGCTGCCGTGACCATAGACCAGACTTGTACAGAAACAATTATTAGATCAATAATGAAGGAAAGCAATGAATGAATACTTTTTTCCGGACTCAAAGTACCATATCAAAACGCAATGCAATACACCGAGTTGGCGTGTGTGTTCGTTTGCGTGAACCTTTGAAGAAACATAGCGTTTCAAACGCTGCGATGGACTGCAGCAGGTCAAGCGAAGCAGTCATTCATAGCTCTTACTTCTTTACAACAACATGATCAGGGGAGAGCGCGAACGCAGTCCCCCACTACCAGAAATTATGCAATCGAGATTCCCACATTTGGGGAATTCGCACGGGTCAGCAACAGCCGCAGTGCAATGGCCGAGCCTCACCATGGGTGAACCACCTTCTTGATCATGGTATCTCCCTTGCCAGGTAAGTATGATTAGTACTCGTTCAGATGGGCTGAACTCTGCCCACGCGTGTTCCCTTGGAGAACGGTTGCAAAGAATTCGGAGATGTCTAGACTTTAAAGTCCGTGTTGCAGGGTTTATTTTCCAACAAGTGTGTGCAATTTGCTTGTTCTTAATGCAGATTTAAACTGTTATCCATTTTATTTCATGTTGTTAGGTATCACAAAACGGAATGTAATACGACAAAGTAGGTACTATTTTAGCGGTTTGCAATTGATTCTCTTTTCCCCCAGGATAATTAAATATGTTCTATTATTTGCCATGCGGAGCCAGCCAGTCCTGTGCACGTATGCAAATTAGCCATGTGCACCTAACAGAAGAATGACGTAATGTTGAGAACGAGTCATACTAAAAAGGGAGAGCAATCGACAGCTAAACCAGACTGTATCAATCACACACTTTGGGTCCATTCTAACTTATGATAAGAGGCTAGTCTTTAAATCTTTGCAGTGACTGAATGTTTATGATAAAACGGATTGTTTTGCATTCGATGAGTGTGTGCGACTGTGCGTTTGTCATTTCCGGCTTCGGCATACCGCATGGTAATGAAGGCCTCGTGGTGAGTTGCTTTCTTAGTGAAGCAGCCTCGCCTTGGAGTTGGATGAGTTGGAGTGATATAAGTTGTCAGTGTCTGTATGTTGCTTAAATTCTCCCAAACAGTGGGCGCTAAGGATCAGGGCACGGCAGACCATTGCAGCCATTGATCTCGAGCAGAAAAATAAAAATGCTTACAGCACCTGGTATTCCCAGGCGGTCACCCATCTAAGTACTAACCAGGCCCGACCCTGCTTAGCTTCCGAGATCAGACGAGATCGGGCGTGATCAGGGTGGTATGGCCGTACGCAAATGTTACCGGGTCCATACTACCTTTTATTCAGCAGGAGCACAAAAGGACTGAGAGCGCTGCCGTGGCCAGAGACGGGACTTGTACAGAAACAATGATTAGATCCATAATGAAGGAAAGCAATGCATAAAGACTTTATTCCATACTCAAAGTACCATATGAAAACGCAATGCAATACACTGCGTGTGCGGTTGAGTGATCTTTTGAAGAAATGTAACGTTGCAACACCAGGGATAGACTGCAATGTATCTCTGTCGTTGCAGCCCTCTGATGCTCCCTGCTGCCGGCGTCACAACAGTGTCTGCATGTTTCACAAATAGAGTTTGGAGAGACGTTGTCGGTGTCTGTATGTTGCTTATATTCTCCCAAACAGTGGGCGCTAAGGATCAGGGCACGGCAGACCATTGCAGCCATTGATCTCGAGCAGAAAAATAAAAATGCTTACAGCACCTGGTATTCCCAGGCGGTCACCCATCCAAGTACTAACCAGGCCCGACCCTGCTTAGCTTCCGAGATCAGACGAGATCGGGCGTGATCAGGGTGGTATGGCCGTACGCAAATGTTACCAGGTCCATACTACCTTTTATTCAGCAGGAACACAAAAGGACTGAGAGCGCTGCCGTGGCCAGAGACGGGACTTGTACAGAAACAATGATTAGATCCATAATGAAGGAAAGCAATGCATAAAGACTTTATTCCATACTCAAAGTACCATATCAAAACGCAATGCAATACACTGCGTGTGCGGTTGAGTGATCTTTTGAAGAAATGTAACGTTGCAACACCAGGGATAGACTGCAATGTA
The DNA here is from genome assembly GCF_949987615.1 of Pollachius pollachius. Lineage (NCBI taxonomy): Eukaryota > Metazoa > Chordata > Actinopteri > Gadiformes > Gadidae > Pollachius > Pollachius pollachius. The sequence goes on along the minus strand of NC_136938.1, from coordinate 782,355 downwards.
TCTCTGTCGTTGCAGCCCTCTGATGCTCCCTGCTGCCGGCGTCACAACAGTGTCTGCATGTTTCACAAATAGAGTTTGGAGAGACGTTGTCGGTGTCTGTATGTTGCTTATATTCTCCCAAACAGTGGGCGCTAAGGATCAGGGCACGGCAGACCATTGCAGCCATTGATCTCGAGCAGAAAAATAAAAATGCTTACAGCACCTGGTATTCCCAGGCGGTCACCCATCCAAGTACTAACCAGGCCCGACCCTGCTTAGCTTCCGAGATCAGACGAGATCGGGCGTGATCAGGGTGGTATGGCCGTACGCAAATGTTACCGGGTCCATACTACCTTTTATTCAGCAGGAGCACAAAAGGACTGAGAGCGCTGCCGTGGCCAGAGACGGGACTTGTACAGAAACAATGATTAGATCCATAATGAAGGAAAGCAATGCATAAAGACTTTATTCCATACTCAAAGTACCATATGAAAACGCAATGCAATACACTGCGTGTGCGGTTGAGTGATCTTTTGAAGAAATGTAACGTTGCAACACCAGGGATAGACTGCAATGTATCTCTGTCGTTGCAGCCCTCTGATGCTCCCTGCTGCCGGCGTCACAACAGTGTCTGCATGTTTCACAAATAGAGTTTGGAGAGACGTTGTCGGTGTCTGTATGTTGCTTATATTCTCCCAAACAGTGGGCGCTAAGGATCAGGGCACGGCAGACCATTGCAGCCATTGATCTCGAGCAGAAAAATAAAAATGCTTACAGCACCTGGTATTCCCAGGCGGTCACCCATCCAAGTACTAACCAGGCCCGACCCTGCTTAGCTTCCGAGATCAGACGAGATCGGGCGTGATCAGGGTGGTATGGCCGTACGCAAATGTTACCGGATCCATACTACCTTTTATTCAGCAGGAGCACAAAAGGACTGAGAGCGCTGCCGTGGCCAGAGACGGGACTTGTACAGAAACAATGATTAGATCCATAATGAAGGAAAGCAATGCATAAAGACTTTATTCCATACTCAAAGTACCATATCAAAACGCTATGCAATACACTGCGTGTGCGGTTGAGTGATCTTTTGAAGAAATTTAGCGTTGCAACACCAGGGATAGACTGCAATGTATCTCTGTCGTTGCAGCCCTCTGATGCTCCCTGCTGCCGGCGTCACAACAGTGTCTGCATTTTTCACAAATAGAGTTTGGAGAGACGTTGTCAGTGTCTGTATGTTGCTTAAATTCTCCCAAACAGTGGGCGCTAAAGATCAGGGCACGGCAGACCATTGCAGCCATTGATCTCGAGCAGAAAACTAAAAATGCTTACAGCACCTGGTATTCCCAGGCGGTCACCCATCCAAGTACTAACCAGGCCCGACCCTGCTTAGCTTCCGAGATCAGACGAGATCGGGCGTGATCAGGGTGGTATGGCCGTACGCAAATATTACCGGGTCCATACTACCTTTTATTCAGCAGGAGCACAAAAGGACTGAGAGCGCTGCCGTGGCCAGAGACGGGACTTGTACAGAAACAATGATTAGATCCATAATGAAGGAAAGCAATGCATAAAGACTTTATTCCATACTCAAAGTACCATATCAAAACGCAATGCAATACACTGCGTGTGCGGTTGAGTGATCTTTTGAAGAAATGTAGCGTTGCAACACCAGGGATAGACTGCAATGTATCTCTGTCGTTGCAGCCCTCTGATGCTCCCTGCTGCCGGCGTCACAACAGTGTCTGCATGTTTCACAAATAGAGTTTGGAGAGACGTTGTCAGTGTCTGTATGTTGCTTAAATTCTCCCAAACAGTGGGCGCTAAAGATCTCTGCCCGTATGCAAATTAGCCATGTTCGCCTAACAGAAGAATGACGTAATGTTGAGAACGAGTCATACTAAAAACCGAGAGCAAGCGAAAGCTAAACCAGACTGTATCAATCACACACTTTGGGTCCATTCTAACTTTTGATAAGAGGCTAGTCTTTAAATCTTTGCAGTGACTGAATGTTGATGATAAAACGGATTGTTTTGCATAAGATGAGTGTGTGCGACTGTGTGTTTGTCATTTCCGGCTTCGGCATACCGCATGGTCATGAAGGCCTCGTGGTGAGTTACTTTCTTAGTGAAGCAGCTTAGCCTTACAGTTGGATAAGTTGGAGTGATTGGAGTTTATTTTTCACAGTGAGAGAGGGGTGCACCGGTCCTGGAGGTACTGCAATACCAGGTCGATGCGTGGAGTGGACGGAGCAAGCCCCTATTCCATCTCCCAGTTCCAAAAAACAATTTAATATATGGTCCCCGGGTAGGGGACGTATCAGATATTAAACTGATAAGAACAGATACTACACTTGATCTTAGCCAAAAGGCCGAGAAGCGATGCCCACACATGCTCAGACCAAGAGTCCAGCTTCCCAAACACGTCGCTCCACTTAGCGGTTTGACAGACGACGACAAAACAAATAGAAGACCAGTCACCCTGTGTGCGTGTTTGTGAAAGCTGAAGAAAAATGCCGAGGTCGCTGCATCTCTCTGCTGGTCCCTGCTGCCAGCGTCACTAGTGTGTCTGCATGTTTCTCAAATAGAGTTTGGAGAGACGTTGTCAGTGTCTGTATGTTGCTTAAATTCTCCCAAACAGTGGGCGCTAAAGATCACGGCACGGCAGGCCATTGCAGCCAATGAGCTCGAGTTGAAAAATAAATGTGCTTACAGCACCAGGTGGTCCCCCATCGATGTAGTAACCAGGCCCGACCCTGCTTAGCTTCCGAGATCAGACGAGATCGGGCGTGATCAGGGTGGTATGGCCGTACGCAAATGTTACCGGGTCCATACTACCTTTTATTCAGCAGGAGCACAAAAGGACTGAGAGCGCTGCCGTGGCCAGAGACGGGACTTGTACAGAAACAATGATTAGATCCATAATGAAGGAAAGCAATGCATAAAGACTTTATTCCATACTCAAAGTACCATATGAAAACGCAATGCAATACACTGCGTGTGCGGTTGAGTGATCTTTTGAAGAAATGTAACGTTGCAACACCAGGGATAGACTGCAATGTATCTCTGTCGTTGCAGCCCTCTGATGCTCCCTGCTGCCGGCGTCACAACAGTGTCTGCATGTTTCACAAATAGAGTTTGGAGAGACGTTGTCGGTGTCTGTATGTTGCTTATATTCTCCCAAACAGTGGGCGCTAAGGATCAGGGCACGGCAGACCATTGCAGCCATTGATCTCGAGCAGAAAAATAAAAATGCTTACAGCACCTGGTATTCCCAGGCGGTCACCCATCCAAGTACTAACCAGGCCCGACCCTGCTTAGCTTCCGAGATCAGACGAGATCGGGCGTGATCAGGGTGGTATGGCCTTACGCAAATGTTACCAGGTCCATACTACCTTTTATTCAGCAGGAACACAAAAGGACTGAGAGCGCTGCCGTGGCCAGAGACGGGACTTGTACAGAAACAATGATTAGATCCATAATGAAGGAAAGCAATGCATAAAGACTTTATTCCATACTCAAAGTACCATATGAAAACGCAATGCAATACACTGCGTGTGCGGTTGAGTGATCTTTTGAAGAAATGTAACGTTGCAACACCAGGGATAGACTGCAATGTATCTCTGTCGTTGCAGCCCTCTGATGCTCCCTGCTGCCGGCGTCACAACAGTGTCTGCATGTTTCACAAATAGAGTTTGGAGAGACGTTGTCGGTGTCTGTATGTTGCTTATATTCTCCCAAACAGTGGGCGCTAAGGATCAGGGCACGGCAGACCATTGCAGCCATTGATCTCGAGCAGAAAAATAAAAATGCTTACAGCACCTGGTATTCCCAGGCGGTCACCCATCCAAGTACTAACCAGGCCCGACCCTGCTTAGCTTCCGAGATCAGACGAGATCGGGCGTGATCAGGGTGGTATGGCCGTACGCAAATGTTACCGGGTCCATACTACCTTTTATTCAGCAGGAGCACAAAAGGACTGAGAGCGCTGCCGTGGCCAGAGACGGGACTTGTACAGAAACAATGATTAGATCCATAATGAAGGAAAGCAATGCATAAAGACTTTATTCCATACTCAAAGTACCATATGAAAACGCAATGCAATACACTGCGTGTGCGGTTGAGTGATCTTTTGAAGAAATGTAACGTTGCAACACCAGGGATAGACTGCAATGTATCTCTGTCGTTGCAGCCCTCTGATGCTCCCTGCTGCCGGCGTCACAACAGTGTCTGCATGTTTCACAAATAGAGTTTGGAGAGACGTTGTCGGTGTCTGTATGTTGCTTATATTCTCCCAAACAGTGGGCGCTAAGGATCAGGGCACGGCAGACCATTGCAGCCATTGATCTCGAGCAGAAAAATAAAAATGCTTACAGCACCTGGTATTCCCAGGCGGTCACCCATCCAAGTACTAACCAGGCCCGACCCTGCTTAGCTTCCGAGATCAGACGAGATCGGGCGTGATCAGGGTGGTATGGCCGTACGCAAATGTTACCGGATCCATACTACCTTTTATTCAGCAGGAGCACAAAAGGACTGAGAGCGCTGCCGTGGCCAGAGACGGGACTTGTACAGAAACAATGATTAGATCCATAATGAAGGAAAGCAATGCATAAAGACTTTATTCCATACTCAAAGTACCATATCAAAACGCAATGCAATACACTGCGTGTGCGGTTGAGTGATCTTTTGAAGAAATTTAGCGTTGCAACACCAGGGATAGACTGCAATGTATCTCTGTCGTTGCAGCCCTCTGATGCTCCCTGCTGCCGGCGTCACAACAGTGTCTGCATTTTTCACAAATCGAGTTTGGAGAGACGTTGTCAGTGTCTGTATGTTGCTTAAATTCTCCCAAACAGTGGGCGCTAAAGATCAGGGCACGGCAGACCATTGCAGCCATTGATCTCGAGCAGAAAACTAATAATGCTTACAGCACCTGGTATTCCCAGGCGGTCACCCATCCAAGTACTAACCAGGCCCGACCCTGCTTAGCTTCCGAGATCAGACGAGATCGGGCGTGATCAGGGTGGTATGGCCGTACGCAAATATTACCGGGTCCATACTACCTTTTATTCAGCAGGAGCACAAAAGGACTGAGAGCGCTGCCGTGGCCAGAGACGGGACTTGTACAGAAACAATGATTAGATCCATAATGAAGGAAAGCAATGCATAAAGACTTTATTCCATACTCAAAGTACCATATCAAAACGCAATGCAATACACTGCGTGTGCGGTTGAGTGATCTTTTGAAGAAATGTAGCGTTGCAACACCAGGGATAGACTGCAATGTATCTCTGTCGTTGCAGCCCTCTGATGCTCCCTGCTGCCGGCGTCACAACAGTGTCTGCATTTTTCACAAATAGAGTTTGGAGAGACGTTGTCAGTGTCTGTATGTTGCTCAAATTCTCCCAAACAGTGGGCGCTAAAGATCAGGGCACGGCAGACCATTGCAGCCATTGATCTCGAGCAGAAAAATAAATATGCTTACAGCACCTGGTATTCCCAGGCGGTCACCCATCCAAGTACTAACCAGGCCCGACCCTGCTTAGCTTCCGAGATCAGACGAGATCGGGCGTGATCAGGGTGGTATGGCCGTACGCAAATGTTACCGGGTCCATACTACCTTTTATTCAGCAGGAGCACAAAAGGACTGAGAGCGCTGCCGTGGCCAGAGACGGGACATGTACAGAAACAATGATTAGATCCATAATGAAGGAAAGCAATGCATAAAGACTTTATTCCATACTCAAAGTACCATATCAAAACGCAATGCAATACACTGCGTGTGCGGTTGAGTGATCTTTTGAAGAAATGTAGCGTTGCAACACCAGGGATAGACTGCAATGTATCTCTGTCGTTGCAGCCCTCTGATGCTCCCTGCTGCCGGCGTCACAACAGTGTCTGCATTTTTCACAAATAGAGTTTGGAGAGACGTTGTCAGTGTCTGTATGTTGCTTAAATTCTCCCAAACAGTGGGCGCTAAGGATCAGGGCACGGCAGACCATTGCAGCCATTGATCTCGAGCAGAAAAATAAATATGCTTACAGCACCTGGTATTCCCAGGCGGTCACCCATCCAAGTACTAACCAGGCCCGACCCTGCTTAGCTTCCGAGATCAGACGAGATCGGGCGTGATCAGGGTGGTATTGCCGTAAGCGAGTATTGCCGCATCCAAAGTAGCTTTTAAACAGCAGGAGCACATAAGGACTGAGAGCGCTGCCGTGACCATAGACCAGACTTGTACAGAAACAATTATTAGATCAATAATGAAGGAAAGCAATGAATGAATACTTTTTTCCGGACTCAAAGTACCATATCAAAACGCAATGCAATACACCGAGTTGGCGTGTGTGTTCGTTTGCGTGAACCTTTGAAGAAACATAGCGTTTCAAACGCTGCGATGGACTGCAGCAGGTCAAGCGAAGCAGTCATTCATAGCTCTTACTTCTTTACAACAACATGATCAGGGGAGAGCGCGAACGCAGTCCCCCACTACCAGAAATTATGCAATCGAGATTCCCACATTTGGGGAATTCGCACGGGTCAGCAACAGCCGCAGTGCAATGGCCGAGCCTCACCATGGGTGAACCACCTTCTTGATCATGGTATCTCCCTTGCCAGGTAAGTATGATTAGTACTCGTTCAGATGGGCTGAACTCTGCCCACGCGTGTTCCCTTGGAGAACGGTTGCAAAGAATTCGGAGATGTCTAGACTTTAAAGTCCGTGTTGCAGGGTTTATTTTCCAACAAGTGTGTGCAATTTGCTTGTTCTTAATGCAGATTTAAACTGTTATCCATTTTATTTCATGTTGTTAGGTATCACAAAACGGAATGTAATACGACAAAGTAGGTACTATTTTAGCGGTTTGCAATTGATTCTCTTTTCCCCCAGGATAATTAAATATGTTCTATTATTTGCCATGCGGAGCCAGCCAGTCCTGTGCACGTATGCAAATTAGCCATGTGCACCTAACAGAAGAATGACGTAATGTTGAGAACGAGTCATACTAAAAAGGGAGAGCAATCGACAGCTAAACCAGACTGTATCAATCACACACTTTGGGTCCATTCTAACTTATGATAAGAGGCTAGTCTTTAAATCTTTGCAGTGACTGAATGTTTATGATAAAACGGATTGTTTTGCATTCGATGAGTGTGTGCGACTGTGCGTTTGTCATTTCCGGCTTCGGCATACCGCATGGTAATGAAGGCCTCGTGGTGAGTTGCTTTCTTAGTGAAGCAGCCTCGCCTTGGAGTTGGATGAGTTGGAGTGATATAAGTTGTCAGTGTCTGTATGTTGCTTAAATTCTCCCAAACAGTGGGCGCTAAGGATCAGGGCACGGCAGACCATTGCAGCCATTGATCTCGAGCAGAAAAATAAAAATGCTTACAGCACCTGGTATTCCCAGGCGGTCACCCATCTAAGTACTAACCAGGCCCGACCCTGCTTAGCTTCCGAGATCAGACGAGATCGGGCGTGATCAGGGTGGTATGGCCGTACGCAAATGTTACCGGGTCCATACTACCTTTTATTCAGCAGGAGCACAAAAGGACTGAGAGCGCTGCCGTGGCCAGAGACGGGACTTGTACAGAAACAATGATTAGATCCATAATGAAGGAAAGCAATGCATAAAGACTTTATTCCATACTCAAAGTACCATATGAAAACGCAATGCAATACACTGCGTGTGCGGTTGAGTGATCTTTTGAAGAAATGTAACGTTGCAACACCAGGGATAGACTGCAATGTATCTCTGTCGTTGCAGCCCTCTGATGCTCCCTGCTGCCGGCGTCACAACAGTGTCTGCATGTTTCACAAATAGAGTTTGGAGAGACGTTGTCGGTGTCTGTATGTTGCTTATATTCTCCCAAACAGTGGGCGCTAAGGATCAGGGCACGGCAGACCATTGCAGCCATTGATCTCGAGCAGAAAAATAAAAATGCTTACAGCACCTGGTATTCCCAGGCGGTCACCCATCCAAGTACTAACCAGGCCCGACCCTGCTTAGCTTCCGAGATCAGACGAGATCGGGCGTGATCAGGGTGGTATGGCCGTACGCAAATGTTACCAGGTCCATACTACCTTTTATTCAGCAGGAACACAAAAGGACTGAGAGCGCTGCCGTGGCCAGAGACGGGACTTGTACAGAAACAATGATTAGATCCATAATGAAGGAAAGCAATGCATAAAGACTTTATTCCATACTCAAAGTACCATATCAAAACGCAATGCAATACACTGCGTGTGCGGTTGAGTGATCTTTTGAAGAAATGTAACGTTGCAACACCAGGGATAGACTGCAATGTATCTCTGTCGTTGCAGCCCTCTGATGCTCCCTGCTGCCGGCGTCACAACAGTGTCTGCATGTTTCACAAATAGAGTTTGGAGAGACGTTGTCGGTGTCTGTATGTTGCTTATATTCTCCCAAACAGTGGGCGCTAAGGATCAGGGCACGGCAGACCATTGCAGCCATTGATCTCGAGCAGAAAAATAAAAATGCTTACAGCACCTGGTATTCCCAGGCGGTCACCCATCCAAGTACTAACCAGGCCCGACCCTGCTTAGCTTCCGAGATCAGACGAGATCGGGCGTGATCAGGGTGGTATGGCCGTACGCAAATGTTACCGGGTCCATACTACCTTTTATTCAGCAGGAGCACAAAAGGACTGAGAGCGCTGCCGTGGCCAGAGACGGGACTTGTACAGAAACAATGATTAGATCCATAATGAAGGAAAGCAATGCATAAAGACTTTATTCCATACTCAAAGTACCATATGAAAACGCAATGCAATACACTGCGTGTGCGGTTGAGTGATCTTTTGAAGAAATGTAACGTTGCAACACCAGGGATAGACTGCAATGTATCTCTGTCGTTGCAGCCCTCTGATGCTCCCTGCTGCCGGCGTCACAACAGTGTCTGCATGTTTCACAAATAGAGTTTGGAGAGACGTTGTCGGTGTCTGTATGTTGCTTATATTCTCCCAAACAGTGGGCGCTAAGGATCAGGGCACGGCAGACCATTGCAGCCATTGATCTCGAGCAGAAAAATAAAAATGCTTACAGCACCTGGTATTCCCAGGCGGTCACCCATCCAAGTACTAACCAGGCCCGACCCTGCTTAGCTTCCGAGATCAGACGAGATCGGGCGTGATCAGGGTGGTATGGCCGTACGCAAATGTTACCGGATCCATACTACCTTTTATTCAGCAGGAGCACAAAAGGACTGAGAGCGCTGCCGTGGCCAGAGACGGGACTTGTACAGAAACAATGATTAGATCCATAATGAAGGAAAGCAATGCATAAAGACTTTATTCCATACTCAAAGTACCATATCAAAACGCTATGCAATACACTGCGTGTGCGGTTGAGTGATCTTTTGAAGAAATTTAGCGTTGCAACACCAGGGATAGACTGCAATGTATCTCTGTCGTTGCAGCCCTCTGATGCTCCCTGCTGCCGGCGTCACAACAGTGTCTGCATTTTTCACAAATAGAGTTTGGAGAGACGTTGTCAGTGTCTGTATGTTGCTTAAATTCTCCCAAACAGTGGGCGCTAAAGATCAGGGCACGGCAGACCATTGCAGCCATTGATCTCGAGCAGAAAACTAAAAATGCTTACAGCACCTGGTATTCCCAGGCGGTCACCCATCCAAGTACTAACCAGGCCCGACCCTGCTTAGCTTCCGAGATCAGACGAGATCGGGCGTGATCAGGGTGGTATGGCCGTACGCAAATATTACCGGGTCCATACTACCTTTTATTCAGCAGGAGCACAAAAGGACTGAGAGCGCTGCCGTGGCCAGAGACGGGACTTGTACAGAAACAATGATTAGATCCATAATGAAGGAAAGCAATGCATAAAGACTTTATTCCATACTCAAAGTACCATATCAAAACGCAATGCAATACACTGCGTGTGCGGTTGAGTGATCTTTTGAAGAAATGTAGCGTTGCAACACCAGGGATAGACTGCAATGTATCTCTGTCGTTGCAGCCCTCTGATGCTCCCTGCTGCCGGCGTCACAACAGTGTCTGCATGTTTCACAAATAGAGTTTGGAGAGACGTTGTCAGTGTCTGTATGTTGCTTAAATTCTCCCAAACAGTGGGCGCTAAAGATCTCTGCCCGTATGCAAATTAGCCATGTTCGCCTAACAGAAGAATGACGTAATGTTGAGAACGAGTCATACTAAAAACCGAGAGCAAGCGAAAGCTAAACCAGACTGTATCAATCACACACTTTGGGTCCATTCTAACTTTTGATAAGAGGCTAGTCTTTAAATCTTTGCAGTGACTGAATGTTGATGATAAAACGGATTGTTTTGCATAAGATGAGTGTGTGCGACTGTGTGTTTGTCATTTCCGGCTTCGGCATACCGCATGGTCATGAAGGCCTCGTGGTGAGTTACTTTCTTAGTGAAGCAGCTTAGCCTTACAGTTGGATAAGTTGGAGTGATTGGAGTTTATTTTTCACAGTGAGAGAGGGGTGCACCGGTCCTGGAGGTACTGCAATACCAGGTCGATGCGTGGAGTGGACGGAGCAAGCCCCTATTCCATCTCCCAGTTCCAAAAAACAATTTAATATATGGTCCCCGGGTAGGGGACGTATCAGATATTAAACTGATAAGAACAGATTTTTTTTTTTTTTTTTTTTTTCGAAAATTTTTATTGACACACGTTGCAATACCTTATCTTTCACATCACATGTTTCCAGTTTCGTTCAATTTTTTTTTTTTTTTTTTTTTTTTTTTAAATCATACACGATGTTTTGTTTCTTTTTTTTTTTAACAACAAGGAATTGAAAAAATATAACCATCCATAAAAACAAGAATAAAACCTATGTTTTAAAAAGAAAATAAAAACCAACACTAAAAGATGCTGCTGTGCAGGAGCGGGAACACACTTAGTTAAAAGAAATTTAAAAGAAAGTGTACCCCGTCCTGCCCTCCCAACAGCGTCGGTCTCTCGGGACCTGTCGCTCAGAGGATCTCCTCCCCTCTCTGCTCCTTCCCACCTGCCTCTCCCGGAGAGCCAGGCCGCCGCTGCCTCGACCTTTCTGTGTGTGGCTCCGGCTCCCTTCTCCGAATGGGCACAGAGGCGATGTCTTCATTTTGGCTGTGTCCTAGGCCTGCCGCCTGCAGCAACGGCTACTTTTACCGTTGCTGCGGCCATCCGGATCACAGCCAAGGGGGGAATCAGCTTGTGCTTGCTTACCAGCAGGTTTCTGGAGGTCCAAAAGGCGTCTTTAATGGCGGCTAGGGTGAGCCACTGCCTGGGGAAGTTAACTGCAGTATTTTGGCTCACCCCATACAGCACCAATTGGGCTGTCAGGACCTCCCCTGCTGGCAAGTACGGGAATAGTAGGGAGCCGGCCGTTGCCCACTGGTCTCCAGCAGCGCTGCACTCCCAGAGCAGATGCCTCACCGACTCAGGCGCGCCACAACCTGGTCGGGGGCATGTTGCGGATGCGGCCATGCCCCGGGAGTGCATGACGGCTCTGACTGGGAGGATCTCGTGAGCTACCATCCATGACAGGTCCCGGAGTCTGTTGGGGAGGACAGGATGGTTAACATTTCGCCAAACAGTTGCGGGGTCGCCGAGCGCTAGCCCGCGCACTGGACTTACTGGTTCCCGCTCCTGCACCAGCGCAATCATTAATCGATGGCTTTCTAAAACTTGTAATTCCTCGTTTTCTAGGTTATATTTTTTTAAAAACTTCTTGATAAAAACATAGGACTGGGGCAGGTTAAAAGATACTGGCGTCCTATGGTCAGATACATAAAAATTGAACTTTTTCAGATAGGACCCCATCCAGAACCGGGTCATTGCCGTGCTTTTTTTTTGGCTGGGTAACGACATTGCATTTTTTACGTGTAGAGCTGCATATCGACTTCCTAGAAATAAGTTGAGGTCTGGCACTCCTTTTCCCCCTTTTTCTTTAGTTTTCTTCATTTCGTTTCTCTTGAGTCTCTCCCACTTAGACCCCCACAGGAAGTAAAAAATGGCACGTTCTAGATCTAAAAGGACTCTGCGGGGTGGAATAAAAACAGAGCATACCAATAAAAGCAAAGGTAAAATCACTGACTTAATGATTAAAACCTTTCCTTCCATTGTAAGTCCTCTAAGTCCCCAGTATCCCAGTCTCCGCCTCACTTTCCCTACCATGTCCGGCCAATTTTTGGTACCCTCCCCCTCCCTGTCAAATTTGACCCCGAGTATTTTCAAGTCGGTCTGTTTTACGGTCAGGGGAAGTCCAGTCGTCTCGGTCACCGTCCATGGTCCATAAAAAAGGGCTTGGGTCTTCTCTCTATTGAGTTTGGACCCAGAGGCCAGTCCGTAGGAGTCTGTCAAGTCGAGTGCCTTCTGTAATGAACAGATGTCAGTACATAAAATATTGACGTCGTCCATATATAAAACACACTTGCTAAAAAGTCCCCCACTTCCCGGTATGCCCACCCCTTTAATCCATTTGTCCCTTCTCAATACCTGTGCCAGTGGTTCTATGCAAGCCACGTAGAGGAGAGCAGATAAAGGACAACCCTGACGGACCCCGCAGTGCAAGTCTACTGCTTTTGTAAGTTGCCCGTTAACAAGAAATTTGCTGGTGATGTCCCGATACAGCAATCCCACCCACTCTACATACCTTTGTGGAAAACCCATTTTGGGCAGTACCTGAAATAGGTACTGGTGCGAGACCCGATCGAAAGCTTTTTCAAAATCTAAATTTAGGACTACTAGTCTAATGTTTCTGTCTCTCGCATAACAGATGGTGTCTCTAATCAGTACGAGGCTGTCAGTGATCTTTCTCCCCGGTATGCCACAGGTTTGATCCGGGTGGATTACCTCCCCTAAAACAACAGACATTCTGTTGGCTAAAAGTTTGCTAAAAAGTTTACAGTCCACGTTTAAAAGGGTAATAGGTCTCCAGTTCTTCAGGTCAGTCTTGTCGTCTTTCTTGTGTAGTAGTTTCACTATCCCTGATCTAAAACTGTCTGGTAGTCGGCCTAGTCCTTGGAATTCTGTAAAAACAGTCAACAAGTCGGTTGCTAAAATGTCCCAAAAGGTCTGATAAAATTCAAGTGAAAGCCCATCTTCCCCCGGTGATTTTCCCCCTCTAAAACTCGACAAACAATTGGAAAGTTCTAAAAGGTTAAAATCATGGGTTAAAAATGCACTTTCACTGATCTTCTTTTGTAAGGCATTCAGTATATTCTCTTTCGGTTCTTCTTCAATGCATTTTTTTTTATACAGCTCTTCATAGAAACACTCTATTTCGTCCATTGTTTCTTCTTGTGTTTTTGTGTATTCTCCATTTCTCTTTTTTAATTTGGAAATACCCTCCCCGCTGTTTATAATTTTCTTGAAAAAATATTGGGTACATTTTTCCCCTTCTTCTATGTCTCTTTCTTTACTTCTAATAATAATTCCTTTGCTCTTGACTTCTGCTAGAGCCGACATGTGTTCTTTAACCTCTCTTATTTCCTGAGTGTAATCAAACCCTTGTTGTGTTAATTTAAAATAACGTTGCAGTCTTTTCTGCAGCCCCATCATGCATTTGTTTTCTAATTTTTTTTGTTTCATCCCTGCCTTTCTAAAAAAAGTCTTTGTCCTTTCCTTCACCATTTCCCACCAGTGTGCACGTGTTTTGTATAAGTCTTGGAGGGTCTGCCATTGACTGAATTGCTCCCTGTACTTGCTGGCTAAATCTTTATCTTTTATCAGGGAGCAATTCAGTTTCCACAGACCACCACCTTTTGTCACACCTGAGGGGAGTGAAAGGGTGCAGGAGAGCATAGCGTGATCGGAGAAGAAAACAGGGGTTAATCTAGCATCGGTTGGCGGGCAGTCTCTGGTAAAAATATAGTCTATTCGAGAGGCTCTGGCACCGTCACTACTGAACCAGGTGAAGCCCTCCTCTCTTGGATGCACGGTTTTAAAACAGTCTTTCAGTTTAAAATCCCTGCACTGTGCCTGCAATAAAACCGACGTCTTGTCTACTTTAAAATCTTCCCCCGCACTTCTCCTATCGCTCCTAGTTAAAATACAATTAAAATCTCCCGCTAAAACTAAAGGCGCTCTGCCTAGCATGTGGGGCTGCAATTCTTTTAAAAGGTCATGTCTGTCATTTTTGTTGTTAAAACCATAAATGTTTAAGAGATTAAAATCCCTTCCCATAAAAGTCAAGTGTGCTAAAAGCGCCCTTCCGTCTCTCACCACCGTGCTGCCCTTCACCAAGATTGAGGGATTTTTGATTAAAATGGCCACCCCGTCATTTTTGTTTTCATTTGAACCACTCCATAAGGATTTATGTGGCCACTTTTCCTCCCATTCCCTGTAATGGTTTAAAAATGGTAGTGCACATTCTTGTAGTAAAAACACATCTGACTTAAAATTGTTAAGAAAGGATAAAATCGTTTGTGCTCTAACTTTTGATTTCACACTTCTCACATTTAGTGTCGAAATAGTGAGCACCATGATTATGGTGTTAAAAGGACAAACAATCATTAAAAGACTAAAAAACAACTATGGGTTAAAACCATCTAAAAAAAGTCATCCAATGCTTTGTGACAGAAGCTCTTCCTTTATCTCAATAGGAGATGAGTAAAGGTTGTCTGCTTCATTTCCCTCCCAGACTCTACTTTGGTCGAAAATTGAGTCTTTTGGGGTTGATTGCAGTGCAATATTTAAAAAAGAGATAGTGTTGGGAGGGTTGTTTGGGAAGACTCTGGCATCCTCCAAAGATGGATTGTCTGAGGAGCCAGGTCTTCCCCTTTTCTCTGAGGCTCCTTGAGTCTCAGAGGACAACTCTGACACTGCTCTCTTACCAGGCTGGGCTCCTGGGAGGGAGGCTTCACTGGACTCCACTTCAGACTCTTCTCCCTGGCTGTCTGTTTCTAGACTCACGGATTCCTCAGAGTCTGAAGTGGAGTCCATCTCAGCTCCACCGGCTGCCTGGGCCCCACCAGCCTCTTTCACCTCACCACTAGGTGGGGCAACCTCAGGCCCCGCCCCCTCTCCCCCAATCAGAGTTATTACTTCCAGCCTGGTGTCTTCAATTGTTTGTGCACCCCCGTCTGCCAATTTCCTTGCATTTTGTTTTACTTTGTTAGCAAAGGATTTCGGGCAGTCTCTGAAGAGATGGTTTGAGTCTCCACAGAGGTTGCACTTCCTGCCATTGGTACATTCTTCAAAAGAGTGTCCAATTTCTCTACATTTGCCGCAAACAACCTTGGTACACGCTTCCGCCAGGTGCCCTTGCTCACCACACTTGCGGCAGAGCTTGGGCTGTCCCTGGTAGTGAATGTAGCCCCTGTTCTCTCCAAGAACCATCATGGATGGGAGATGTTTCAGGCCCTGGAAGCCATGTGGGTCCCGCCATTGTTGTATGGGGACCCTCCATGAACAATTCCAGATGCCGTCCTCATCTCTCACCTTGGTGGCCTGGGCCCTCACAGTGCAGTATCTTGCCAGCCATATACAAATATCATCAGCATTTACCGTTTCATTGAACATCCTGACGATTACGGTTTTAATGGAATCGTCATTTAGTCTCTCCACTTCAAATGCTGAAAACTGGTCTTTTACCGTGTCGTAGCGTGTCCAAAATTCTTTGAGGGTTGTTGCTGCTGCGAAGCTTACATCGAATCCTTTGTTAAAGGGCAGAGTAAGAATACAATTCAAATCGTTTGCAGAAAACTTCAGGATTCCTTGGATGTGCTTCCTTGAAAAATCAAGACGGGAGATCTGAATTACCGTTCCATTTACTGACTTCAGTTTAAAACGTACGCTGTGGTGCCTCCTCATGCCGGTAGGGTTAACCGACATGGTGGAGACACCACGCTCTTAAAAAACAAGGAGGTTAAAAGCAATAAAACACTGGATATACTAAAAATACAGAAATAATAAATAAACAAATAAATACAGGCAACAATAAAATCCACTTACCTTACCTGGACAATGGACTTCTTGGTAGAGGGTATCAGCAACTGATATTTGATCCCAACTTACCAAGAAGATGGTGCAATATCCTCCGAACCTGCTATATAATTGCCACAAAATGCAATATATAGACAGCCAAGGGAGGTGATCACTGTCTTAGCCAAAAGGCCGAGAAGCGATGCCCACACATGCTCAGACCAAGAGTCCAGCTTCCCAAACACGTCGCTCCACTTAGCGGTTTGACAGACGACGACAAAACAAATAGAAGACCAGTCACCCTGTGTGCGTGTTTGTGAAAGCTGAAGAAAAATGCCGAGGTCGCTGCATCTCTCTGCTGGTCCCTGCTGCCAGCGTCACTAGTGTGTCTGCATGTTTCTCAAATAGAGTTTGGAGAGACGTTGTCAGTGTCTGTATGTTGCTTAAATTCTCCCAAACAGTGGGCGCTAAAGATCACGGCACGGCAGGCCATTGCAGCCAATGAGCTCGAGTTGAAAAATAAATGTGCTTACAGCACCAGGTGGTCCCCCATCGATGTAGTAACCAGGCCCGACCCTGCTTAGCTTCCGAGATCAGACGAGATCGGGCATGATCAGGCTGTTATGGCCGTAAACTAACATTTCCGGGTCCATACTAGGTTTTATACAGCAGGAGCACATAAGGACTGAGAGCGCTGCCGTGGCCAGAGACGGGACTTGTACAGAAACAATGATTAGATCCATAATGAAGGAAAGCAATGCATAAAGACTTTATTCCATACTCAAAGTACCATATCAAAACGCAATGCAATACACTGCGTGTGCGGTTGAGTGATCTTTTGAAGAAATGTAGCGTTGCAACACCAGGGATAGACTGCAATGTATCTCTGTCGTTGCAGCCCTCTGATGCTCCCTGCTGCCGGCGTCACAACAGTGTCTGCATTTTTCACAAATAGAGTTTGGAGAGACGTTGTCAGTGTCTGTATGTTGCTCAAATTCTCCCAAACAGTGGGCGCTAAAGATCAGGGCACGGCAGACCATTGCAGCCATTGATCTCGAGCAGAAAAATAAATATGCTTACAGCACCTGGTATTCCCAGGCGGTCACCCATCCAAGTACTAACCAGGCCCGACCCTGCTTAGCTTCCGAGATCAGACGAGATCGGGCGTGATCAGGGTGGTATGGCCGTACGCAAATGTTACCGGGTCCATACTACCTTTTATTCAGCAGGAGCACAAAAGGACTGAGAGCGCTGCCGTGGCCAGAGACGGGACATGTACAGAAACAATGATTAGATCCATAATGAAGGAAAGCAATGCATAAAGACTTTATTCCATACTCAAAGTACCATATCAAAACGCAATGCAGTACACTGCGTGTGCGGTTGAGTGATCTTTTGAAGAAATGTAGCGTTGCAACACCAGGGATAGACTGCAATGTATCTCTGTCGTTGCAGCCCTCTGATGCTCCCTGCTGCCGGCGTCACAACAGTGTCTGCATGTTTCACAAATAGAGTTTGGAGAGACGTTGTCGGTGTCTGTATGTTGCTTATATTCTCCCAAACAGTGGGCGCTAAGGATCAGGGCACGGCAGACCATTGCAGCCATTGATCTCGAGCAGAAAAATAAAAATGCTTACAGCACCTGGTATTCCCAGGCGGTCACCCATCCAAGTACTAACCAGGCCCGACCCTGCTTAGCTTCCGAGATCAGACGAGATCGGGCGTGATCAGGGTGGTATGGCCGTAAGCGAGTATTGCCGCATCCAAAGTAGCTTTTAAACAGCAGGAGCACATAAGGACTGAGAGCGCTGCCGTGACCATAGACCAGACTTGTACAGAAACAATTATTAGATCAATAATGAAGGAAAGCAATGAATGAATACTTTTTTCCGGACTCAAAGTACCATATCAAAACGCAATGCAATACACCGAGTTGGCGTGTGTGTTCGTTTGCGTGAACCTTTGAAGAAACATAGCGTTTCAAACGCTGCGATGGACTGCAGCAGGTCAAGCGAAGCAGTCATTCATAGCTCTTACTTCTTTACAACAACATGATCAGGGGAGAGCGCGAACGCAGTCCCCCACTACCAGAAATTATGCAATCGAGATTCCCACATTTGGGGAATTCGCACGGGTCAGCAACAGCCGCAGTGCAATGGCCGAGCCTCACCATGGGTGAACCACCTTCTTGATCATGGTATCTCCCTTGCCAGGTAAGTATGATTAGTACTCGTTCAGATGGGCTGAACTCTGCCCACGCGTGTTCCCTTGGAGAACGGTTGCAAAGAATTCGGAGATGTCTAGACTTTAAAGTCCGTGTTGCAGGGTTTATTTTCCAACAAGTGTGTGCAATTTGCTTGTTCTTAATGCAGATTTAAACTGTTATCCATTTTATTTCATGTTGTTAGGTATCACAAAACGGAATGTAATACGACAAAGTAGGTACTATTTTAGCGGTTTGCAATTGATTCTCTTTTCCCCCAGGATAATTAAATATGTTCTATTATTTGCCATGCGGAGCCAGCCAGTCCTGTGCACGTATGCAAATTAGCCATGTGCACCTAACAGAAGAATGACGTAATGTTGAGAACGAGTCATACTAAAAAGGGAGAGCAATCGACAGCTAAACCAGACTGTATCAATCACACACTTTGGGTCCATTCTAACTTATGATAAGAGGCTAGTCTTTAAATCTTTGCAGTGACTGAATGTTTATGATAAAACGGATTGTTTTGCATTCGATGAGTGTGTGCGACTGTGCGTTTGTCATTTCCGGCTTCGGCATACCGCATGGTAATGAAGGCCTCGTGGTGAGTTGCTTTCTTAGTGAAGCAGCCTCGCCTTGGAGTTGGATGAGTTGGAGTGATATAAGTTGTCAGTGTCTGTATGTTGCTTAAATTCTCCCAAACAGTGGGCGCTAAGGATCAGGGCACGGCAGACCATTGCAGCCATTGATCTCGAGCAGAAAAATAAAAATGCTTACAGCACCTGGTATTCCCAGGCGGTCACCCATCTAAGTACTAACCAGGCCCGACCCTGCTTAGCTTCCGAGATCAGACGAGATCGGGCGTGATCAGGGTGGTATGGCCGTACGCAAATGTTACCGGGTCCATACTACCTTTTATTCAGCAGGAGCACAAAAGGACTGAGAGCGCTGCCGTGGCCAGAGACGGGACTTGTACAGAAACAATGATTAGATCCATAATGAAGGAAAGCAATGCATAAAGACTTTATTCCATACTCAAAGTACCATATGAAAACGCAATGCAATACACTGCGTGTGCGGTTGAGTGATCTTTTGAAGAAATGTAACGTTGCAACACCAGGGATAGACTGCAATGTATCTCTGTCGTTGCAGCCCTCTGATGCTCCCTGCTGCCGGCGTCACAACAGTGTCTGCATGTTTCACAAATAGAGTTTGGAGAGACGTTGTCGGTGTCTGTATGTTGCTTATATTCTCCCAAACAGTGGGCGCTAAGGATCAGGGCACGGCAGACCATTGCAGCCATTGATCTCGAGCAGAAAAATAAAAATGCTTACAGCACCTGGTATTCCCAGGCGGTCACCCATCCAAGTACTAACCAGGCCCGACCCTGCTTAGCTTCCGAGATCAGACGAGATCGGGCGTGATCAGGGTGGTATGGCCGTACGCAAATGTTACCAGGTCCATACTACCTTTTATTCAGCAGGAACACAAAAGGACTGAGAGCGCTGCCGTGGCCAGAGACGGGACTTGTACAGAAACAATGATTAGATCCATAATGAAGGAAAGCAATGCATAAAGACTTTATTCCATACTCAAAGTACCATATCAAAACGCAATGCAATACACTGCGTGTGCGGTTGAGTGATCTTTTGAAGAAATGTAACGTTGCAACACCAGGGATAGACTGCAATGTATCTCTGTCGTTGCAGCCCTCTGATGCTCCCTGCTGCCGGCGTCACAACAGTGTCTGCATGTTTCACAAATAGAGTTTGGAGAGACGTTGTCGGTGTCTGTATGTTGCTTATATTCTCCCAAACAGTGGGCGCTAAGGATCAGGGCACGGCAGACCATTGCAGCCATTGATCTCGAGCAGAAAAATAAAAATGCTTACAGCACCTGGTATTCCCAGGCGGTCACCCATCCAAGTACTAACCAGGCCCGACCCTGCTTAGCTTCCGAGATCAGACGAGATCGGGCGTGATCAGGGTGGTATGGCCGTACGCAAATGTTACCGGGTCCATACTACCTTTTATTCAGCAGGAGCACAAAAGGACTGAGAGCGCTGCCGTGGCCAGAGACGGGACTTGTACAGAAACAATGATTAGATCCATAATGAAGGAAAGCAATGCATAAAGACTTTATTCCATACTCAAAGTACCATATGAAAACGCAATGCAATACACTGCGTGTGCGGTTGAGTGATCTTTTGAAGAAATGTAACGTTGCAACACCAGGGATAGACTGCAATGTATCTCTGTCGTTGCAGCCCTCTGATGCTCCCTGCTGCCGGCGTCACAACAGTGTCTGCATGTTTCACAAATAGAGTTTGGAGAGACGTTGTCGGTGTCTGTATGTTGCTTATATTCTCCCAAACAGTGGGCGCTAAGGATCAGGGCACGGCAGACCATTGCAGCCATTGATCTCGAGCAGAAAAATAAAAATGCTTACAGCACCTGGTATTCCCAGGCGGTCACCCATCCAAGTACTAACCAGGCCCGACCCTGCTTAGCTTCCGAGATCAGACGAGATCGGGCGTGATCAGGGTGGTATGGCCGTACGCAAATGTTACCGGATCCATACTACCTTTTATTCAGCAGGAGCACAAAAGGACTGAGAGCGCTGCCGTGGCCAGAGACGGGACTTGTACAGAAACAATGATTAGATCCATAATGAAGGAAAGCAATGCATAAAGACTTTATTCCATACTCAAAGTACCATATCAAAACGCTATGCAATACACTGCGTGTGCGGTTGAGTGATCTTTTGAAGAAATTTAGCGTTGCAACACCAGGGATAGACTGCAATGTATCTCTGTCGTTGCAGCCCTCTGATGCTCCCTGCTGCCGGCGTCACAACAGTGTCTGCATTTTTCACAAATAGAGTTTGGAGAGACGTTGTCAGTGTCTGTATGTTGCTTAAATTCTCCCAAACAGTGGGCGCTAAAGATCAGGGCACGGCAGACCATTGCAGCCATTGATCTCGAGCAGAAAACTAAAAATGCTTACAGCACCTGGTATTCCCAGGCGGTCACCCATCCAAGTACTAACCAGGCCCGACCCTGCTTAGCTTCCGAGATCAGACGAGATCGGGCGTGATCAGGGTGGTATGGCCGTACGCAAATATTACCGGGTCCATACTACCTTTTATTCAGCAGGAGCACAAAAGGACTGAGAGCGCTGCCGTGGCCAGAGACGGGACTTGTACAGAAACAATGATTAGATCCATAATGAAGGAAAGCAATGCATAAAGACTTTATTCCATACTCAAAGTACCATATCAAAACGCAATGCAATACACTGCGTGTGCGGTTGAGTGATCTTTTGAAGAAATGTAGCGTTGCAACACCAGGGATAGACTGCAATGTATCTCTGTCGTTGCAGCCCTCTGATGCTCCCTGCTGCCGGCGTCACAACAGTGTCTGCATGTTTCACAAATAGAGTTTGGAGAGACGTTGTCAGTGTCTGTATGTTGCTTAAATTCTCCCAAACAGTGGGCGCTAAAGATCTCTGCCCGTATGCAAATTAGCCATGTTCGCCTAACAGAAGAATGACGTAATGTTGAGAACGAGTCATACTAAAAACCGAGAGCAAGCGAAAGCTAAACCAGACTGTATCAATCACACACTTTGGGTCCATTCTAACTTTTGATAAGAGGCTAGTCTTTAAATCTTTGCAGTGACTGAATGTTGATGATAAAACGGATTGTTTTGCATAAGATGAGTGTGTGCGACTGTGTGTTTGTCATTTCCGGCTTCGGCATACCGCATGGTCATGAAGGCCTCGTGGTGAGTTACTTTCTTAGTGAAGCAGCTTAGCCTTACAGTTGGATAAGTTGGAGTGATTGGAGTTTATTTTTCACAGTGAGAGAGGGGTGCACCGGTCCTGGAGGTACTGCAATACCAGGTCGATGCGTGGAGTGGACGGAGCAAGCCCCTATTCCATCTCCCAGTTCCAAAAAACAATTTAATATATGGTCCCCGGGTAGGGGACGTATCAGATATTAAACTGATAAGAACAGATTTTTTTTTTTTTTTTTTTTTTCGAAAATTTTTATTGACACACGTTGCAATACCTTATCTTTCACATCACATGTTTCCAGTTTCGTTCAATTTTTTTTTTTTTTTTTTTTTTTTTTTAAATCATACACAATGTTTTGTTTCTTTTTTTTTTTAACAACAAGGAATTGAAAAAATATAACCATCCATAAAAACAAGAATAAAACCTATGTTTTAAAAAGAAAATAAAAACCAACACTAAAAGATGCTGCTGTGCAGGAGCGGGAACACACTTAGTTAAAAGAAATTTAAAAGAAAGTGTACCCCGTCCTGCCCTCCCAACAGCGTCGGTCTCTCGGGACCTGTCGCTCAGAGGATCTCCTCCCCTCTCTGCTCCTTCCCACCTGCCTCTCCCGGAGAGCCAGGCCGCCGCTGCCTCGACCTTTCTGTGTGTGGCTCCGGCTCCCTTCTCCGAATGGGCACAGAGGCGATGTCTTCATTTTGGCTGTGTCCTAGGCCTGCCGCCTGCAGCAACGGCTACTTTTACCGTTGCTGCGGCCATCCGGATCACAGCCAAGGGGGGAATCAGCTTGTGCTTGCTTACCAGCAGGTTTCTGGAGGTCCAAAAGGCGTCTTTAATGGCGGCTAGGGTGAGCCACTGCCTGGGGAAGTTAACTGCAGTATTTTGGCTCACCCCATACAGCACCAATTGGGCTGTCAGGACCTCCCCTGCTGGCAAGTACGGGAATAGTAGGGAGCCGGCCGTTGCCCACTGGTCTCCAGCAGCGCTGCACTCCCAGAGCAGATGCCTCACCGACTCAGGCGCGCCACAACCTGGTCGGGGGCATGTTGCGGATGCGGCCATGCCCCGGGAGTGCATGACGGCTCTGACTGGGAGGATCTCGTGAGCTACCATCCATGACAGGTCCCGGAGTCTGTTGGGGAGGACAGGATGGTTAACATTTCGCCAAACAGTTGCGGGGTCGCCGAGCGCTAGCCCGCGCACTGGACTTACTGGTTCCCGCTCCTGCACCAGCGCAATCATTAATCGATGGCTTTCTAAAACTTGTAATTCCTCGTTTTCTAGGTTATATTTTTTTAAAAACTTCTTGATAAAAACATAGGACTGGGGCAGGTTAAAAGATACTGGCGTCCTATGGTCAGATACATAAAAATTGAACTTTTTCAGATAGGACCCCATCCAGAACCGGGTCATTGCCGTGCTTTTTTTTTGGCTGGGTAACGACATTGCATTTTTTACGTGTAGAGCTGCATATCGACTTCCTAGAAATAAGTTGAGGTCTGGCACTCCTTTTCCCCCTTTTTCTTTAGTTTTCTTCATTTCGTTTCTCTTGAGTCTCTCCCACTTAGACCCCCACAGGAAGTAAAAAATGGCACGTTCTAGATCTAAAAGGACTCTGCGGGGTGGAATAAAAACAGAGCATACCAATAAAAGCAAAGGTAAAATCACTGACTT
This sequence comes from Pollachius pollachius, assembly GCF_949987615.1. Lineage (NCBI taxonomy): Eukaryota > Metazoa > Chordata > Actinopteri > Gadiformes > Gadidae > Pollachius > Pollachius pollachius. Next base: position 758,787 of record NC_136938.1, on the reverse strand, counting down.
AATGATTAAAACCTTTCCTTCCATTGTAAGTCCTCTAAGTCCCCAGTATCCCAGTCTCCGCCTCACTTTCCCTACCATGTCCGGCCAATTTTTGGTACCCTCCCCCTCCCTGTCAAATTTGACCCCGAGTATTTTCAAGTCGGTCTGTTTTACGGTCAGGGGAAGTCCAGTCGTCTCGGTCACCGTCCATGGTCCATAAAAAAGGGCTTGGGTCTTCTCTCTATTGAGTTTGGACCCAGAGGCCAGTCCGTAGGAGTCTGTCAAGTCGAGTGCCTTCTGTAATGAACAGATGTCAGTACATAAAATATTGACGTCGTCCATATATAAAACACACTTGCTAAAAAGTCCCCCACTTCCCGGTATGCCCACCCCTTTAATCCATTTGTCCCTTCTCAATACCTGTGCCAGTGGTTCTATGCAAGCCACGTAGAGGAGAGCAGATAAAGGACAACCCTGACGGACCCCGCAGTGCAAGTCTACTGCTTTTGTAAGTTGCCCGTTAACAAGAAATTTGCTGGTGATGTCCCGATACAGCAATCCCACCCACTCTACATACCTTTGTGGAAAACCCATTTTGGGCAGTACCTGAAATAGGTACTGGTGCGAGACCCGATCGAAAGCTTTTTCAAAATCTAAATTTAGGACTACTAGTCTAATGTTTCTGTCTCTCGCATAACAGATGGTGTCTCTAATCAGTACGAGGCTGTCAGTGATCTTTCTCCCCGGTATGCCACAGGTTTGATCCGGGTGGATTACCTCCCCTAAAACAACAGACATTCTGTTGGCTAAAAGTTTGCTAAAAAGTTTACAGTCCACGTTTAAAAGGGTAATAGGTCTCCAGTTCTTCAGGTCAGTCTTGTCGTCTTTCTTGTGTAGTAGTTTCACTATCCCTGATCTAAAACTGTCTGGTAGTCGGCCTAGTCCTTGGAATTCTGTAAAAACAGTCAACAAGTCGGTTGCTAAAATGTCCCAAAAGGTCTGATAAAATTCAAGTGAAAGCCCATCTTCCCCCGGTGATTTTCCCCCTCTAAAACTCGACAAACAATTGGAAAGTTCTAAAAGGTTAAAATCATGGGTTAAAAATGCACTTTCACTGATCTTCTTTTGTAAGGCATTCAGTATATTCTCTTTCGGTTCTTCTTCAATGCATTTTTTTTTATACAGCTCTTCATAGAAACACTCTATTTCGTCCATTGTTTCTTCTTGTGTTTTTGTGTATTCTCCATTTCTCTTTTTTAATTTGGAAATACCCTCCCCGCTGTTTATAATTTTCTTGAAAAAATATTGGGTACATTTTTCCCCTTCTTCTATGTCTCTTTCTTTACTTCTAATAATAATTCCTTTGCTCTTGACTTCTGCTAGAGCCGACATGTGTTCTTTAACCTCTCTTATTTCCTGAGTGTAATCAAACCCTTGTTGTGTTAATTTAAAATAACGTTGCAGTCTTTTCTGCAGCCCCATCATGCATTTGTTTTCTAATTTTTTTTGTTTCATCCCTGCCTTTCTAAAAAAAGTCTTTGTCCTTTCCTTCACCATTTCCCACCAGTGTGCACGTGTTTTGTATAAGTCTTGGAGGGTCTGCCATTGACTGAATTGCTCCCTGTACTTGCTGGCTAAATCTTTATCTTTTATCAGGGAGCAATTCAGTTTCCACAGACCACCACCTTTTGTCACACCTGAGGGGAGTGAAAGGGTGCAGGAGAGCATAGCGTGATCGGAGAAGAAAACAGGGGTTAATCTAGCATCGGTTGGCGGGCAGTCTCTGGTAAAAATATAGTCTATTCGAGAGGCTCTGGCACCGTCACTACTGAACCAGGTGAAGCCCTCCTCTCTTGGATGCACGGTTTTAAAACAGTCTTTCAGTTTAAAATCCCTGCACTGTGCCTGCAATAAAACCGACGTCTTGTCTACTTTAAAATCTTCCCCCGCACTTCTCCTATCGCTCCTAGTTAAAATACAATTAAAATCTCCCGCTAAAACTAAAGGCGCTCTGCCTAGCATGTGGGGCTGCAATTCTTTTAAAAGGTCATGTCTGTCATTTTTGTTGTTAAAACCATAAATGTTTAAGAGATTAAAATCCCTTCCCATAAAAGTCAAGTGTGCTAAAAGCGCCCTTCCGTCTCTCACCACCGTGCTGCCCTTCACCAAGATTGAGGGATTTTTGATTAAAATGGCCACCCCGTCATTTTTGTTTTCATTTGAACCACTCCATAAGGATTTATGTGGCCACTTTTCCTCCCATTCCCTGTAATGGTTTAAAAATGGTAGTGCACATTCTTGTAGTAAAAACACATCTGACTTAAAATTGTTAAGAAAGGATAAAATCGTTTGTGCTCTAACTTTTGATTTCACACTTCTCACATTTAGTGTCGAAATAGTGAGCACCATGATTATGGTGTTAAAAGGACAAACAATCATTAAAAGACTAAAAAACAACTATGGGTTAAAACCATCTAAAAAAAGTCATCCAATGCTTTGTGACAGAAGCTCTTCCTTTATCTCAATAGGAGATGAGTAAAGGTTGTCTGCTTCATTTCCCTCCCAGACTCTACTTTGGTCGAAAATTGAGTCTTTTGGGGTTGATTGCAGTGCAATATTTAAAAAAGAGATAGTGTTGGGAGGGTTGTTTGGGAAGACTCTGGCATCCTCCAAAGATGGATTGTCTGAGGAGCCAGGTCTTCCCCTTTTCTCTGAGGCTCCTTGAGTCTCAGAGGACAACTCTGACACTGCTCTCTTACCAGGCTGGGCTCCTGGGAGGGAGGCTTCACTGGACTCCACTTCAGACTCTTCTCCCTGGCTGTCTGTTTCTAGACTCACGGATTCCTCAGAGTCTGAAGTGGAGTCCATCTCAGCTCCACCGGCTGCCTGGGCCCCACCAGCCTCTTTCACCTCACCACTAGGTGGGGCAACCTCAGGCCCCGCCCCCTCTCCCCCAATCAGAGTTATTACTTCCAGCCTGGTGTCTTCAATTGTTTGTGCACCCCCGTCTGCCAATTTCCTTGCATTTTGTTTTACTTTGTTAGCAAAGGATTTCGGGCAGTCTCTGAAGAGATGGTTTGAGTCTCCACAGAGGTTGCACTTCCTGCCATTGGTACATTCTTCAAAAGAGTGTCCAATTTCTCTACATTTGCCGCAAACAACCTTGGTACACGCTTCCGCCAGGTGCCCTTGCTCACCACACTTGCGGCAGAGCTTGGGCTGTCCCTGGTAGTGAATGTAGCCCCTGTTCTCTCCAAGAACCATCATGGATGGGAGATGTTTCAGGCCCTGGAAGCCATGTGGGTCCCGCCATTGTTGTATGGGGACCCTCCATGAACAATTCCAGATGCCGTCCTCATCTCTCACCTTGGTGGCCTGGGCCCTCACAGTGCAGTATCTTGCCAGCCATATACAAATATCATCAGCATTTACCGTTTCATTGAACATCCTGACGATTACGGTTTTAATGGAATCGTCATTTAGTCTCTCCACTTCAAATGCTGAAAACTGGTCTTTTACCGTGTCGTAGCGTGTCCAAAATTCTTTGAGGGTTGTTGCTGCTGCGAAGCTTACATCGAATCCTTTGTTAAAGGGCAGAGTAAGAATACAATTCAAATCGTTTGCAGAAAACTTCAGGATTCCTTGGATGTGCTTCCTTGAAAAATCAAGACGGGAGATCTGAATTACCGTTCCATTTACTGACTTCAGTTTAAAACGTACGCTGTGGTGCCTCCTCATGCCGGTAGGGTTAACCGACATGGTGGAGACACCACGCTCTTAAAAAACAAGGAGGTTAAAAGCAATAAAACACTGGATATACTAAAAATACAGAAATAATAAATAAACAAATAAATACAGGCAACAATAAAATCCACTTACCTTACCTGGACAATGGACTTCTTGGTAGAGGGTATCAGCAACTGATATTTGATCCCAACTTACCAAGAAGATGGTGCAATATCCTCCGAACCTGCTATATAATTGCCACAAAATGCAATATATAGACAGCCAAGGGAGGTGATCACTGTCTTAGCCAAAAGGCCGAGAAGCGATGCCCACACATGCTCAGACCAAGAGTCCAGCTTCCCAAACACGTCGCTCCACTTAGCGGTTTGACAGACGACGACAAAACAAATAGAAGACCAGTCACCCTGTGTGCGTGTTTGTGAAAGCTGAAGAAAAATGCCGAGGTCGCTGCATCTCTCTGCTGGTCCCTGCTGCCAGCGTCACTAGTGTGTCTGCATGTTTCTCAAATAGAGTTTGGAGAGACGTTGTCAGTGTCTGTATGTTGCTTAAATTCTCCCAAACAGTGGGCGCTAAAGATCACGGCACGGCAGGCCATTGCAGCCAATGAGCTCGAGTTGAAAAATAAATGTGCTTACAGCACCAGGTGGTCCCCCATCGATGTAGTAACCAGGCCCGACCCTGCTTAGCTTCCGAGATCAGACGAGATCGGGCATGATCAGGCTGTTATGGCCGTAAACTAACATTTCCGGGTCCATACTAGGTTTTATACAGCAGGAGCACATAAGGACTGAGAGCGCTGCCGTGGCCAGAGACGGGACTTGTACAGAAACAATGATTAGATCCATAATGAAGGAAAGCAATGCATAAAGACTTTATTCCATACTCAAAGTACCATATCAAAACGCAATGCAATACACTGCGTGTGCGGTTGAGTGATCTTTTGAAGAAATGTAGCGTTGCAACACCAGGGATAGACTGCAATGTATCTCTGTCGTTGCAGCCCTCTGATGCTCCCTGCTGCCGGCGTCACAACAGTGTCTGCATTTTTCACAAATAGAGTTTGGAGAGACGTTGTCAGTGTCTGTATGTTGCTCAAATTCTCCCAAACAGTGGGCGCTAAAGATCAGGGCACGGCAGACCATTGCAGCCATTGATCTCGAGCAGAAAAATAAATATGCTTACAGCACCTGGTATTCCCAGGCGGTCACCCATCCAAGTACTAACCAGGCCCGACCCTGCTTAGCTTCCGAGATCAGACGAGATCGGGCGTGATCAGGGTGGTATGGCCGTACGCAAATGTTACCGGGTCCATACTACCTTTTATTCAGCAGGAGCACAAAAGGACTGAGAGCGCTGCCGTGGCCAGAGACGGGACATGTACAGAAACAATGATTAGATCCATAATGAAGGAAAGCAATGCATAAAGACTTTATTCCATACTCAAAGTACCATATCAAAACGCAATGCAGTACACTGCGTGTGCGGTTGAGTGATCTTTTGAAGAAATGTAGCGTTGCAACACCAGGGATAGACTGCAATGTATCTCTGTCGTTGCAGCCCTCTGATGCAACCCGGTATCACGCCATTGCGTGCTCCTGCGCACGAACGTTAATCTATTGAAGCGTGTTCCCGAGCACGATAGTCCGACTTTTTGCGTGTTACACAAAACGAAATGTAAACCAATGCATTCTGAATGGGAGTGTTCTAAGACAATTAACGTTCTCCACAAAACGCTACGAGAGAGAGAGAAAGAGAGAGCGGGAGGGACAGAGAGAGAGAGAGAGAGCGAGAGAGAGGCTTCAGAAAGGGTGTGCGCAGATAGTACTGTGCACCCTAGTTATGTTTATGCCAAAACCTATATATATAATTAGGCTATAATTATATTATTTAGCGTGTAATGAGACAATCTATAGCCAAATTGTCGAAGATGCCCGAGAATCTTTCGGGATATCAGCATGGGAAATCGGCGAATCAGACCCATGAATCTATTGTAGCGACCCTGGGACAGTTAAATAGTTTGTGTGTTATGTGTTACATTATATTTCGTTGTCCGTTATGCCAGTTGTTCTATGTGCATGTATTGTAATGTTATTCTTGTCAAACAGCGTGTGGGGCGAATCATTAGGTCAGCTGGGGGAGGGCCTTGGAAGAACAGGAGGGTGGGGGCCTGCACGCGAGTGAGACCGTGTTGCCGGGGTAACCGGGGTTTGTTTGGGTCCGGTTTTCAGCTGTTGGTTTCAATGTTGTTACAATGTTACGGGTTTCAGTGACCTTGTTTTTGGTCCATTAAAACTACCTTCAACTAATGACTCGACATGATTATGTCACCGGCGAGGTCGTTACACTATAAAGAAACACGTCATCTCAAGCGGGAGAGAAAGTTTGCGGTGCTGGTTTGTGTCACCAACCCAGCAACCCAGTCGCCAAGAAAAAACGCTGACAGTGCACGTTTCCATGAACACTGGATACGTAGCATTTCAACGTAAAAAATAGCGTGTTATACCTACAGTATCCACGTGTGCCGCTGTGGAGGCGGGTTTCGGGGTTTGGGACACGATTGTTTAGGGGGGGGGGGGGGGGGGGGGGGAGACTGTTGTTGACCGGGGAGGGGGGGGGGGGGGGGAGACACGTTTGTTGAGGGGGGGGGGGGGGGGACACACGATTGTAGGGGGGGGGGGGGGGGGGGGGGGGGGGGGGGGGGGGGACACACCAACCCAGCAACCCAGTCGCCAAGAAAAAACGTTGACGGTGCACGTTTCCATGAACACTGGATACGTAGCATTTCAACGTAAAAAATAGCGTGTTATACCTACAGTATCCACGTGTGCCGCTGTGGAGGCGGGTTTCGGGGTTTGGGACACGATTGTTTAGGGGGGGGGGGGGGGGGGAGACTGTTGTTGACCGGGGAGGGGGAGGGGGGGGGGGGGGGGGGAGACACGTTTGTTGAGGGGGACGACGACACACGATTGTAGGGGGGGGGACACACGTTAGTTGAAGGGGGGGGGGGGGGGGACACGTTTGTTGAGGGGGGGAGACACGTTTGTATCCTAACAACAAAACAAGTTAACAAAAGCCCCATTTGTCAACTGAGAACCCCAATTCCCAGAATCCCCCGCGGCTTCGGAACACGGCGTAGCTTATATTAATCTTTATTATCTGAATGGGAAATGCAATATTTTAGGACAGATACACCATTAAACGCGTTTCTAATGACATTTCTAGCGAGAAATGTACATTTTCCTTACATAATCTTCAGTCAGTGAATGTGTATGATCTTTATTAATCTTTATTATCTGAATGGGAAATGCAATATTTTAGGACAGATACACCATTAAACGCGTTTCTAATGACTTTTCTAGCGAGAAATGTACATTTTCCTTACATAATCTTCAGTCAGTGAATGTGTATGATCTTTATTAATCTTTATTATCTGAATGGGAAATGCAATATTTTAGGACCGATTCACCGTTAAACGTGTTTCTAATAACATTTCTAGCGAGAAATATACTTTTTACTTGCATAATCTTTAGTCAGTGATTGTGTCTGATCTTTAGTTTAATAGTTATTAGGATTTGATCGGCTCGCTCGCATGTTTCAACGACGTCAGGTTGCTTTCGCTAAAGTAGCAGCTCACGTGCTTCCTGCGTTTGTGTTATTAAACTGTTACTTTATGTAACTTTTAATGATATCATCTTGTTAGAAACACGTATATCTGAGAGCCAACCCAGTCGCCAAAAGCATACGTTGACAGTGTACTTTTCGTGAATACTGGATTACGTCGCATTTCAACATAAAATAGCGTGTTATACACACACACACACACACACGCACGCACACGCACAGACACACGCGCGCGCGCGCACACACAAACACACACACACACACACATACACACACACACACACACACACACACAGTATCTTGTACAATGATTTTTAGATTTCTTCTTTGTAAAACTTGAAAAATAAAGTAAGTTTTGGCTTTGGAAAAGTAATTATTTCCCTTATTATACAAATAGGCTATGCTGTTAAGGCTGCCGTGTTCCAATACCTGTACTTCCATGAGTATACTTAAAGGAAGTATACTATCCGTACTATCTACTACGTTAATTTTTCAGATGTGAGTGCTGTTCCAAATCGAGTACTCCGTGGTGCACTAACCGGAAATTACGATCACGACTGCCGCCGTGGCTCCTCCCCCGCAATAAACATCCCGCTTTGAAAGGTGAACTCTTTACGCCTAGCAGCTATAAAAAACTATAAAAACTAAAAAATGACTCTATTAATGCAGGCTATGTGGAAAATGCGCCGACTTTGGCTCAGCCTGGCTCCGACTCTTCCGCTACGTATACATATGTGTAATCCAGCACATATAAAGACGGGGACCAGAAAATAATTACTTTCTCTCCATTGAAACCCATTCATATTTTTCGATCTCAGAGGTCCCATGAGGGGCCTACCGGAAGGGGCGAACTTACGAGCTCTATGACGCTGCTCTCGAGCGACATATAGATAGGACTGCTAATCTTACAAGCATTCTCAAGATCGATTGTCGGCAGTAGTTCTATTCATTCTATCGCTGTAACTTTTCTCTCGTGTTGCTATGGACAAGTTGTTTGACCTGGATCTCCGTGACCCCCGCACAGAAGGAAGACACCTTGCCGTTGGGTTGATGCATGACCAATTCCTTGCAGAAGCCATGGTAACAACCTTTTGTACATTAACTGAACTTGAACTTGTACATGAAATGAATGTTTCAGTACCTCAGAAACTCCGTCTAACAAGATGTTGGACTTAAACACACAGGAGGCTGCGGAGAATGTCAATCGGGCAAGATCTGGAGGGGATTCACCACGGAGCTCAACCAAACGGAGCGGACGCGGCAAGGCCAGAGGGAGACGTGGAGGCCGTGCGGGCCATACAGGCCGTGCAGACCGATGGAGTGGCCTAACTACAGGTTTGTTTATGTGCAAATTCAGATTAGTTTAATTTGGTGACAAACAATTACCCATGGCAATTAGGGATGGGTCAGAATTTTCTATTATTCGATTTTTCGTTCCCGTGGGTCAAAGTCGATTTGTAACATTTGGACCGTTAAAGGTTGGGTATGGGATTTGCGAAACGCCAGCAGATTTTGAAAATACACAACTCAAATGGTCCTACCCCCTCTCCTTCAACGCTGACTCTACCCATTCCAAGTACAAGTACATGGGAGCGGGGGAGAGGGAGTGGCGTACGACCGTTTGATTGACGTACTTACTGTCAAATGAGTTTCTTGCAGCAGTGCAAGCACTTGAGTGTCTGCCGTAGAGATATATTAATCTGTCATGTACTGTTTAACAGGCATGGACACTGAGGTGTTGGCACTTCCTTCAGAGGATTCCTTGCCCTTACCCAGAGCACAGCAAAATCCTCAAGAGATGTTTGGTAAATATACAGTGTTTAATTCTGAAATCCAAATACTGTATATAGAATGTAGATCATTTGGTTATATTTTATTTGCAGAACAAAACATGGAGAGGCTTTCTGCCTTACTGGATTCAAGCCCCTGTCCTGCTGAGCCTGAGAGAAGCGCAGCATCATCGTGGTCTGTTAGGCAGCAGAAAGCCTCTGACCGTTGGGAGGAAGCACGGCCGTACCACCTCAGATGCCTTTTGGAATCTGAGGCTGTTGGCAAGCCATTGTGTTGCTTCTGCCACAAGCCGGCTGTTATAAGGTTGGATGTTCATCAATCAAATAATAGAATGTATCTATGTACACTAAAAAAAGTATATCATATAAATTGAGTGACTTGACTTGAGTGTTTTGTCTGCTTAGGTGCAGAGAGTGCCTTCCGGAGCAGTGGTTTTGTGGGGCCTGCGACATGCATAACCACAGCAAACGGCCACTCCACAACAGGGACAGCGTGGTGGATGGCTTCTTTAAAGCCTTTCCCCCATCCACATGTATCTCAAGAGGAGAGACTGGAATATATGCCACACATGAGCAAGGTAAGGTCTGACAAATCTACCTGTCTAGACTTCCTGATCCTTATCTTGTTTATTCAGTCTGCTGCCATATACAGAATGTTCACTTTTCTTTTCGACAGATCGCATTTTACCCACAATGCCAGCACAGCACTGCACCTGCCAGGTCCCTAGCTTCACAGTGGAAGCTGGGAAACCAGTCATCTTGATTACCATCAATGGTAGAAACCAGTTCTCTATTTAGACTTCTGTTAGTCTAATATACAATATGTGTCAATGATTATGACTAATGTTGTTTTTTTCGTTAGGGCGTTATGATTTGCATTTGCCACGTTATGTGTGCCAAACATGCCTGCAGCAGTGGGCCCCTGATGTGAGAGACCTAGTCAGGAGTGGATATTGGCCAGCTTCTGCAAATGCTTCCACAATCTGCACGGTGGACCTCCTCAACACCTTTCAGGAGCTGAAGTTGATCTCACCTGGATTCTCCAGGCAAGCCCTTGCAAAAATGCTGGAACATCGCACACTGTGTGCAGGAAGAGTAAGTGACATCAGCAATACTATTTATTATGCTCACCAATATTGTCAGCAAAAAAATTTTTTTTTTTTTTGACTATCTCAAAAATGTTTTCCATATTCTGATATACTTTCTAGTCTGGACAGATCAACGGGGATGCCCTGCAGAGGAGCTTTCTTGAGTTTGCATACGCCTCCTTTGAGAAAGACCAGCTCTGCTGTGATACCCCTTTCACCTGCCCTGCCTGCACACCTGAAATGGTAGCAGTGTCAGCAGATGGCAACAGGAAGCTTTATCGCTTTGGCCATACTGGAAGGTGCACTTTAAGTTCTCTGTGGTAATTGAGTCGTGACTGTAAGTGACAACAAGAGTAGGTAATGGATGTTATATATTTTTCCCCTAGATCTAATGACACTCCCTTTTTTGATGGGCTATTTCTAGCCAAAGACAGTGAGGTGTCTGATTTTGTCAACACAATACAGATGGCGGTGAAGAATGTAAGTTTAAGCTAAGTTTAAACACTCAAATAGTTCTGTTACTAAAGGAATCATTGCATTTCCTGGACTTCTAGAAGTATTCCATACTCCCTACTCTTTTGTCGTGAATTACATTAACAATATGTGTATGCACTATATTCACAGATAAAGGGGAGAGGCACATGTGGAGACTCTCAATGGGCAGCAGCAAGGGAGACCTCTAGGCGGGCCTCTAAACTGGATGAGGAAGGCGTTGAGGTTGCGGTGTGTCGGCATGGCTTCCTTTTTAAAAGCCCTTAACATGTACCGAGGAGAGATATTTGCGTATCCTATGTATCTCCAAAGGGAGCTTCTCCCAAGCAAGGCACAGTTTTTTGCTATGGATGTGGCATGCAAATACTGGCCATACCTACAAAAAGTTGCTTCGGTCATTCCAGCTCTCAAGAGCCTCACAGAAATGAAGCCCTTCCTGAGCATCATGCATGCAAGAGCTCATGCTACCAAGTGTGAGGTATGTCTGTTATCTGTTATTTTCAAATGAATACGCCATGTGTTACTATAGGAATGGACAGCTTTAAGCTGAATTCCTTTTCCATAATATTTGTCCACGTTTTCCAACTGCTTCATTGGCTCTAATGAACCCCAAATCCACCCATCCTTGCAACAGATAAAATGGAGTGGTCGGAATCAGAAGGGAGCAGGCACAACTGCCGGTGAGGAGGTGGAGCAAATAAACAGCTACCTCTCCCGTTGTGCCCTGACAACAAAGTACATGTCAAAAGCAGGTAAGTCACTTTGGTCTGAGTTTATGCTATCATCTAATATTGCTCATAGATTGCAGAACATAATGTAATTCTCCTTATACCAGCACGTGTGGACATGCTCACTGTGCATGCAATGGGTTGGAACCATCACAAAGCAGAGACGCTACACAAGGCCCTCTCCACAAGATATGTGAAGGTATGTTTCATATTCATGTATGTTTTTGTGCCAGTTGTTAGGCAGACTGAGTTCCTATTGTAATTATTGTAAATATTTTAGACATCTAAAAGGGCAGAAGAAGAGGCAGAGAGGCTGTCACAACTGCAGAAGGACCTGCAGTGCTCAAATGCAATGGCTGTACAGTGGATTGCTGAAGTCAAGGAATGGGCAGAGAGCGGTGAGGACAGAACAATATACATGCCTTTTTGCAGTTTCCTTACAGACATTTGTGTTCAAACGGTAATCAAAATAATACACAATCAGTGAAGCATTAGTGCTGCAAAAATCTAGAAAACTCGGTTGCATTGTATAGAATACAGTACACTGAGCTTAATTTCACCCTAACGGATATCTACAGAGACCCCAGTAACGGGTCTGCACGTTCTCCAGCAGTCCATTGAGGGTCTCCATCTGGGTCTAAAGCAACAGAAACAAACCCTCTACCGTCAGAATGGTATGTAGGCTTTTTCTTGAGTTATCCGGTATACCTAACAATGTATCTATATTGTTTTTAATATAACCTATACAAGGTTTTTGTGTCTGCATATTACGTTTCTCCTAAACAATCTAGACAGCAACAAGCTTCGCCATCGTCTCCGAAGAAAGTTGACGGAAGACAAAAAGCGCCTTCTCCAGGAGATTGATAAATACAACAGTCTTGTTGCAGACCTCTCCAAAAGGATTGATGTGGCCTTGGTTGACCACTCTTTGGCTGGACAGAGCACTGGCGCAATATGGCCATGGGAGGACTATGGCAGTGGTATGCATTTTTCAATGCTTTTAAAATGTCATGCAGTATATCGGAATAGTGAACTATCCTGAAATGATATATTAAATATAATGGTGGTTTTGTAATATATAAAACGATTTTGGGAAAGAAACATCATTTCTAAATTCTGTTTCCATTATGGTTGCATTGCTAAATGTTATGCCAGATACTCATGTATTGATCTTAATATTTTGGATCATTAGTAACAATCGGGGTCAAGAAACGACTGCACGACCAGGAAATGCTGAAAACACGGCTGGAAGAGGAGCTCCCTATCCTGGTGTTGGAGATGGCCCAGCACTGTACGTGGTTGCAGAACCTGGGAGTGGCCCTCAAGACGGAGCTTGCAAGATACGGTAAGTTAAAGACAAGTTTTGGGGATCCCATTTAATGTATTCAATTAGTGGGGGATGTTTCAATATATATTAACGTCGTTGGGTTTTCTGTCCTCTACTTGTAGAAGATGAAAATGGACTTCACTGTCTCTTGGCAAGAAGACTTGCGGAAGTGGAAGAACGACATCAAATGGTCCTGCAGCGGTATAAGACTGCTCTAGGTCCATTGGCCTCTGTCCTCCTTGATGTTTGTGAGGAAGAGGAATGTGATCCGATGGGCCTGGTCAGTCCAGACACCAGCGAGGATGAGGAAGATGCAAGAGAACAAGCAACTTAGTTGATGGTGTGGTTTCGTGCCTCGCTTGATGTACACAAATGATCATTGTTATTGCTATGTTTAAAATAAAAAAATAAAAAAATCTATCTCTTCAATTCAAGATGGGGTGGGTGAGAATAAATAGTGCTATAACCTCACTAGCCTTATTGACATGGACACATCTGTTCCGCATAGATTTCTATGCACGAGACTTAACGGACACTTTTGTTACTGCCATGTATACAGTACATTCGGATCACATTTTAGGAAGAGATCTATGACGCATAGAAATCTATGCGGATCAGATGTGCCATGTAAACGCGGATACTATGAATTTCATTCATATATACAATTTCAGAAGTGGATGAGATTCGAGAAATATCTTGTTATAATGAGAAAGAATGTCAAGGTTTGGGGGTTGATGAAAAACTATTTTGAACCTTTGTGGTATGGCAACCCAGTCGCCAAAAGCATACGTTGACAGTCACTTTAAGGACAAGTTATGAGAGAAATGCACATTAACTTTTTGTTATCTCATAAGCGGTGTGGTGCCGGCTCCTTTTGACCTTTTGACCCCAGACTTCAAAAACGTGTCCACAGGCCAGCTGTGTCTACCCACCTTAAGCCACAAATGTACACCTACATCCCACAGTAAATGGGGACTAGAAACATAACCTCTGTCATATACATTTACTCTACTGTTGGAGGTCACGCCCCTTTTTCCACCTTTTCGAGATAGCTAGAGATGCTAAAATGTTTACACACATTTCCCGGGGCCTCGTGTACGACATATCCGAGATTTGGAGTTCTAGCCCTTAGAGAAAAAAAGTTTTCCCAAATGGAGTGTCATTTGGACAAAGCCCCTCAGAAGTGTAGCCTGCAAGACCTAATGGTTCAGAATGTGGTGGAAAAGGTTTTTGAGATAGGAAGGTCCTACCGCCCTGAAATTTTAATACCTTATTCTAGGGCCTAACTGGGACCTCCGCACCGAAACTTGGCCCGGTCGGACCCCGAGGGCAGGAAGGGGGGGCCTGCTCTCGGGGTCTAGGTCTTGCAGGCTACACTTCTGAGGGGCTTTGTCCAAATGACACTCCATTTGGGAAAACTTTTTTTCTCTAAGGGCTAGAACTCCAAATCTCGGATATGTCGTACACGGGGCCCCGGGAAATGTGTGTAAACATTTTAGCATCCCTAGCTATCTCGAAAAGGTCGGCAAAGGGGCGTGACCTCCAACAGTACAGTAAATGTACATAAGACAGAGGTTAGTTTCTAGTCCCCATTTTTTGTGGGATGGAGGTGTACATTTGTGGCTAAAGGTGTGTAGACACAGCTGGCCTGTGGCCACGTTTTTGAAGTCGGGGGTCAAAAGGTCAAAAGGAGCCGGCACCACGCCGCTTATGAGATAACAAAAAGTTAATGTGTGTTTCTCTCATAACTTTTTGTCATTATTAAAGAGAGGCCTGATTCTCAGATATGCATGTTGGATGGCTAGGGTGTAGGTTTGGGTAGAACTTCAGACCAAAATCTTGTAAGCGAGCCGCTGGGTGAGGTGCAACAAGATGGAGCACTTGCTGAGTAATTTCTTGTAGGGCCGGTGCGTAAGAGGGCAAACAAGATGTCCTTCAATATCTACGCTTCCAGGCGATTGCAACGGTGCCACACATGAACACATTCAAACATGTTTAATGGTAGTAATTAGCTGTCGAAATTGGAGGCCTTAATCAATAATGACCAGCTATTGATTTGCTTCCCGATAAAAGTTTGTGACAAATGACATGTTATTTAGCATCTACACATTGAGCTGAGTCCAATGACACAAAGCATGACACTCCACGGCCCTACACGGCCCCCTACACTACATGGCCCCTGTATTTTACATGGTACACCTATGGTCTAGGGCATGATCTCTGTGTGGCACAAGGTCGAGCTTGATCTCATTGGACTCAGCTGCTAATGTAGATGCTAAATAACATGTAATTTGTCAGAAAACTCCATCGGGTAGCAAATCTATAGCTGGTTATTATCTATAAAGGCCTCCAAAATCGACAGCTAATTACTACCCTGAAACATAGTCAAATATGGTCATGCATGGCACCGTTGCAATCGCCTCGAAACGTAGATGACAAATGACACCTTGTTTGCCCCGTTACGGGAAGATATTTTCATGGTATATCTTTCTATTTCCTAACCAAGCTCCATTGCCGTCTTTAACCAACGTGGTTTGCCGAGAGTCACGTGACGTTGACGCAGGCCCATTGAAAAGAAAAGGCCCAAAAAACGTAGGCATGTCACATGTTTAAAGCCGTTATTGTAATTAATTAATTTAATATTAAAATATAGGCTATTATATGTATACAATTATTACGTCGTGTAATATTCTATCTATAAGTAGACCATAACTTTTATTCAATTATCGTTATAACATGATCTGTATCTGACCATTGAACATCTTTAACCAAGTTCAGGTATAACCAGACCATATAACAAATATTTATAACATATAAACTAGGCTATACGTATAGCATATCATACATTTGGTTACAGGCCAAATTCGGTATAAATGTTACCCTCTGCTGGCCCACAACTAGATCGTCGCGTCCCTAGCAACCTGACGTCTTTGAAACATGCTAGGGAGACCATAAAACTAACTATCGAACAAAAGATCAGACACATTCACTGACTGAAGATTATGCAAGTAAAAAGTATATTTCTCGCTAGAAATGTTATTAGAAACACGTTTAATGGTCAATCTGTCCTAAAATATTGGATATATATATATATATATATATATATATATATATATATATATATATATATATATATATATATATATATATATATATATATATATATATATATGCCTAATGCCTTCAGGGCGGCGCTACTGTTCAATCAGGACAAGAACAATGAGGTACTCCCAGTCTTTTATCCCTGCAACCATCAGGTTACTAAATGATGACAAAAGTAAGGAGTAGGTGGAGAGCACACCAGTGTTGCTGGGTGTTTCCGGGGGCAGGGTGGTTGTTACTGACGGGCTGAAATGAATTGTGAGTTAAATGTGTGTGTTGGACTGCCTTTGATATATGTTTTTGTCTACCTCCTATTGCTATTTATTGTATTTATTAAGTAATCTATTATGTGAGACTGGAAACTGTGAACGAAATTGCCCATTTTGGGATAAATAAAGTTTTCTAATCTAATCTAATATATATATATATATATATATACGTAACCATTTCCCCCAAATGCTGGGAGAACGTATCGACCCCTATTGGTGCTATTCCTCCATTCATTTAGATGGGCGGAAGAAACGTGTATCTCTTCACGCTTTGGTCAGGCATAGCGTGACACTGAACACTCCTTGCGAGGTGGACCAATGTATCTATTTCACGCCTTGGCGTGATACCGGGTTGAACAGACTGTTCTGTGTTTATGTGTGGAAAAATAACATCATTACACGGTTCCATAAAATAACATAATCAGCAAAGACAATGGTTTTATTTCCATGCTTTAAACGGCATTCGGGCTGCTAGTTTCAGCGTCCATAGCAACCATCATAGGCTTAGCCACCATGTTTTTCTGTCGAGACAAAATACGTTTTCAGACAAACGTAATTGAGAATGCCGAATAGTTCTCTGGGAACGTAATTTTCATGAGACAGGTTTGTCCTTTAGGGCTTCGGCCTCCTAATTGATCATTGATCAAAACTCTGCCCAATCCTCACCTTCTCTGACGCAGAGAAACTCGTCCACGCCTTAATCCCCTCCAGGCTTGATTACTGTAACAGCCTTCTCATCGGTACACCCTATAACACCTATGGTCCTTAGATTATTATTTATTTTATTGTGTTATTGCCCTTCGTGTTTTGTTGTAGCACTTTGAGATTATTTTTATGAAAAGTGATTTACAAATAAAATGTATTATTATTATTATTGTAGTAGGCTATATTTGAATGCCCTTTCACATATATGAAACCACCACCACACCATGGTTGGTTTGACGTAGCAGCTAACTTAATCATCCAAGAGAATCTGGTGTTTTGGTGTTGAATAAAGATCTATCAGCACAATATTTTAATAATCTGTTGTGACTAAATTGACATTCAGTAGGCCCTGCTTGCACTTGTATGTTTAAAATCAATATTTTCTATACAATATAGCCATTTGCAATTATACCTGGATGCATATCTTAAATACATTGAATGGATTAAATACTCAATTAATTGCTGCTACTACTCTATTAGCTAGAGACCCTTCAGCCCACAACTTTTGAGTTACTTTAACTTTACCCACCATGTACTGCCTACAGACTGGAATTCATATTTATATTAACTGTTGTGTCCATACATATATATATATATATATATATATATATATATATATATATATATATATATATATATATATATATATATATATATGTGTGTGTGTGTGTCATTAAGCTCTTAGTGACCACATTTGAATGGCAGGGCAATCATGTATCAGGAGTAGCACCACATTCTAGAAAGACTGAAAATATGTTTTTATTTGAAGAGGGCAGGGGGACTAATTCAAATCTTTTGGCTGCCAGGACCTGGCCCACTCCTTCCCACTGAAAAGAGAACAAATAATATATCAATGAACCGTTTTGTGATGATTGGTCGAACTCCACTTACATAACACACAGTATATACCTACTTTATATTGATTCTCATCTATAAAGGCAATTACAAATCAAGCCCAATCTTTGCACATTTTTGTTCTTGAGCAATACCACACTTTCAAGTCATTTTCTAATAATTCAAGATCTAATAATGTAATAGTGTATGACACATAAGAAAGGGAATGATGAAACCACTTGATAGGAAATCTGGTTGGCAAGTGTGTTTGGTGGAAGAACTACTGTTAAACGTTAAAATAGCAGCAGCTATTTTGCACCAAGATGGTGCAAAATAATATGGTATAATATAGAATACTCGGAAAAGCAATGAAGTGGTTTAAAAAAACCCAGTGAAACAGAAAGAAACCAAATTAAATACATACCAAACTGGGCAAGGCTGCCAATCAACAAGGACTTCTTTAATGCCCTATCAAGGAAAGGAACCATAAATTCATTAGTAAGATAATAAATTCAGTGTTAGCCTATGAGTTTGATAGACAAAATGCATTGACGGTACTATTCCAAAATATTTATGCAAATTACTTGTATACATGAGTAAATTACATTTACAGTATGCACTTAATATGCATGCTCATGATCAATCAGCGAGAATGTCATTCCTACAGTTAATCACGCATGTGTTTTTGCTGGGTCTTTATGGGTCTGTCAAACCTTTCTCATCCTCTCCTTCCCGTAACTCCTTATTTCGAAGGAGTCACGACCAATATGGTAGGGGCAATCTGAAAATATAAAAAACATGTTTTTCACAACAAAACCATCTATGCTTATCCACTGGCAAATATAAAATACCGCAAATATAAAATCAATAACAGTAATTATTAATACTGTATTAATGCTGTAATCGCTGCTATGATTACACAGGAGAATAATTTACAATTCCATAATTATAAATTGTGTAAAGGGTTTGTCAGTGCTCTGATCGTTACAAACTATTTCATCTTACTCTTCGGTAAAGTCTTGTTCCTTTTTTCAAGCCCCTTCTGGCTGTGATGCTCTGTAGGAAAGAAATGTTGAGGTATTCAAACAAAGACTCAAATGGTCATAACCAACATTCTTATTACAGTCCTTTTTCCAAAATAACTACAATAAATGTAATGCTATGGTGAAAAGAATAGTAGTCAATTAGCAATTCGATCTGTACAGACATTCTGAACATACCTTTTCTCCTCCGCTTCCTCTGCACAGTAGAGACCGCTGTTGGAATGGAAAATAAAATATTACTCATTCAGGCAATGATGTTTATTTGTATGACACTTAGTACCTTCTCATGCATGCTTTAATTGAAAAATCCATACCTGGTCCTTCCGTGTCCGGGTGGGCCACCTCCTCTACCTGCAGGGCCCCCTCCTCCACCTGCAGGGCCCCCTCCTCCACCTGCAGGGCCACCTCCTCCACCTGCAGGGCCACCTCCTCCACCTGCAGGGCCACCTCCTCCACCTCCTCCACCTGCAGGGCCACCTCCTCCAACTGCAGGGCCACCTCCTCCCCCTCCTCCACCTGCAGGGCCACCTCCTCCAACTGCAGGGCCACCTCCTCCCCCTCCTCCACCTGCAGGGCCACCTCCTCCCCCTCCTCCACCTGCACGGCCCTGTCCTCCACCTCTCCCATGTCCATGTCCATCTAAGATGACATAAGATAACACTCACTCAAAGTCCAACAGTGGAACTTCAACAGTGCAAGTGTAAATTCAGTTTTAAAAAATATGAAATTAAGACCATACAGATCTATACACATCTATACACATAAATAACCATAAACAAACATGAAAAGAGGTTAGCACTTATACAGCTGACTTAGTATATTGTAATTTGTAGCATAATATATTGGAGTATATATGCAGTATATAACAATATATAGGATTAGCCTCTTTAATTGTCATAGATATTCCTGTATGTCTTCACCTGAGTGGTCCCCCTGCCCTCTTCTGGCCCCTCTGCAGTCCCACTTGCAAAAGGGGTCCATCCTGTGCAAGTTTGAAAAGTGTTGCAAAGGGTTATTAAATTGCAAATGGCAACCAAAAAAATTGTAGCAATAGTTCCATGATAAAAATGAATGTGGTGGACAAATAACAAGATGCAGTTAGTATTTTGGTAAACAAAGCAGAGGGTGTGTGGAATTTATAAAAATAAAGAATCATACCTTGACAAATGTACTCATGGATGGAGCCCATTTTTTTGAGGGACTCCTCCGCAAATGTGGCCAAGGTGCAACGAGGTGTGAACATCTTGACCACATGGCTCTTTTTAGTAGCTTTTCCAAGCAGCAGGACAGGTTTATATCCTGCTGCTTGAAGCTTTTCGAGCTGTAAGGAAATCACAGCATGTTAATGTTTTGCCTGTAGTAATCAAAAAAGACCTACTATTCAAAGCAATAGTGATTCAGACAGTTAAAGGTAGAACATAATTAATCTGAATTGTTTACATACCAGGAGGAACATTTCCTGCTTGACAACAGCCATGTTGTGGTTCTTCTTGCGGGAAGACGCCCACTCTTCCCGCTTAGCCTCAAATTTTCTCAAGGCAATTTTGAGGCGTTCCTTTACAGGCTGGACCATTTTGCAGTGCCTGCAAACCTTTTTAGCGCAAGGCAGAATGGTTTTGCAGGAGGGGCATGTTTTACATGTGCTGCCTGGCATATTGAAAGATTACCTAATTTA
Organism: Pollachius pollachius; assembly: GCF_949987615.1. NCBI lineage: Eukaryota > Metazoa > Chordata > Actinopteri > Gadiformes > Gadidae > Pollachius > Pollachius pollachius. The sequence continues at coordinate 738,387 of NC_136938.1, read as the reverse complement.
CAAAGACACAGACAAACCGAATAGACAGATAAACAAAACAGATTAGATACACAGATAGTAGATAGATAAGAAAGATTATAGATATAAAATATTAGCATTGGCAGAGAGATAGTTAAGATGTATGATGCTTATTTGAAGCTGCAGGGAGAAAAAAGTAAATCACTAAAAACAAACTATTTTTTACAAACAGCCGACTACATTGTGTAAATTACCTTCTAACATGATGCTGTGTATGGTACTTATCTAAGCCTTTCTCATTGTTCAATTTCAATTACTAACGAACTAGCTAGCCTACCCGAGGGACAGGTGGCGACGTAGGCCTACATTAGCCTATGAAGCAACGCTTTTGTTATCTGTTATTAGCTGTTAATACCTGTTAATATTCTTTGACAACGGCAATATAATTATTTGCACTATCAACTCCATAATCTTAGTATTTCAAGCATTCAACCGTTTTTAAATAGCAGTCAATCATAGTTGAACTTACGTCACACAAACCAGCACCGCAAATTTTCGGTCACTCCAGAGTTGACGTCTTTCTTTCAACCCGGTGTCACGCGATTGCGTGCTCCTGCGCACGACCGTGTGCGTGCGTGCGTGCGTGTGTGTGTGTGCGTGTGTGTCTGTGCGTGTGCGTGCGTGTGTGTGTGTGTGTGTGTATAACACGCTATTTTATGTTGAAATGCGACGTAATCCAGTGTTCACGAAAAGTACACTGTCAACGTATGCTTTTGGCGACTGGCTTGGCTCTCAGATATACGTGTTTCTAACAAGATGATATCATTAAAAGTTACATAAAGTAACAGTTTAATAACACAAACGCAGGAAGCACGTGAGCTGCTACTTTAGCGAAAGCAACCTGACGTCGTTGAAACATGCGAGCGAGCCGATCAAATCCTAATAACTATAAAACTAAAGATCAGACACAATCACTGACTAAAGATTATGCAAGTAAAAAGTATATTTCTCGCTAGAAATGTTATTAGAAACACGTTTAACGGTGAATCGGTCCTAAAATATTGCATTTCCCATTCAGATAATAAAGATTAATAAAGATCATACACATTCACTGACTGAAGATTATGTAAGGAAAATGTACATTTCTCGCTAGAAAAGTCATTAGAAACGCGTTTAATGGTGTATCTGTCCTAAAATATTGCATTTCCCATTCAGATAATAAAGATTAATAAAGATCATACACATTCACTGACTGAAGATTATGTAAGGAAAATGTACATTTCTCGCTAGAAATGTCATTAGAAACGCGTTTAATGGTGTATCTGTCCTAAAATATTGCATTTCCCATTCAGATAATAAAGATTAATATAAGCTACGCCGTGTTCCGGAGCCGCGGGGGATTCTGGGAATTGGGGTTCTCAGTTGACAAATGGGGCTTTTGTTAACTTGTTTTGTTGTTAGGATACAAACGTGTCTCCCCCCCTCAACAAACGTGTCCCCCCCCCCCCCCCCCTTCAACTAACGTGTGTCCCCCCCCCTACAATCGTGTGTCGTCGTCCCCCTCAACAAACGTGTCTCCCCCCCCCCTCCCCGGTCAACAACAGTCTCCCCCCCCCCCCCCTAAACAATCGTGTCCCAAACCCCGAAACCCGCCTCCACAGCGGCACACGTGGAAACTGTAGGTATAACACGCTATTTTTTACGTTGAAATGCTACGTATCCAGTGTTCATGGAAACGTGCACCGTCAACGTTTTTTCTTGGCGACTGGGTTGCTGGGTTGGTGTGTCCCCCCCCCCCCCCCCCCCCCTACAATCGTGTGTCCCCCCCCCCCCTCAACAAACGTGTCTCCCCCCCCCCCCCCCCTCCCCGGTCAACAACAGTCTCCCCCCCCCCCCCCCTAAACAATCGTGTCCCAAACCCCGAAACCCGCCTCCACAGCGGCACACGTGGATACTGTAGGTATAACACGCTATTTTTTACGTTGAAATGCTACGTATCCAGTGTTCATGGAAACGTGCACTGTCAACGTTTTTTCTTGGCGACTGGGTTGCTGGGTTGGTGACACAAACCAGCACCGCAAACTTTCTCTCCCGCTTGAGATGACGTGTTTCTTTATAGTGTAACGACCTCGCCGGTGACATAATCATGTCGAGTCATTAGTTGAAGGTAGTTTTAATGGACCAAAAACCAGGTCACTGAAACCCGTAACATTGTAACAACATTGAAACCAACAGCTGAAAACCGGACCCAAACAAACCCCGGTTACCCCGGCAACACGGTCTCACTCGCGTGCAGGCCCCCACCCTCCTGTTCTTCCAAGGCCCTCCCCCAGCTGACCTAATGATTCGCCCCACACGCTGTTTGACAAGAATAACATTACAATACATGCACATAGAACAACTGGCATAACGGACAACGAAATATAATGTAACACATAACACACAAACTATTTAACTGTCCCAGGGTCGCTACAATAGATTCATGGGTCTGATTCGCCGATTTCCCATGCTGATATCCCGAAAGATTCTCGGGCATCTTCGACAATTTGGCTATAGATTGTCTCATTACACGCTAAATAATATAATTATAGCCTAATTATATATATAGGTTTTGGCATAAACATAACTAGGGTGCACTGTACTATCTGCGCACACCCTTTCTGAAGCCTCTCTCTCGCTCTCTCTCTCTCTCTCTGTCCCTCCCGCTCTCTCTTTCTCTCTCTCTCGTAGCGTTTTGTGGAGAACGTTAATTGTCTTAGAACACTCCCATTCAGAATGCATTGGTTTACATTTCGTTTTGTGTAACACGCAAAAAGTCGGACTATCGTGCTCGGGAACACGCTTCAATAGATTAACGTTCGTGCGCAGGAGCACGCAATGGCGTGATACCGGGTTGTCTGATGCTCCCTGCTGCCGGCGTCACAACAGTGTCTGCATGTTTCACAAATAGAGTTTGGAGAGACGTTGTCGGTGTCTGTATGTTGCTTATATTCTCCCAAACAGTGGGCGCTAAGGATCAGGGCACGGCAGACCATTGCAGCCATTGATCTCGAGCAGAAAAATAAAAATGCTTACAGCACCTGGTATTCCCAGGCGGTCACCCATCCAAGTACTAACCAGGCCCGACCCTGCTTAGCTTCCGAGATCAGACGAGATCGGGCGTGATCAGGGTGGTATGGCCGTACGCAAATGTTACCAGGTCCATACTACCTTTTATTCAGCAGGAACACAAAAGGACTGAGAGCGCTGCCGTGGCCAGAGACGGGACTTGTACAGAAACAATGATTAGATCCATAATGAAGGAAAGCAATGCATAAAGACTTTATTCCATACTCAAAGTACCATATGAAAACGCAATGCAATACACTGCGTGTGCGGTTGAGTGATCTTTTGAAGAAATGTAACGTTGCAACACCAGGGATAGACTGCAATGTATCTCTGTCGTTGCAGCCCTCTGATGCTCCCTGCTGCCGGCGTCACAACAGTGTCTGCATGTTTCACAAATAGAGTTTGGAGAGACGTTGTCGGTGTCTGTATGTTGCTTATATTCTCCCAAACAGTGGGCGCTAAGGATCAGGGCACGGCAGACCATTGCAGCCATTGATCTCGAGCAGAAAAATAAAAATGCTTACAGCACCTGGTATTCCCAGGCGGTCACCCATCCAAGTACTAACCAGGCCCGACCCTGCTTAGCTTCCGAGATCAGACGAGATCGGGCATGATCAGGGTGGTATGGCCGTTCGCAAATGTTACCGGGTCCATACTACCTTTTATTCAGCAGGAGCACAAAAGGACTGAGAGCGCTGCCGTGGCCAGAGACGGGACTTGTACAGAAACAATGATTAGATCCATAATGAAGGAAAGCAATGCATAAAGACTTTATTCCATACTCAAAGTACCATATCAAAACGCAATGCAGTACACTGCGTGTGCGGTTGAGTGATCTTTTGAAGAAATGTAGCGTTGCAACACCAGGGATAGACTGCAATGTATCTCTGTCGTTGCAGCCCTCTGATGCTCCCTGCTGCCGGCGTCACAACAGTGTCTGCATTTTTCACAAATAGAGTTTGGAGAGACGTTGTCGGTGTCTGTATGTTGCTTAAATTCTCCCAAACAGTGGGCGCTAAAGATCAGGGCACGGCAGACCATTGCAGCCATTAATCTCGAGCAGAAAAATAAATATGCTTACAGCACCTGGTATTCCCAGGCGGTCACCCATCCAAGTACTAACCAGGCCCGACCCTGCTTAGCTTCCGAGATCAGACGAGATCGGGCGTGATCAGGGTGGTATGGCCGTACGCAAATGTTACCGGGTCCATACTACCTTTTATTCAGCAGGAGCACAAAAGGACTGAGAGCGCTGCCGTGGCCAGAGACGGGACTTGTACAGAAACAATGATTAGATCCATAATGAAGGAAAGCAATGCATAAAGACTTTATTCCATACTCAAAGTACCATATGAAAACGCAATGCAATACACTGCGTGTGCGGTTGAGTGATCTTTTGAAGAAATGTAACGTTGCAACACCAGGGATAGACTGCAATGTATCTCTGTCGTTGCAGCCCTCTGATGCTCCCTGCTGCCGGCGTCACAACAGTGTCTGCATGTTTCACAAATAGAGTTTGGAGAGACGTTGTCGGTGTCTGTATGTTGCTTATATTCTCCCAAACAGTGGGCGCTAAGGATCAGGGCACGGCAGACCATTGCAGCCATTGATCTCGAGCAGAAAAATAAAAATGCTTACAGCACCTGGTATTCCCAGGCGGTCACCCATCCAAGTACTAACCAGGCCCGACCCTGCTTAGCTTCCGAGATCAGACGAGATCGGGCGTGATCAGGGTGGTATGGCCGTACGCAAATGTTACCAGGTCCATACTACCTTTTATTCAGCAGGAACACAAAAGGACTGAGAGCGCTGCCGTGGCCAGAGACGGGACTTGTACAGAAACAATGATTAGATCCATAATGAAGGAAAGCAATGCATAAAGACTTTATTCCATACTCAAAGTACCATATGAAAACGCAATGCAATACACTGCGTGTGCGGTTGAGTGATCTTTTGAAGAAATGTAACGTTGCAACACCAGGGATAGACTGCAATGTATCTCTGTCGTTGCAGCCCTCTGATGCTCCCTGCTGCCGGCGTCACAACAGTGTCTGCATGTTTCACAAATAGAGTTTGGAGAGACGTTGTCGGTGTCTGTATGTTGCTTATATTCTCCCAAACAGTGGGCGCTAAGGATCAGGGCACGGCAGACCATTGCAGCCATTGATCTCGAGCAGAAAAATAAAAATGCTTACAGCACCTGGTATTCCCAGGCGGTCACCCATCCAAGTACTAACCAGGCCCGACCCTGCTTAGCTTCCGAGATCAGACGAGATCGGGCGTGATCAGGGTGGTATGGCCGTACGCAAATGTTACCGGGTCCATACTACCTTTTATTCAGCAGGAGCACAAAAGGACTGAGAGCGCTGCCGTGGCCAGAGACGGGACTTGTACAGAAACAATGATTAGATCCATAATGAAGGAAAGCAATGCATAAAGACTTTATTCCAGACTCAATGTACCATATCAAAACGTAATGCAATACACTGCGTGTGCGGTTGAGTGATCTTTTGAAGAAATGTAGCGTTGCAACACCAGGGATAGACTGCAATGTATCTCTGTCGTTGCAGCCCTCTGATGCTCCCTGCTGCCGGCGTCACAACAGTGTCTGCATGTTTCACAAATAGAGTTTGGAGAGACGTTGTCAGTGTCTGTATGTTGCTTAAATTCTCCCAAACAGTGGGCGCTAAAGATCTCTGCCCGTATGCAAATTAGCCATGTGCGCCTAACAGAAGAATGACGTAATGTTGAGAACGAGTCATACTAAAAACCGAGAGCAAGCGAAAGCTAAACCAGACTGTATCAATCACACACTTTGGGTCCATTCTAACTTTTGATAAGAGGCTAGTCTTTAAATCTTTGCAGTGACTGAATGTTGATGATAAAACGGATTGTTTTGCATAAGATGAGTGTGTGCGACTGTGTGTTTGTCATTTCCGGCTTCGGCATACCGCATGGTCATGAAGGCCTCGTGGTGAGTTACTTTCTTAGTGAAGCAGCTTAGCCTTACAGTTGGATAAGTTGGAGTGATTGGAGTTTATTTTTCACAGTGAGAGAGGGGTGCACCGGTCCTGGAGGTACTGCAATACCAGGTCGATGCGTGGAGTGGACGGAGCAAGCCCCTATTCCATCTCCCAGTTCCAAAAAACAATTTAATATATGGTCCCCGGGTAGGGGACGTATCAGATATTAAACTGATAAGAACAGATACTACACTTGATCTTAGCCAAAAGGCCGAGAAGCGATGCCCACACATGCTCAGACCAAGAGTCCAGCTTCCCAAACACGTCGCTCCACTTAGCGGTTTGACAGACGACGACAAAACAAATAGAAGACCAGTCACCCTGTGTGCGTGTTTGTGAAAGCTGAAGAAAAATGCCGAGGTCGCTGCATCTCTCTGCTGGTCCCTGCTGCCAGCGTCACTAGTGTGTCTGCATGTTTCTCAAATAGAGTTTGGAGAGACGTTGTCAGTGTCTGTATGTTGCTTAAATTCTCCCAAACAGTGGGCGCTAAAGATCACGGCACGGCAGGCCATTGCAGCCAATGAGCTCGAGTTGAAAAATAAATGTGCTTACAGCACCAGGTGGTCCCCCATCGATGTAGTAACCAGGCCCGACCCTGCTTAGCTTCCGAGATCAGACGAGATCGGGCATGATCAGGCTGTTATGGCCGTAAACTAACATTTCCGGGTCCATACTAGGTTTTATACAGCAGGAGCACATAAGGACTGAGGGTGCTGCCGTGGCCAGAGACGGGACTTGTACAGAAACAATGATTAGATCCATAATGAAGGAAAGCAATGCATAAAGACTTTATTCCATACTCAAAGTACCATATGAAAACGCAATGCAATACACTGCGTGTGCGGTTGAGTGATCTTTTGAAGAAATGTAGCATTGCAACACCAGGGATAGACTGCAATGTATCTCTGTCGTTGCAGCCCTCTGATGCTCCCTGCTGCCGGCGTCACAACAGTGTCTGCATGTTTCACAAATAGAGTTTGGAGAGACGTTGTCAGTGTCTGTATGTTGCTTAAATTCTCCCAAACAGTGGGCGCTAAGGATCAGGGCACGGCAGACCATTGCAGCCATTGATCTCGAGCAGAAAAAAAAAAATGCTTACAGCACCTGGTATTCCCAGGCGGTCACCCATCCAAGTACTAACCAGGCCCGACCCTGCTTAGCTTCCGAGATCAGACGAGATCGGGCGTGATCAGGGTGGCATGGCCGTACGCAAATGTTACCGGGTCCATACTACCTTTTATTCAGCAGGAGCACAAAAGGACTGAGAGCGCTGCCGTGGCCAGAGACGGGACTTGTACAGAAACAATGATTAGATCCATAATGAAGGAAAGCAATGCATAAAGACTTTATTCCATACTCAAAGTACCATATCAAAACGCAATGCAATACACTGCGTGTGCGGTTGAGTGATCTTTTGAAGAAATGTAGCGTTGCAACACCAGGGATAGACTGCAATGTATCTCTGTCGTTGCAGCCCTCTGATGCTCCCTGCTGCCGGCGTCACAACAGTGTCTGCATTTTTCACAAATAGAGTTTGGAGAGACGTTGTCAGTGTCTGTATGTTGCTTAAATTCTCCCAAACAGTGGGCGCTAAAGATCAGGGCACGGCAGACCATTGCAGCCATTGATCTCGAGCAGAAAAAAAAGAAGCTTACAGCACCTGGTATTCCCAGGCGGTCTCCCATCCAAGTACTAACCAGGCCCGACCCTGCTTAGCTTCCGAGATCAGACGAGATCGGGCGTGTTCAGGGTGGTATGGCCGTAAGCGAGTATAACCGCATCCAAAGTAGCTTTTAAACAGCAGGAGCACATAAAGACTGAGAGCGCTGCCGTGACCATAGACCAGACTTGTACAGAAACAATTATTAGATCAATAATGAAGGAAAGCAATGAATGAATACTTTATTCCGGACTCAAAGTACCATATCAAAACGCAATGCAATACACCGAGTTGGCGTGTGTGCTCGTTTGCGTGAACCTTTGAAGAAACATAGCGTTTCAAACGCTGCGATGGACTGCAGCAGGTCAAGCGAAGCAGTCATTCATAGCTCTTATTTCTTTACAACAACATGATCAGGGGAGAGCTTGAACGCAGTCCCCCACTACCAGAAATTATGCAATCGAGATTCCCACATTTGGGGAATTCGCACGGGTCAGCAACAGCCGCAGTGCAATGGCCGAGCCTCACCATGGGTGAACCACCTTCTTGATCATGGTATCTCCCTTGCCAGGTAAGTATGATTAGTACTCGTTCAGATGGGCTTAACGCTGCCCACGCGTGTTCCCTTGGAGAACGGTTGCAAAGAATTCGGAGATGTCTAGACTTTAAAGTCCGTGTTGCAGGGTTTATTTTCCAACAAGTGTGTGCAATTTGCTTGTTCTTAATACAGATTTAAACTGTTATCCATTTTATTTCATGTTGTTAGGTATCACAAAACGGAATGTAATACGACAAAGTAGGTACTATTTTAGCGGTTTGCAATTGATTCTCTTTTCCCCCAGGATAATTAAATATGTTCTATTATTTGCCATGCGGAGCCAGCCAGTCCTGTGCACGTATGCAAATTAGCCATGTGCACCTAACAGAAGAATGACGTAATGTTGAGAACGAGTCATACTAAAAAGGGAGAGCAATCGACAGCTAAACCAGACTGTATCAATCACACACTTTGGGTCCATTCTAACTTATGATAAGAGGCTAGTCTTTAAATCTTTGCAGTGACTGAATGTTTATGATAAAACGGATTGTTTTGCATTCGATGAGTGTGTGCGACTGTGCGTTTGTCATTTCCGGCTTCGGCATACCGCATGGTAATGAAGGCCTCGTGGTGAGTTGCTTTCTTAGTGAAGCAGCCTCGCCTTGGAGTTGGATGAGTTGGAGTGATATAAGTTGTCAGTGTCTGTATGTTGCTTAAATTCTCCCAAAGAGTGGGCGCTAAGGATCAGGGCACGGCAGACCATTGCAGCCATTGATCTCGAGCAGAAAAATAAAAATGCTTACAGCACCTGGTATTCCCAGGCGGTCACCCATCTAAGTACTAACCAGGCCCGACCCTGCTTAGCTTCCGAGATCAGACGAGATCGGGCGTGATCAGGGTGGTATGGCCGTACGCAAATGTTACCGGGTCCATACTACCTTTTATTCAGCAGGAGCACAAAAGGACTGAGAGCGCTGCCGTGGCCAGAGACGGGACTTGTACAGAAACAATGATTAGATCCATAATGAAGGAAAGGAATGCATAAAGACTTTATTCCATACTCAAAGTACCATATGAAAACGCAATGCAATACACTGCGTGTGCGGTTGAGTGATCTTTTGAAGAAATGTAACGTTGCAACACCAGGGATAGACTGCAATGTATCTCTGTCGTTGCAGCCCTCTGATGCTCCCTGCTGCCGGCGTCACAACAGTGTCTGCATGTTTCACAAATAGAGTTTGGAGAGACGTTGTCAGTGTCTGTATGTTGCTTATATTCTCCCAAACAGTGGGCGCTAAGGATCAGGGCACGGCAGACCATTGCAGCCATTGATCTCGAGCAGAAAAATAAATATGCTTACAGCACCTGGTGTTCCCAGGCGGTCACCCATCCAAGTACTAACCAGGCCCGACCCTGCTTAGCTTCCGAGATCAGACGAGATCGGGCGTGATCAGGGTGGTATGGCCGTACGCAAATATTACCGGGTCCATACTACCTTTTATTCAGCAGGAGCACAAAAGGACTGAGAGCGCTGCCGTGGCCAGAGACGGGACTTGTACAGAAACAATGATTAGATCCATAATGAAGGAAAGCAATGCATAAAGACTTTATTCCATACTCAAAGTACCATATCAAAACGCAATGCAATACACTGTGTGTGCGGTTGAGTGATCTTTTGAAGAAATGTAGCGTTGCAACACCAGGGATAGACTGCAATGTATCTCTGTCGTTGCAGCCCTCTGATGCTCCCTGCTGCCGGCGTCACAACAGTGTCTGCATGTTTCACAAATAGAGTTTGGAGAGACGTTGTCAGTGTCTGTATGTTGCTTAAATTCTCCCAAACAGTGGGCGCTAAGGATCAGGGCACGGCAGACCATTGCAGCCATTGATCTCGAGCAGAAAAAAAAAAATGCTTACAGCACCTGGTATACCCAGGCGGTCACCCATCCAAGTACTAACCAGGCCCGACCCTGCTTAGCTTCCGAGATCAGACGAGATCGGGCGTGATCAGTGTGGCATGGCCGTACGCAAATGTTACCGGGTCCATACTACCTTTTATTCAGCAGGAGCACAAAAGGACTGAGAGCGCTGCCGTGGCCAGAGACGGGACTTGTACAGAAACAATGATTAGATCCATAATGAAGGAAAGCAATGCATAAAGACTTTATTCCATACTCAAAGTACCATATGAAAACGCAATGCAATACACTGCGTGTGCGGTTGAGTGATCTTTTGAAGAAATGTAGCGTTGCAACACCAGGGATAGACTGCAATGTATCTCTGTCGTTGCAGCCCTCTGATGCTGCCTGCTGCTGGCGTCACAACAGTGTCTGCATTTTTCACAAATAGAGTTTGGAGAGACGTTGTCAGTGTCTGTATGTTGCTTAAATTCTCCCAAACAGTGGGCGCTAAAGATCAGGGCACGGCAGACCATTGCAGCCATTGATCTCGAGCAGAAAAATAAATATGCTTACAGCACCTGGTGTTCCCAGGCGGTCACCCATCCAAGTACTAACCAGGCCCGACCCTGCTTAGCTTCCGAGATCAGACGAGATCGGGCGTGATCAGGGTGGTATGGCCGTACGCAAATGTTACCGGGTCCATACTACCTTTTATTCAGCAGGAGCACAAAAGGACTGAGCGCTGCCGTGGCCAGAGACGGGACTTGTACAGAAACAATGATTAGATCCATAATGAAGGAAAGCAATGCATAAAGACTTTATTCCATACTCAAAGTACCATATGAAAACGCAATGCAATACACTGCGTGTGCGGTTGAGTGATCTTTTGAAGAAATGTAGCGTTGCAACACCAGGGATAGACTGCAATGTATCTCTGTCGTTGCAGCCCTCTGATGCTCCCTGCTGCCGGCGTCACAACAGTGTCTGCATGTTTCACAAATAGAGTTTGGAGAGACGTTGTCAGTGTCTGTATGTTGCTTAAATTCTCCCAAACAGTGGGCGCTAAGGATCAGGGCACGGCAGACCATTGCAGCCATTGATCTCGAGCAGAAAAAAAAAAATGCTTACAGCACCTGGTATTCCCAGGCGGTCACCCATCCAAGTACTAACCAGCCCCGACCCTGCTTAGCTTCCGAGATCAGACGAGATCGGGCGTGATCAGGGTGGCATGGCCGTACGCAAATGTTACCGGGTCCATACTACCTTTTATTCAGCAGGAGCACAAAAGGACTGAGAGCGCTGCCGTGGCCAGAGACGGGACTTGTACAGAAACAATGATTAGATCCATAATGAAGGAAAGCAATGCATAAAGACTTTATTCCATACTCAAAGTACCATATCAAAACGCAATGCAATACACTGCGTGTGCGGTTGAGTGATCTTTTGAAGAAATGTAGCGTTGCAACACCAGGGATAGACTGCAATGTATCTCTGTCGTTGCAGCCCTCTGATGCTCCCTGCTGCCGGCGTCACAACAGTGTCTGCATTTTTCACAAATAGAGTTTGGAGAGACGTTGTCAGTGTATGTATGTTGCTTAAATTCTCCCAAACAGTGGGCGCTAAAGATCAGGGCACGGCAGACCATTGCAGCCATTGATCTCGAGCAGAAAAAAAAGAAGCTTACAGCACCTGGTATTCCCAGGCGGTCTCCCATCCAAGTACTAACCAGGCCCGACCCTGCTTAGCTTCCGAGATCAGACGAGATCGGGCGTGTTCAGGGTGGTATGGCCGTAAGCGAGTATAGCCGCATCCAAAGTAGCTTTTAAACAGCAGGAGCACATAAGGACTGAGAGCGCTGCCGTGACCATAGACCAGACTTGTACAGAAACAATTATTAGATCAATAATGAAGGAAAGCAATGAATGAATACTTTATTCCGGACTCAAAGTACCATATCAAAACGCAATGCAATACACCGAGTTGGCGTGTGTGCTCGTTTGCGTGAACCTTTGAAGAAACATAGCGTTTCAAACGCTGCGATGGACTGCAGCAGGTCAAGCGAAGCAGTCATTCATAGCTCTTATTTCTTTACAACAACATGATCAGGGGAGAGCGCGAACGCAGTCCCCCACTACCAGAAATTATGCAATCGAGATTCCCACATTTGGGGAATTCGCACGGGTCAGCAACAGCCGCAGTGCAATGGCCGAGCCTCACCATGGGTGAACCACCTTCTTGATCATGGTATCTCCCTTGCCAGGTAAGTATGATTAGTAGGGGAGACCAGGTATGGTTGTAACACAGGGTGGGTTGTAACACGACCAATTCCACCAATCAGGGATAAGATACGAGCCATCGGACAGCTTCAGTCTCCTCCTCTGCCCATTTTGATCACTCGCTGAAATATTCAAATAGTTGGCGCCATTTTTCCAGGAGTTACGAGAGAAATCCAAATTTTGAGGTAAGAAAGTAATTTTTTATTTTATTTATTTTTGTTTTCTAGTACTTTTACCGTTGTAGATAAAGTTGTATGAGTCATATCAGGTCAAACTATAGTTTCTCTAGCAAAGAATGGTGTATCTCTCCCTTGCTAATGTCAAAGCACCATGCTAATACAGCTAGCTTAGTAATGGATGACAGGGTGGGGTAGGTTGTAACGCATGTTTTGAAAGTGTTACAACCATCCCCTTACATACAAAGTCAATTTTTTTTTGATTTTAATAATTCTACAGAATGCCTAGAACATGGGTGAGGAAGACTGATCGTGGAGTGGATGCCCAGATATTGAAAAGAGCAGCAGAGGAAGTTAACAATGGAACATCTGTCAGGGCAGTGGCAAAAAAGCATGGCATCTGCCATGTTACGCTTAATAGATATTGGAAGAAGTTTAAACTTCTTAAAGGTCAGGGATCCCAGGACCTTCCTCGGGTTGGATACAACAGTCCAAACAAAGTCTTCAGCAGGGAGCAGGAGGATCTATTGACAGAGTACATTAGCCAGGCAGCTGATATATACTTTGGGCTAACTCCACGCGAGGTAAGCATGATAGCTGAGAACAGTGTAGAATAGGCAATTTTTCAATGTTTGTGAATGATAAATAAATAACATAAAAGCAGGTAAAATAAAAAAATGAATAAATACCAACATATGAATTTAGACAATCAACAGAAATGTGTGTCCTAACTCAGACTTCCTTTTATGCTTTTGCATAGGTCAGAAAGTTTGCATATTAGTTAGCCGTGAGTTTTGATATAAATCATCCTGAAACCTGGGACAATAAGCTGATGGCGGGGCCTGACTGGTTCAACAGTTTTCTGAAACGACATCCCAGACTATCTATTCGGTGTCCACAGGCAACAAGCCTTTCAAGGGCCACCTCCTTCAACAAGACAAATGTTGAGCGCTTCTTCAGTCGCCTGTCGGAGGCAATAGAAAAGAACCGCTTCGATGGTTCTGACATCTGGAACATGGACGAGACAGGCGTCACAACTGTGCAACTGTTTTGCTCGTTGATTTTTGCAAAGGTCAGGGCATTGTTCTTCTGACCTTTCCACCACACTGCAGCCATAAGCTCCAGCCACTTGATCGCAGTGTCTTTGGTCCATTTAAGAAAATGGTGAATGCGGCCAGTGATGACTGGATGAGGATGAATCCAGGCAAACCAATGACAATTTACAACATTCCAGGGATCGTGAGGAACGCCCTACCCACGGCTGCAACGCAAAGGAATATTCAGGCAGGCTTCCAGTGCACAGGCATATGGCCTTACCATCCGAACATCTTTCAGGACAGTGACTTTGCGCCCTCCCAGGTCACCGATCGTCCTGACCCAGCTGAGGCTCTCCTGCCGCCAGGCTCCTCACCTGCCCACCTGCCGCCAGGCTCCTCACCTGCCCACCTGCCGCCAGGCTCCTCACCTTCCCACCTGCCGCCAGGCTCCTCACCTGCTCACCTGCCGCCAGGCTCTGCTCCTCCTCCAGAGATGCCGAGCACCTCTGGGTCCATCTTAGGACCGTTCAGTCCAATAATAATTCAGCCATTTCCGAAAGCATGCCCAAGAAAAGTAACAGGCAAGGGTAGGAGGAAGAGGCGCTCCGAAATCTTGACTGATACACCAGTTAAGCTGGCGTTGGAAGAGGAGGACCGGCGAAAAGGAAAAAACATCAAAATTAAACTCTTTGGGGGTGATAAAGGAAAGAAGAGGAAGGTCAACAAAACTGCCAAGAAAATGGTGAAAGCTCAGAACTCCTCGTCAGAGGAGGAAGAAGATTTTTGTGTGGTCTGCATGGAAATCTTTCGAAATTCCAAATCCAAAGAGGTGTGGGTAAAGTGTGTCCTATGCAGCTTTTGGGCCCACCAGGCATGCACTCCAGGTCTGCCCAATTTTATTTGTCACCATTGTGATTCAGATTAAGGATTTATTTAATTTGTTTGTTAGAGAACATGTTGCCCTGTTCTAAAAAACAACAACTGTTCAGCTCTCGCTCTCAAGAGACACAAATACACACACACAACGTATAAACGTTATGCTTTTTATATTTTGTTCATAACATTAACATAGCCTACGCTACGATTATATTTTTTCTGTACACACACACACACACACACACACACACACACACACACACACACACACACACACACACACACACACACACACACACACACACAATGCATATGTCACTCTTCACTTCCAATACAGTTTAAGAATATTTTGTTTGGTGAATCTATTTTCAAACCCTGTTGTTTATGGTTATAATTAAATCGGCATATCAAATGGAGTAACATTGTTTTTTTGCATTTTGTCTACCTGTTACAACTTACCCCAGTAGGTGTTACAACCTACCCCGGTAGTGGGGTAGGTTATAACAGAGGTATACATTGTATTTGTCATAATCTCACAAATTCCGTGATATAGTTGAGGAGATTTAAATGGTTGCCACTTGTAGTAGACAAATGTGGGTACATTGCCTAAAAGCTTCAGAACTGTAGCTTTTAAAAAAATGGTAGATTTAGGTGCTGAAGAAAAAAGTGTTACAACCATACCCGGTCTCCCCTACTCGTTCAGATGGGCTGAACGCTGCCCACGCGTGTTCCCTTGGAGAACGGTTGCAAAGAATTCGGAGATGTCTAGACTTTAAAGTCCGTGTTGCAGGGTTTATTTTCCAACAAGTGTGTGCAATTTGCTTGTTCTTAATACAGATTTAAACTGTCATCCATTTTATTTCATGTTGTTAGGTATCACAAAACGGAATGTAATACGACAAAGTAGGTACTATTTTAGCGGTTTGCAATTGATTCTCTTTTCCCCCAGGATAATTAAATATGTTCTATTATTTGCCATGCGGAGCCAGCCAGTCCTGTGCACGTATGCAAATTAGCCATGTGCACCTAACAGAAGAATGACGTAATGTTGAGAACGAGTCATACTAAAAAGGGAGAGCAATCGACAGCTAAACCAGACTGTATCAATCACACACTTTGGGTCCATTCTAACTTATGATAAGAGGCTAGTCTTTAAATCTTTGCAGTGACTGAATGTTTATGATAAAACGGATTGTTTTGCATTCGATGAGTGTGTGCGACTGTGCGTTTGTCATTTCCGGCTTCGGCATACCGCATGGTAATGAAGGCCTCGTGGTGAGTTGCTTTCTTAGTGAAGCAGCCTCGCCTTGGAGTTGGATGAGTTGGAGTGATATAAGTTGTCAGTGTCTGTATGTTGCTTAAATTCTCCCAAAGAGTGGGCGCTAAGGATCAGGGCACGGCAGACCATTGCAGCCATTGATCTCGAGCAGAAAAATAAAAATGCTTACAGCACCTGGTATTCCCAGGCGGTCACCCATCTAAGTACTAACCAGGCCCGACCCTGCTTAGCTTCCGAGATCAGACGAGATCGGGCGTGATCAGGGTGGTATGGCCGTACGCAAATGTTACCGGGTCCATACTACCTTTTATTCAGCAGGAGCACAAAAGGACTGAGAGCGCTGCCGTGGCCAGAGACGGGACTTGTACAGAAACAATGATTAGATCCATAATGAAGGAAAGCAATGCATAAAGACTTTATTCCATACTCAAAGTACCATATGAAAACGCAATGCAATACACTGCGTGTGCGGTTGAGTGATCTTTTGAAGAAATGTAACGTTGCAACACCAGGGATAGACTGCAATGTATCTCTGTCGTTGCAGCCCTCTGATGCTCCCTGCTGCCGGCGTCACAACAGTGTCTGCATGTTTCACAAATAGAGTTTGGAGAGACGTTGTCGGTGTCTGTATGTTGCTTATATTCTCCCAAACAGTGGGCGCTAAGGATCAGGGCACGGCAGACCATTGCAGCCATTGATCTCGAGCAGAAAAATAAAAATGCTTACAGCACCTGGTATTCCCAGGCGGTCACCCATCCAAGTACTAACCAGGCCCGACCCTGCTTAGCTTCCGAGATCAGACGAGATCGGGCGTGTTCAGGGTAGTATGGCCGTACGCAAATGTTACCGGGTCCATACTACCTTTTATTCAGCAGGAGCACAAAAGGACTGAGAGCGCTGCCGTGGCCAGAGACGGGACTTGTACAGAAACAATGATTAGATCCATAATGAAGGAAAGCAATGCATAAAGACTTTATTCCATACTCAAAGTACCATATGAAAACGCAATGCAATACACTGCGTGTGCGGTTGAGTGATCTTTTGAAGAAATGTAGCGTTGCAACACCAGGGAAAGACTGCAATGTATCTCTGTCGTTGCAGCCCTCTGATGCTCCCTGCTGCCGGCGTCACAACAGTGTCTGCATGTTTCACAAATAGAGTTTGGAGAGACGTTGTCAGTGTCTGTATGTTGCTTAAATTCTCCCAAACAGTGGGCGCTAAAGATCAGGGCACGGCAGACCATTGCAGCCATTGATCTCGAGCAGAAAAATAAATATGCTTACAGCACCTGGTGTTCCCAGGCGGTCACCCATCCAAGTACTAACCAGGCCCGACCCTGCTTAGCTTCCGAGATCAGACGAGATCGGGCGTGATCAGGGTGGTATGGCCGTACGCAAATGTTACCGGGTCCATACTACCTTTTATTCAGCAGGAGCACAAAAGGACTGAGCGCTGCCGTGGCCAGAGACGGGACTTGTACAGAAACAATGATTAGATCCATAATGAAGGAAAGCAATGCATAAAGACTTTATTCCATACTCAAAGTACCATATGAAAACGCAATGCAATACACTGCGTGTGCGGTTGAGTGATCTTTTGAAGAAATGTAGCGTTGCAACACCAGGGATAGACTGCAATGTATCTCTGTCGTTGCAGCCCTCTGATGCTCCCTGCTGCCGGCGTCACAACAGTGTCTGCATGTTTCACAAATAGAGTTTGGAGAGACGTTGTCAGTGTCTGTATGTTGCTTAAATTCTCCCAAACAGTGGGCGCTAAGGATCAGGGCACGGCAGACCATTGCAGCCATTGATCTCGAGCAGAAAAAAAAAAATGCTTACAGCACCTGGTATTCCCAGGCGGTCACCCATCCAAGTACTAACCAGCCCCGACCCTGCTTAGCTTCCGAGATCAGACGAGATCGGGCGTGATCAGGGTGGCATGGCCGTACGCAAATGTTACCGGGTCCATACTACCTTTTATTCAGCAGGAGCACAAAAGGACTGAGAGCGCTGCCGTGGCCAGAGACGGGACTTGTACAGAAACAATGATTAGATCCATAATGAAGGAAAGCAATGCATAAAGACTTTATTCCATACTCAAAGTACCATATCAAAACGCAATGCAATACACTGCGTGTGCGGTTGAGTGATCTTTTGAAGAAATGTAGCGTTGCAACACCAGGGATAGACTGCAATGTATCTCTGTCGTTGCAGCCCTCTGATGCTCCCTGCTGCCGGCGTCACAACAGTGTCTGCATTTTTCACAAATAGAGTTTGGAGAGACGTTGTCAGTGTATGTATGTTGCTTAAATTCTCCCAAACAGTGGGCGCTAAAGATCAGGGCACGGCAGACCATTGCAGCCATTGATCTCGAGCAGAAAAAAAAGAAGCTTACAGCACCTGGTATTCCCAGGCGGTCTCCCATCCAAGTACTAACCAGGCCCGACCCTGCTTAGCTTCCGAGATCAGACGAGATCGGGCGTGTTCAGGGTGGTATGGCCGTAAGCGAGTATAGCCGCATCCAAAGTAGCTTTTAAACAGCAGGAGCACATAAGGACTGAGAGCGCTGCCGTGACCATAGACCAGACTTGTACAGAAACAATTATTAGATCAATAATGAAGGAAAGCAATGCATAAAGACTTTATTCCATACTCAAAGTACCATATGAAAACGTAATGCAATACACTGCGTGTGCGGTTGAGTGATCTTTTGAAGAAATGTAGCGTTGCAACACCAGGGATAGACTGCAATGTATCTCTGTCGTTGCAGCCCTCTGATGCTCCCTGCTGCCGGCGTCACAACAGTGTCTGCATTTTTCACAAATAGAGTTTGGAGAGACGTTGTCAGTGTCTGTATGTTGCTTAAATTCTCCCAAACAGTGGGCGCTAAGGATCAGGGCACGGCAGACCATTGCAGCCATTGATCTCGAGCAGAAAAATAAAAATGCTTACAGCACCTGGTATTCCCAGGCGGTCACCCATCCAAGTACTAACCAGGCCCGACCCTGCTTAGCTTCCGAGATCAGACGAGATCGGGCGTGATCAGGGTGGTATGGCCCTAAGCGAGTATTGCCGCATCCAAAGTAGCTTTTAAACAGCAGAAGCACATAAGGACTGAGAGCGCTGCAGTGGCCAGAGACGGGACTTGTACAAAAACAATGATTAGATCCATAATGAAGGAAAGCAATGCATAAAGACTTTATTCCAGACTCAATGTACCATATCAAAACGTAATGCAATACACTGCGTGTGCGGTTGAGTGATCTTTTGAAGAAATGTAGCGTTGCAACACCAGGGATAGACTGCAATGTATCTCTGTCGTTGCAGCCCTCTGATGCTCCCTGCTGCCGGCGTCACAACAGTGTCTGCATGTTTCACAAATAGAGTTTGGAGAGACGTTGTCAGTGTCTGTATGTTGCTTAAATTCTCCCAAACAGTGGGCGCTAAAGATCTCTGCCCGTATGCAAATTAGCCATGTGCGCCTAACAGAAGAATGACGTAATGTTGAGAACGAGTCATACTAAAAACCGAGAGCAAGCGAAAGCTAAACCAGACTGTATCAATCACACACTTTGGGTCCATTCTAACTTTTGATAAGAGGCTAGTCTTTAAATCTTTGCAGTGACTGAATGTTGATGATAAAACGGATTGTTTTGCATAAGATGAGTGTGTGCGACTGTGTGTTTGTCATTTCCGGCTTCGGCATACCGCATGGTCATGAAGGCCTCGTGGTGAGTTACTTTCTTAGTGAAGCAGCTTAGCCTTACAGTTGGATAAGTTGGAGTGATTGGAGTTTATTTTTCACAGTGAGAGAGGGGTGCACCGGTCCTGGAGGTACTGCAATACCAGGTCGATGCGTGGAGTGGACGGAGCAAGCCCCTATTCCATCTCCCAGTTCCAAAAAACAATTTAATATATGGTCCCCGGGTAGGGGACGTATCAGATATTAAACTGATAAGAACAGATACTACACTTGATCTTAGCCAAAAGGCCGAGAAGCGATGCCCACACATGCTCAGACCAAGAGTCCAGCTTCCCAAACACGTCGCTCCACTTAGCGGTTTGACAGACGACGACAAAACAAATAGAAGACCAGTCACCCTGTGTGCGTGTTTGTGAAAGCTGAAGAAAAATGCCGAGGTCGCTGCATCTCTCTGCTGGTCCCTGCTGCCAGCGTCACTAGTGTGTCTGCATGTTTCTCAAATAGAGTTTGGAGAGACGTTGTCAGTGTCTGTATGTTGCTTAAATTCTCCCAAACAGTGGGCGCTAAAGATCACGGCACGGCAGGCCATTGCAGCCAATGAGCTCGAGTTGAAAAATAAATGTGCTTACAGCACCAGGTGGTCCCCCATCGATGTAGTAACCAGGCCCGACCCTGCTTAGCTTCCGAGATCAGACGAGATCGGGCATGATCAGGCTGTTATGGCCGTAAACTAACATTTCCGGGTCCATACTAGGTTTTATACAGCAGGAGCACATAAGGACTGAGGGTGCTGCCGTGGCCAGAGACGGGACTTGTACAGAAACAATGATTAGATCCATAATGAAGGAAAGCAATGCATAAAGACTTTATTCCATACTCAAAGTACCATATGAAAACGCAATGCAATACACTGCGTGTGCGGTTGAGTGATCTTTTGAAGAAATGTAGCATTGCAACACCAGGGATAGACTGCAATGTATCTCTGTCGTTGCAGCCCTCTGATGCTCCCTGCTGCCGGCGTCACAACAGTGTCTGCATGTTTCACAAATAGAGTTTGGAGAGACGTTGTCAGTGTCTGTATGTTGCTTAAATTCTCCCAAACAGTGGGCGCTAAGGATCAGGGCACGGCAGACCATTGCAGCCATTGATCTCGAGCAGAAAAAAAAAAATGCTTACAGCACCTGGTATTCCCAGGCGGTCACCCATCCAAGTACTAACCAGGCCCGACCCTGCTTAGCTTCCGAGATCAGACGAGATCGGGCGTGATCAGGGTGGCATGGCCGTACGCAAATGTTACCGGGTCCATACTACCTTTTATTCAGCAGGAGCACAAAAGGACTGAGAGCGCTGCCGTGGCCAGAGACGGGACTTGTACAGAAACAATGATTAGATCCATAATGAAGGAAAGCAATGCATAAAGACTTTATTCCATACTCAAAGTACCATATCAAAACGCAATGCAATACACTGCGTGTGCGGTTGAGTGATCTTTTGAAGAAATGTAGCGTTGCAACACCAGGGATAGACTGCAATGTATCTCTGTCGTTGCAGCCCTCTGATGCTCCCTGCTGCCGGCGTCACAACAGTGTCTGCATTTTTCACAAATAGAGTTTGGAGAGACGTTGTCAGTGTCTGTATGTTGCTTAAATTCTCCCAAACAGTGGGCGCTAAAGATCAGGGCACGGCAGACCATTGCAGCCATTGATCTCGAGCAGAAAAAAAAGAAGCTTACAGCACCTGGTATTCCCAGGCGGTCTCCCATCCAAGTACTAACCAGGCCCGACCCTGCTTAGCTTCCGAGATCAGACGAGATCGGGCGTGTTCAGGGTGGTATGGCCGTAAGCGAGTATAGCCGCATCCAAAGTAGCTTTTAAACAGCAGGAGCACATAAAGACTGAGAGCGCTGCCGTGACCATAGACCAGACTTGTACAGAAACAATTATTAGATCAATAATGAAGGAAAGCAATGAATGAATACTTTATTCCGGACTCAAAGTACCATATCAAAACGCAATGCAATACACCGAGTTGGCGTGTGTGCTCGTTTGCGTGAACCTTTGAAGAAACATAGCGTTTCAAACGCTGCGATGGACTGCAGCAGGTCAAGCGAAGCAGTCATTCATAGCTCTTATTTCTTTACAACAACATGATCAGGGGAGAGCTTGAACGCAGTCCCCCACTACCAGAAATTATGCAATCGAGATTCCCACATTTGGGGAATTCGCACGGGTCAGCAACAGCCGCAGTGCAATGGCCGAGCCTCACCATGGGTGAACCACCTTCTTGATCATGGTATCTCCCTTGCCAGGTAAGTATGATTAGTACTCGTTCAGATGGGCTTAACGCTGCCCACGCGTGTTCCCTTGGAGAACGGTTGCAAAGAATTCGGAGATGTCTAGACTTTAAAGTCCGTGTTGCAGGGTTTATTTTCCAACAAGTGTGTGCAATTTGCTTGTTCTTAATACAGATTTAAACTGTTATCCATTTTATTTCATGTTGTTAGGTATCACAAAACGGAATGTAATACGACAAAGTAGGTACTATTTTAGCGGTTTGCAATTGATTCTCTTTTCCCCCAGGATAATTAAATATGTTCTATTATTTGCCATGCGGAGCCAGCCAGTCCTGTGCACGTATGCAAATTAGCCATGTGCACCTAACAGAAGAATGACGTAATGTTGAGAACGAGTCATACTAAAAAGGGAGAGCAATCGACAGCTAAACCAGACTGTATCAATCACACACTTTGGGTCCATTCTAACTTATGATAAGAGGCTAGTCTTTAAATCTTTGCAGTGACTGAATGTTTATGATAAAACGGATTGTTTTGCATTCGATGAGTGTGTGCGACTGTGCGTTTGTCATTTCCGGCTTCGGCATACCGCATGGTAATGAAGGCCTCGTGGTGAGTTGCTTTCTTAGTGAAGCAGCCTCGCCTTGGAGTTGGATGAGTTGGAGTGATATAAGTTGTCAGTGTCTGTATGTTGCTTAAATTCTCCCAAAGAGTGGGCGCTAAGGATCAGGGCACGGCAGACCATTGCAGCCATTGATCTCGAGCAGAAAAATAAAAATGCTTACAGCACCTGGTATTCCCAGGCGGTCACCCATCTAAGTACTAACCAGGCCCGACCCTGCTTAGCTTCCGAGATCAGACGAGATCGGGCGTGATCAGGGTGGTATGGCCGTACGCAAATGTTACCGGGTCCATACTACCTTTTATTCAGCAGGAGCACAAAAGGACTGAGAGCGCTGCCGTGGCCAGAGACGGGACTTGTACAGAAACAATGATTAGATCCATAATGAAGGAAAGGAATGCATAAAGACTTTATTCCATACTCAAAGTACCATATGAAAACGCAATGCAATACACTGCGTGTGCGGTTGAGTGATCTTTTGAAGAAATGTAACGTTGCAACACCAGGGATAGACTGCAATGTATCTCTGTCGTTGCAGCCCTCTGATGCTCCCTGCTGCCGGCGTCACAACAGTGTCTGCATGTTTCACAAATAGAGTTTGGAGAGACGTTGTCAGTGTCTGTATGTTGCTTATATTCTCCCAAACAGTGGGCGCTAAGGATCAGGGCACGGCAGACCATTGCAGCCATTGATCTCGAGCAGAAAAATAAAAATGCTTACAGCACCTGGTATTCCCAGGCGGTCACCCATCCAAGTACTAACCAGGCCCGACCCTGCTTAGCTTCCGAGATCAGACGAGATCGGGCGTGATCAGGGTAGTATGGCCGTACGCAAATGTTACCGGGTCCATACTACCTTTTATTCAGCAGGAGCACAAAAGGACTGAGAGCGCTGCCGTGGCCAGAGACGGGACTTGTACAGAAACAATGATTAGATCCATAATGAAGGAAAGCAATGCATAAAAACTTTATTCCATACTCAAAGTACCATATGAAAACGCAATGCAATACACTGCGTGTGCGGTTGAGTGATCTTTTGAAGAAATGTAGCGTTGCAACACCAGGGAAAGACTGCAATGTATCTCTGTCGTTGCAGCCCTCTGATGCTCCCTGCTGCCGGCGTCACAACAGTGTCTGCATGTTTCACAAATAGAGTTTGGAGAGAAGTTGTCAGTGTCTGTATGTTGCTTAAATTCTCCCAAACAGTGGGCGCTAAAGATCAGGGCACGGCAGACCATTGCAGCCATTGATCTCGAGCAGAAAAATAAATATGCTTACAGCACCTGGTGTTCCCAGGCGGTCACCCATCCAAGTACTAACCAGGCCCGACCCTGCTTAGCTTCCGAGATCAGACGAGATCGGGCGTGATCAGGGTGGTATGGCCGTACGCAAATATTACCGGGTCCATACTACCTTTTATTCAGCAGGAGCACAAAAGGACTGAGAGCGCTGCCGTGGCCAGAGACGGGACTTGTACAGAAACAATGATTAGATCCATAATGAAGGAAAGCAATGCATAAAGACTTTATTCCATACTCAAAGTACCATATCAAAACGCAATGCAATACACTGTGTGTGCGGTTGAGTGATCTTTTGAAGAAATGTAGCGTTGCAACACCAGGGATAGACTGCAATGTATCTCTGTCGTTGCAGCCCTCTGATGCTCCCTGCTGCCGGCGTCACAACAGTGTCTGCATGTTTCACAAATAGAGTTTGGAGAGACGTTGTCAGTGTCTGTATGTTGCTTAAATTCTCCCAAACAGTGGGCGCTAAGGATCAGGGCACGGCAGACCATTGCAGCCATTGATCTCGAGCAGAAAAAAAAAAAATGCTTACAGCACCTGGTATACCCAGGCGGTCACCCATCCAAGTACTAACCAGGCCCGACCCTGCTTAGCTTCCGAGATCAGACGAGATCGGGCGTGATCAGTGTGGCATGGCCGTACGCAAATGTTACCGGGTCCATACTACCTTTTATTCAGCAGGAGCACAAAAGGACTGAGAGCGCTGCCGTGGCCAGAGACGGGACTTGTACAGAAACAATGATTAGATCCATAATGAAGGAAAGCAATGCATAAAGACTTTATTCCATACTCAAAGTACCATATGAAAACGCAATGCAATACACTGCGTGTGCGGTTGAGTGATCTTTTGAAGAAATGTAGCGTTGCAACACCAGGGATAGACTGCAATGTATCTCTGTCGTTGCAGCCCTCTGATGCTGCCTGCTGCCGGCGTCACAACAGTGTCTGCATGTTTCACAAATAGAGTTTGGAGAGACGTTGTCAGTGTCTGTATGTTGCTTAAATTCTCCCAAACAGTGGGCGCTAAAGATCAGGGCACGGCAGACCATTGCAGCCATTGATCTCGAGCAGAAAAATAAATATGCTTACAGCACCTGGTGTTCCCAGGCGGTCACCCATCCAAGTACTAACCAGGCCCGACCCTGCTTAGCTTCCGAGATCAGACGAGATCGGGCGTGATCAGGGTGGTATGGCCGTACGCAAATGTTACCGGGTCCATACTACCTTTTATTCAGCAGGAGCACAAAAGGACTGAGCGCTGCCGTGGCCAGAGACGGGACTTGTACAGAAACAATGATTAGATCCATAATGAAGGAAAGCAATGCATAAAGACTTTATTCCATACTCAAAGTACCATATGAAAACGCAATGCAATACACTGCGTGTGCGGTTGAGTGATCTTTTGAAGAAATGTAGCGTTGCAACACCAGGGATAGACTGCAATGTATCTCTGTCGTTGCAGCCCTCTGATGCTCCCTGCTGCCGGCGTCACAACAGTGTCTGCATGTTTCACAAATAGAGTTTGGAGAGACGTTGTCAGTGTCTGTATGTTGCTTAAATTCTCCCAAACAGTGGGCGCTAAGGATCAGGGCACGGCAGACCATTGCAGCCATTGATCTCGAGCAGAAAAAAAAAAATGCTTACAGCACCTGGTATTCCCAGGCGGTCACCCATCCAAGTACTAACCAGCCCCGACCCTGCTTAGCTTCCGAGATCAGACGAGATCGGGCGTGATCAGGGTGGCATGGCCGTACGCAAATGTTACCGGGTCCATACTACCTTTTATTCAGCAGGAGCACAAAAGGACTGAGAGCGCTGCCGTGGCCAGAGACGGGACTTGTACAGAAACAATGATTAGATCCATAATGAAGGAAAGCAATGCATAAAGACTTTATTCCATACTCAAAGTACCATATCAAAACGCAATGCAATACACTGCGTGTGCGGTTGAGTGATCTTTTGAAGAAATGTAGCGTTGCAACACCAGGGATAGACTGCAATGTATCTCTGTCGTTGCAGCCCTCTGATGCTCCCTGCTGCCGGCGTCACAACAGTGTCTGCATTTTTCACAAATAGAGTTTGGAGAGACGTTGTCAGTGTATGTATGTTGCTTAAATTCTCCCAAACAGTGGGCGCTAAAGATCAGGGCACGGCAGACCATTGCAGCCATTGATCTCGAGCAGAAAAAAAAGAAGCTTACAGCACCTGGTATTCCCAGGCGGTCTCCCATCCAAGTACTAACCAGGCCCGACCCTGCTTAGCTTCCGAGATCAGACGAGATCGGGCGTGTTCAGGGTGGTATGGCCGTAAGCGAGTATAGCCGCATCCAAAGTAGCTTTTAAACAGCAGGAGCACATAAGGACTGAGAGCGCTGCCGTGACCATAGACCAGACTTGTACAGAAACAATTATTAGATCAATAATGAAGGAAAGCAATGAATGAATACTTTATTCCGGACTCAAAGTACCATATCAAAACGCAATGCAATACACCGAGTTGGCGTGTGTGCTCGTTTGCGTGAACCTTTGAAGAAACATAGCGTTTCAAACGCTGCGATGGACTGCAGCAGGTCAAGCGAAGCAGTCATTCATAGCTCTTATTTCTTTACAACAACATGATCAGGGGAGAGCGCGAACGCAGTCCCCCACTACCAGAAATTATGCAATCGAGATTCCCACATTTGGGGAATTCGCACGGGTCAGCAACAGCCGCAGTGCAATGGCCGAGCCTCACCATGGGTGAACCACCTTCTTGATCATGGTATCTCCCTTGCCAGGTAAGTATGATTAGTACTCGTTCAGATGGGCTGAACGCTGCCCACGCGTGTTCCCTTGGAGAACGGTTGCAAAGAATTCGGAGATGTCTAGACTTTAAAGTCCGTGTTGCAGGGTTTATTTTCCAACAAGTGTGTGCAATTTGCTTGTTCTTAATACAGATTTAAACTGTCATCCATTTTATTTCATGTTGTTAGGTATCACAAAACGGAATGTAATACGACAAAGTAGGTACTATTTTAGCGGTTTGCAATTGATTCTCTTTTCCCCCAGGATAATTAAATATGTTCTATTATTTGCCATGCGGAGCCAGCCAGTCCTGTGCACGTATGCAAATTAGCCATGTGCACCTAACAGAAGAATGACGTAATGTTGAGAACGAGTCATACTAAAAAGGGAGAGCAATCGACAGCTAAACCAGACTGTATCAATCACACACTTTGGGTCCATTCTAACTTATGATAAGAGGCTAGTCTTTAAATCTTTGCAGTGACTGAATGTTTATGATAAAACGGATTGTTTTGCATTCGATGAGTGTGTGCGACTGTGCGTTTGTCATTTCCGGCTTCGGCATACCGCATGGTAATGAAGGCCTCGTGGTGAGTTGCTTTCTTAGTGAAGCAGCCTCGCCTTGGAGTTGGATGAGTTGGAGTGATATAAGTTGTCAGTGTCTGTATGTTGCTTAAATTCTCCCAAAGAGTGGGCGCTAAGGATCAGGGCACGGCAGACCATTGCAGCCATTGATCTCGAGCAGAAAAATAAAAATGCTTACAGCACCTGGTATTCCCAGGCGGTCACCCATCTAAGTACTAACCAGGCCCGACCCTGCTTAGCTTCCGAGATCAGACGAGATCGGGCGTGATCAGGGTGGTATGGCCGTACGCAAATGTTACCGGGTCCATACTACCTTTTATTCAGCAGGAGCACAAAAGGACTGAGAGCGCTGCCGTGGCCAGAGACGGGACTTGTACAGAAACAATGATTAGATCCATAATGAAGGAAAGCAATGCATAAAGACTTTATTCCATACTCAAAGTACCATATCAAAACGCAATGCAATACACTGCGTGTGCGGTTGAGTGATCTTTTGAAGAAATGTAACGTTGCAACACCAGGGATAGACTGCAATGTATCTCTGTCGTTGCAGCCCTCTGATGCTCCCTGCTGCCGGCGTCACAACAGTGTCTGCATGTTTCACAAATAGAGTTTGGAGAGACGTTGTCGGTGTCTGTATGTTGCTTATATTCTCCCAAACAGTGGGCGCTAAGGATCAGGGCACGGCAGACCATTGCAGCCATTGATCTCGAGCAGAAAAATAAAAATGCTTACAGCACCTGGTATTCCCAGGCGGTCACCCATCCAAGTACTAACCAGGCCCGACCCTGCTTAGCTTCCGAGATCAGACGAGATCGGGCGTGATCAGGGTAGTATGGCCGTACGCAAATGTTACCGGGTCCATACTACCTTTTATTCAGCAGGAGCACAAAAGGACTGAGAGCGCTGCCGTGGCCAGAGACGGGACTTGTACAGAAACAATGATTAGATCCATAATGAAGGAAAGCAATGCATAAAGACTTTATTCCATACTCAAAGTACCATATGAAAACGCAATGCAATACACTGCGTGTGCGGTTGAGTGATCTTTTGAAGAAATGTAGCGTTGCAACACCAGGGAAAGACTGCAATGTATCTCTGTCGTTGCAGCCCTCTGATGCTCCCTGCTGCCGGCGTCACAACAGTGTCTGCATGTTTCACAAATAGAGTTTGGAGAGACGTTGTCAGTGTCTGTATGTTGCTTAAATTCTCCCAAACAGTGGGCGCTAAAGATCAGGGCACGGCAGACCATTGCAGCCATTGATCTCGAGCAGAAAAATAAATATGCTTACAGCACCTGGTGTTCCCAGGCGGTCACCCATCCAAGTACTAACCAGGCCCGACCCTGCTTAGCTTCCGAGATCAGACGAGATCGGGCGTGATCAGGGTGGTATGGCCGTACGCAAATGTTACCGGGTCCATACTACCTTTTATTCAGCAGGAGCACAAAAGGACTGAGAGCGCTGCCGTGGCCAGAGACGGGACTTGTACAGAAACAATGATTAGATCCATAATGAAGGAAAGCAATGCATAAAGACTTTATTCCATACTCAAAGTACCATATCAAAACGCAATGCAATACACTGCGTGTGCGGTTGAGTGATCTTTTGAAGAAATGTAGCGTTGCAACACCAGGGATAGACTGCAATGTATCTCTGTCGTTGCAGCCCTCTGATGCTCCCTGCTGCCGGCGTCACAACAGTGTCTGCATGTTTCACAAATAGAGTTTGGAGAGACGTTGTCAGTGTCTCTATGTTGCTTAAATTCTCCCAAACAGTGGGCGCTAAGGATCAGGGCACGGCAGACCATTGCAGCCATTGATCTCGAGCAGAAAAAAAAAAATGCTTACAGCACCTGGTATACCCAGGCGGTCACCCATCCAAGTACTAACCAGGCCAGACCCTGCTTAGCTTCCGAGATCAGACGAGATCGGGCGTGATCAGGGTGGTATGGCCCTAAGCGAGTATTGCCGCATCCAAAGTAGCTTTTAAACAGCAGAAGCACATAAGGACTGAGAGCGCTGCAGTGGCCAGAGACGGGACTTGTACAAAAACAATGATTAGATCCATAATGAAGGAAAGCAATGCATAAAGACTTTATTCCAGACTCAATGTACCATATCAAAACGTAATGCAATACACTGCGTGTGCGGTTGAGTGATCTTTTGAAGAAATGTAGCGTTGCAACACCAGGGATAGACTGCAATGTATCTCTGTCGTTGCAGCCCTCTGATGCTCCCTGCTGCCGGCGTCACAACAGTGTCTGCATGTTTCACAAATAGAGTTTGGAGAGACGTTGTCAGTGTCTGTATGTTGCTTAAATTCTCCCAAACAGTGGGCGCTAAAGATCTCTGCCCGTATGCAAATTAGCCATGTGCGCCTAACAGAAGAATGACGTAATGTTGAGAACGAGTCATACTAAAAACCGAGAGCAAGCGAAAGCTAAACCAGACTGTATCAATCACACACTTTGGGTCCATTCTAACTTTTGATAAGAGGCTAGTCTTTAAATCTTTGCAGTGACTGAATGTTGATGATAAAACGGATTGTTTTGCATAAGATGAGTGTGTGCGACTGTGTGTTTGTCATTTCCGGCTTCGGCATACCGCATGGTCATGAAGGCCTCGTGGTGAGTTACTTTCTTAGTGAAGCAGCTTAGCCTTACAGTTGGATAAGTTGGAGTGATTGGAGTTTATTTTTCACAGTGAGAGAGGGGTGCACCGGTCCTGGAGGTACTGCAATACCAGGTCGATGCGTGGAGTGGACGGAGCAAGCCCCTATTCCATCTCCCAGTTCCAAAAAACAATTTAATATATGGTCCCCGGGTAGGGGACGTATCAGATATTAAACTGATAAGAACAGATTTTTTTCATTCGAAAATTTTATTGACACACGTTGCTATACCTTATCTTTCACATCACATGTTTCCAGTTTCGTTCAATTTTTTTTTTTTTTTTCTTTTTTTAAATCATACATAATGTTTTGTTTCTTTTTTTTTTTTTAACAACAAGGAATTTGAAAAAATATAACCATCCATAAAACCAAGAATAAAACCTATGTTTTAAAAAGAAAATAAAAACCAACACTAAAAGATGCTGCTGTGCAGGAGCGGGAACAAACTTAGTTAAAATAAATTTAAAAGAAAGTGTACCCCGTCCTGCCCTCCCAACAGCGTCGGTCTCTCGGGACCTGTCGCTCAGAGGATCTCCTCCCCTCTCTGCTCCTTCCCACCTGCCTCTCCCGGAGAGCCAGGCCGCCGCTGCCTCGACCTTTCTGTGTGTGGCTCCGGCTCCCTTCTCCGAATGGGCACAGAGGCGATGTCTTCATTTTGGCTGTGTCCTAGGCCTGCCGCCTGCAGCAACGGCTACTTTTACCGTTGCTGCGGCCATCCGGATCACAGCCAAGGGGGGGATCAGCTTGTGCTTCCTTACCAGCAGGTTTCTGGAGGTCCAAAAGGCGTCTTTAATGGCGGCTAGGGTGAGCCACTGCCTGGGGAAGTTAACTGCAGTATTTTGGCTCACCCCATACAGCACCAATTGGGCTGTCAGGACCTCCCCTGCTGGCAAGTACGGGAATAGTAGGGAGCCGGCCGTTGCCCACTGGTCTCCAGCAGCGCTGCACTCCCAGAGCAGATGCCTCACCGACTCAGGCGCGCCACAACCTGGTCGGGGGCATGTTGCGGATGCGGCCATGCCCCGGGAGTGCATGACGGCTCTGACTGGGAGGATCTCGTGAGCTACCATCCATGACAGGTCCCGGAGTCTGTTGGGGAGGACAGGATGGTTAACATTTCGCCAAACAGTTGCGGGGTCGCCGAGTGCTAGCCCGCGCACTGGACTTACTGGTTCCCGCTCCTGCACCAGCGCAATCATTAAACGATGGCTTTTTAAGACTTCTAAGTCCTCGTTTTCTAGGTTATATTTTTTTAAAAACTTCTTGATAAAAACATAGGACTGGGGCAGGTTAAAAGATACTGGCGTCCTATGGTCAGAAACATAAAAACTGAACTTTTTCAGATAGGAACCCATCCAGAACCGGGTCATTGCTGTGCTTTTTTTTTGGCAGGGTACCGACATTGCATTTTGTATGTGTAGAGCTGTATATCGGCTTCCTAAATATAAATTGAGGTCTGG
Organism: Pollachius pollachius; assembly: GCF_949987615.1. Lineage (NCBI taxonomy): Eukaryota > Metazoa > Chordata > Actinopteri > Gadiformes > Gadidae > Pollachius > Pollachius pollachius. Next base: position 707,135 of record NC_136938.1, on the reverse strand, counting down.
GACTCCTTTTCCCCCTTTTTCTTTAGTTTTTTTCATTTCGTTTCTCTTGAGTCTCTCCCACTTAGACCCCCACAGGAAGTAAAAAATGGCACGTTCTAGATCTAAAAGAACTCTGCGGGGTGGAATAAAAACAGAGCATACCAATAAAAGCAAAGGTAAAATCACTGACTTAATGATTAAAACCTTTCCTTCCATTGTAAGTCCTCTAAGTCCCCAGTATCCCAGTCTCCGCCTCACTTTTCCTACCATGTCCGGCCAATTTTTGGTACCCTCCCCCTCCCTGTCAAATTTGACCCCGAGTATTTTCAAGTCGGTCTGTTTCACGGTCAGGGGGAGTCCAGTCGTCTCGGTCACCGTCCATGGTCCATAAAAAAGGGCTTGGGTCTTCTCTCTGTTGAGTTTGGACCCAGAGGCCAGTCCGTAGGAGTCTGTCAAGTCCAGTGCCTTCTGTAATGAACCGATGTCTGTACATAAAATGTTGACGTCGTCCATATATAAAACACATTTGCTAAAAAGTCCCCCACTTCCCGGTATGCCCACCCCTTTAATCCATTTGTCCCTTCTCAATACCTGTGCCAGTGGTTCTATGCAAGCCACGTAGAGGAGAGCAGATAAAGGACAACCCTGACGGACCCCGCAGTGCAAGTCTACTGCTTTTGTAAGTTGCCCGTTAACAAAGAATTTGCTGGTGATGTCCCGATACAGCAATCCCACCCACTCTACATACCTTTGTGGGAAACCCATTTTAGGCAGTACCTGAAATAGGTACTGGTGCGAGACCCGATCGAAAGCTTTTTCAAAGTCGAAATTTAGGACTACTAGTCTAATGTTTCTGTCTCTCGCATAACAGATGGTGTCTCTAATCAGTACGAGGCTGTCAGTGATCTTTCTCCCCGGTATGCCACAGGTTTGATCCGGGTGGATTACCTCCCCTAAAACAACAGACATTCTGTTGGCTAAAAGTTTGCTAAAAAGTTTACAGTCCACGTTTAAAAGGGTAATAGGTCTCCAGTTCTTCAGGTCAGTCTTGTCGTCTTTCTTGTGTAATAGTTTCACTATCCCTGATCTAAAACTGTCTGGTAGTCGGCCTAGTCCTTGGAATTCTGTAAAAACAGTCAACAAGTCGGTTGCTAAAATGTCCCAGAAGGTCTGATAAAATTCAAGTGAAAGCCCATCTTCCCCCGGTGATTTTCCCCCTCTAAAACTCGACAAACAATTGGAAAGTTCTAAAAGGTTAAAATCATGGGTTAAAAATGCGCTCTCACTGATCTTCTTTTTCAAGGCATTCAATATATTGTCTTTTGGTTCTTCTTCAATGCATTTTTTTTTATACAGCTCTCCATAGAAACACTCTATTTCGTCCATCGTTTCTTCTTGTGTTTTTGTGTATTCTCCATTTCTCTTTTTTAATTTATAAATACCCTCCCCGCTGTTTATGATTTTCTTGAAGAAATATCGTGTGCATTTTTCCCCTTCTTCTATGTCTCTTTCTTTACTTCTAATAATTATTCCTTTGCTTTTGATTTCTGCTAGAGCCGACATTTGTTCTTTTACCTCTCTTATTTCCTGATTGTAATCAAACCCTTGTTGTCTTAATTTAAAATAACGTTGCAGTCTTTTCTGCAGCCCCATCATGCATTTGTTTTCTATTTTCTTTTGTTTCATCCCTGCCTTTCTAAAAAAAGTCTTTGTCCGTTCCTTCACCATTTCCCACCAGTGTGCACGTGTTTTGTGTAAGTCTTGGAGGGTCTGCCATTGACTGAATTGCTCCCTGTACTGGCTGGCTAAATCTTTATCTTTTATCAGGGAGCAATTCAGTTTCCACAGACCACCACCTTTTGTCACACCTGAGGGGAGTGAAAGGGTGCAGGAGAGCATAGCGTGATCGGAGAAGAAAACGGGGGTTAATCTAGCATCGGTTGGCGGGCAGTCTCTGGTAAAAATATAGTCTATTCGAGAGGCTCTGGCACCGTCACTACTGAACCAGGTGAAGCCCTCCTCTCTTGGATGCACGGTTTTAAAACAGTCTTTCAGTTTAAAATCCCTGCACTGTGCCTGCAATAAAACCGACGTCTTGTCTACTTTAAAATCTTCCCCCGCACTTCTCCTATCGCTCCTAGTTAAAATACAATTAAAATCTCCCGCTAAAACTAAAGGCGCTCGGCCTAGCATGTGGGGCTGCAAGTCTTTTAAAAGGTCATGTCTGTCATTTTTGTCGTTAAAACCATAAATGTTTAAGAGATTAAAATCCCTTCCCATAAAAGTCAAGTGTGCTAAAAGCGCCCTTCCGTCTCTCACCACCGTGCTGCCCTTCACCAAGATTGAGGGATTTTTGATTAAAATGGCCACCCCGTCATTTTTGCTTTCATTTGAACCACTCCATAAGGATTTATGTGGCCACTTTTCCTCCCATTCCCTGTATTGGTTTAAAAATGGTAGTGCACATTCTTGTAGTAAAAACACATCTGACTTAAAATTGTTAAGAAAGGATAAAATCGTTTGTGCTCTAACTTTTGATTTCACACTTCTTACATTTAGTGTCGAAATGGTGAGCACCATGATTATGGTGTTAAAAAGACAAACAATCATTAAAAGACTAAAAAACAACTATGGGTTAAAACCATCTAAAAAAGTCATCCAATGCTTTGTGACAGAAGCTCTTCCTTTATCTCAATAGGAGATGAGTAAAGGTTGTCTGCTTCATTTCCCTCCCAGACTCTACTTTGGTCGAAAATTGAGTCTTTTGGGGTTGATTGCAGTGCAATATTTAAAAAAGAGAGAGTGTTGGGAGGGTTGTTTGGGAAGACTCTGGCATCCTCCAAAGATGGATTGTCTGAGGAGCCAGGTCTTCCCCTTTTCTCTGAGGCTCCTTGAGTCTCAGAGGACAACTCTGACACTGCTCTCTTACCAGGCTGGGCTCCTGGGAGGGAGGCTTCACTGGACTCCACTTCAGACTCTTCTCCCTGGCTGTCTGTTTCTAGACTCACGGATTCCTCAGAGTCTGAAGTGGAGTCCATCTCAGCTCCACCGGCTGCCTGGGCCCCACCAGCCTCTTTCACCTCACCACTAGGTGGGGCAACCTCAGGCCCCGCCCCCTCTCCCCCAATCAGAGTTATTACTTCCAGCCTGGTGTCTTCAATTGTTTGTGCACCCCCGTCTGCCAATTTCCTTGCATTTTGTTTTACTTTGTTAGCAAAGGATTTCGGGCAGTCTCTGAAGAGATGGTTTGAGTCTCCACAGAGGTTGCACTTCCTGCCATTGGTACATTCTTCAAAAGAGTGTCCAATTTCTCTACATTTGCCGCAAACAACCTTGGTACACGCTTCCGCCAGGTGCCCTTGCTCACCACACTTGCGGCAGAGCTTGGGCTGTCCCTGGTAGTGAATGTAGCCCCTGTTCTCTCCAAGAACCATCATGGATGGGAGATGTTTCAGGCCCTGGAAGCCATGTGGGTCCCGCCATTGTTGTATGGGGACCCTCCATGAACAATTCCAGATGCCGTCCTCATCTCTCACCTTGGTGGCCTGGGCCCTCACAGTGCAGTATCTTGCCAGCCATATACAAATATCATCAGCATTTACCGTTTCATTGAACATCCTGACGATTACGGTTTTAATGGAATCGTCATTTAGTCTCTCCACTTCAAATGCTGAAAACTGGTCTTTTACCGTGTCGTAGCGTGTCCAAAATTCTTTGAGGGTTGTTGCTGCGGCGAAGCTTACATCGAATCCTTTGTTAAAGGGCAGAGTAAGAATACAATTCAAATCGCTTGCAGAAAACTTCAGGATTCCTTGGATGTGCTTCCTTGAAAAATCAAGACGGGAGATCTGAATTACCGTTCCATTTACTGACTTCAGTTTAAAACGTACGCTGTGGTGCCTCCTCATGCCGGTAGGGTTAACCGACATGGTGGAGACACCACGCTCTTAAAAAACAAGGAGGTTAAAAGCAATAAAACACTGGATATACTAAAAATACAGAAATAAATAAACAAATAAATACAGGCAACAATAAAATCCACTTACCTTACCTGGACAATGGACTTCTTGGTAGAGGGTATCAGCAACTGATATTTGATCCCAACTTACCAAGAAGATGGTGCAATATCCTCCAAACCTGCTATATAATTGCCACAAAATGCAATATATAGACAGCCAAGGGAGGTGATCACTGTCTTAGCCAAAAGGCCGAGAAGCGATGCCCACACATGCTCAGACCAAGAGTCCAGCTTCCCAAACACGTCGCTCCACTTAGCGGTTTGACAGACGACGACAAAACAAATAGAAGACCAGTCACCCTATGTGCGTGTTTGTGAAAGCTGAAGAAAAATGCCGAGGTCGCTGCATCTCTCTGCTGGTCCCTGCTGCCAGCGTCACTAGTGTGTCTGCATGTTTCTCAAATAGAGTTTGGAGAGACGTTGTCGGTGTCTGTATGTTGCTTATATTCTCCCAAACAGTGGGCGCTAAGGATCAGGGCACGGCAGACCATTGCAGCCATTGATCTCGAGCAGAAAAATAAAAATGCTTACAGCACCTGGTATTCCCAGGCGGTCACCCATCCAAGTACTAACCAGGCCCGACCCTGCTTAGCTTCCGAGATCAGACGAGATCGGGCGTGATCAGGGTGGTATGGCCGTACGCAAATGTTCCCGGGTCCATACTACGTTTTATTCAGCAGGAGCACAAAAGGACTGAGAGCGCTGCCGTGGCCAGAGACGGGACTTGTACAGAAACAATGATTAGATCCATAATGAAGGAAAGCAATGCATAAAGACTTTATTCCATACTCAAAGTACCATATCAAAACGCAATGCAATACACTGCGTGTGCGGTTGAGTGATCTTTTGAAGAAATGTAGCGTTGCAACACCAGGGATAGACTGCAATGTATCTCTGTCGTTGCAGCCCTCTGATGCTCCCTGCTGCCGGCGTCACAACAGTGTCTGCATTTTTCACAAATAGAGTTTGGAGAGACGTTGTCAGTGTCTGTATGTTGCTTAAATTCTCCCAAACAGTGGGCGCTAAAGATCAGGGCACGGCAGACCATTGCAGCCATTGATCTCGAGCAGAAAAAAAAAAAGCTTACAGCACCTGGTATTCCCAGGCGGTCTCCCATCCAAGTACTAACCAGGCCCGACCCTGCTTAGCTTCCGAAATCAGACGAGATCGGGCGTGTTCAGGGTGGTATGGCCGTAAGCGAGTATAGCCGCATCCAAAGTAGCTTTTAAACAGCAGGAGCACATAAGGACTGAGAGCGCTGCCGTGACCATAGACCAGACTTGTACAGAAACAATTATTAGATCAATAATGAAGGAAAGCAATGAATGAATACTTTATTCCGGACTCAAAGTACCATATCAAAACGCAATGCAATACACCGAGTTGGCGTGTGTGCTCGTTTGCGTGAACCTTTGAAGAAACATAGCGTTTCAAACGCTGCGATGGACTGCAGCAGGTCAAGCGAAGCAGTCATTCATAGCTCTTATTTCTTTACAACAACATGATCAGGGGAGAGCGCGAACGCAGTCCCCCACTACCAGAAATTATGCAATCGAGATTCCCACATTTGGGGAATTCGCACGGGTCAGCAACAGCCGCAGTGCAATGGCCGAGCCTCACCATGGGTGAACCACCTTCTTGATCATGGTATCTCCCTTGCCAGGTAAGTATGAATAGTACTCGTTCAGATGGGCTGAACGCTGCCCACGCGTGTTCCCTTGGAGAACGGTTGCAAAGAATTCGGAGATGTCTAGACTTTAAAGTCCGTGTTGCAGGGTTTATTTTCCAACAAGTGTGTGCAATTTGCTTGTTCTTAATACAGATTTAAACTGTCATCCATTTTATTTCATGTTGTTAGGTATCACAAAACGGAATGTAATACGACAAAGTAGGTACTATTTTAGCGGTTTGCAATTGATTCTCTTTTCCCCCAGGATAATTAAATATGTTCTATTATTTGCCATGCGGAGCCAGCCAGTCCTGTGCACGTATGCAAATTAGCCATGTGCACCTAACAGAAGAATGACGTAATGTTGAGAACGAGTCATACTAAAAAGGGAGAGCAATCGACAGCTAAACCAGACTGTATCAATCACACACTTTGGGTCCATTCTAACTTATGATAAGAGGCTAGTCTTTAAATCTTTGCAGTGACTGAATGTTTATGATAAAACGGATTGTTTTGCATTCGATGAGTGTGTGCGACTGTGCGTTTGTCATTTCCGGCTTCGGCATACCGCATGGTAATGAAGGCCTCGTGGTGAGTTGCTTTCTTAGTGAAGCAGCCTCGCCTTGGAGTTGGATGAGTTGGAGTGATATAAGTTGTCAGTGTCTGTATGTTGCTTAAATTCTCCCAAACAGTGGGCGCTAAGGATCAGGGCACGGCAGACCATTGCAGCCATTGATCTCGAGCAGAAAAATAAAAATGCTTACAGCACCTGGTATTCCCAGGCGGTCACCCATCTAAGTACTAACCAGGCCCGACCCTGCTTAGCTTCCGAGATCAGACGAGATCGGGCGTGATCAGGGTGGTATGGCCGTACGCAAATGTTACCGGGTCCATACTACCTTTTATTCAGCAGGAGCACAAAAGGACTGAGAGCGCTGCCGTGGCCAGAGACGGGACTTGTACAGAAACAATGATTAGATCCATAATGAAGGAAAGCAATGCATAAAGACTTTATTCCATACTCAAAGTACCATATGAAAACGCAATGCAATACACTGCGTGTGCGGTTGAGTGATCTTTTGAAGAAATGTAACGTTGCAACACCAGGGATAGACTGCAATGTATCTCTGTCGTTGCAGCCCTCTGATGCTCCCTGCTGCCGGCGTCACAACAGTGTCTGCATGTTTCACAAATAGAGTTTGGAGAGACGTTGTCAGTGTCTGTATGTTGCTTAAATTCTCCCAAACAGTGGGCGCTAAGGATCAGGGCACGGCAGACCATTGCAGCCATTGATCTCGAGCAGAAAAATAAAAATGCTTACAGCACCTGGTATTCCCAGGCGGTCACCCATCTAAGTACTAACCAGGCCCGACCCTGCTTAGCTTCCGAGATCAGACGAGATCGGGCGTGATCAGGGTGGTATGGCCGTACGCAAATGTTACCGGGTCCATACTACCTTTTATTCAGCAGGAGCACAAAAGGACTGAGAGCGCTGCCGTGGCCAGAGACGGGACTTGTACAGAAACAATGATTAGATCCATAATGAAGGAAAGCAATGCATAAAGACTTTATTCCATACTCAAAGTACCATATGAAAACGCAATGCAATACACTGCGTGTGCGGTTGAGTGATCTTTTGAAGAAATGTAACGTTGCAACACCAGGGATAGACTGCAATGTATCTCTGTCGTTGCAGCCCTCTGATGCTCCCTGCTGCCGGCGTCACAACAGTGTCTGCATGTTTCACAAATAGAGTTTGGAGAGACGTTGTCAGTGTCTGTATGTTGCTTAAATTCTCCCAAACAGTGGGCGCTAAGGATCAGGGCACGGCAGACCATTGCAGCCATTGATCTCGAGCAGAAAAATAAAAATGCTTACAGCACCTGGTATTCCCAGGCGGTCACCCATCCAAGTACTAACCAGCCCCGACCCTGCTTAGCTTCCGAGATCAGACGAGATCGGGCGTGATCAGGGTGGTATGGCCGTACGCAAATGTTCCCGGGTCCATACTACGTTTTATTCAGCAGGAGCACAAAAGGACTGAGAGCGCTGCCGTGGCCAGAGACGGGACTTGTACAGAAACAATGATTAGATCCATAATGAAGGAAAGCAATGCATAAAGACTTTATTCCATACTCAAAGTACCATATGAAAACGCAATGCAATACACTGCGTGTGCGGTTGAGTGATCTTTTGAAGAAATGTAGCGTTGCAACACCAGGGATAGACTGCAATGTATCTCTGTCGTTGCAGCCCTCTGATGCTCCCTGCTGCCGGCGTCACAACAGTGTCTGCATGTTTCACAAATAGAGTTTGGAGAGACGTTGTCAGTGTCTGTATGTTGCTTAAATTCTCCCAAACAGTGGGCGCTAAGGATCAGGGCACGGCAGACCATTGCAGCCATTGATCTCGAGCAGAAAAATAAAAATGCTTACAGCACCTGGTATTCCCAGGCGGTCACCCATCCAAGTACTAACCAGCCCCGACCCTGCTTAGCTTCCGAGATCAGACGAGATCGGGCGTGATCAGGGTGGTATGGCCGTACGCAAATGTTCCCGGGTCCATACTACGTTTTATTCAGCAGGAGCACAAAAGGACTGAGAGCGCTGCCGTGGCCAGAGACGGGACTTGTACAGAAACAATGATTAGATCCATAATGAAGGAAAGCAATGCATAAAGACTTTATTCCATACTCAAAGTACCATATCAAAACGCAATGCAATACACTGCGTGTGCGGTTGAGTGATCTTTTGAAGAAATGTAGCGTTGCAACACCAGGGATAGACTGCAATGTATCTCTGTCGTTGCAGCCCTCTGATGCTCCCTGCTGCCGGCGTCACAACAGTGTCTGCATTTTTCACAAATAGAGTTTGGAGAGACGTTGTCAGTGTCTGTATGTTGCTTAAATTCTCCCAAACAGTGGGCGGTAAAGATCAGGGCACGGCAGACCATTGCAGCCATTGATCTCGAGCAGAAAAAAAAAGAAGCTTACAGCACCTGGTATTCCCAGGCGGTCTCCCATCCAAGTACTAACCAGGCCCGACCCTGCTTAGCTTCCGAGATCAGACGAGATCGGGCGTGTTCAGGGTGGTATGGCCGTAAGCGAGTATAAGCGCATCCAAAGTAGATTTTAAACAGCAGGAGCACATAAGGACTGAGAGCGCTGCCGTGACCATAGACCAGACTTGTACAGAAACAATTATTAGATCAATAATGAAGGAAAGCAATGAATGAATACTTTATTCCGGACTCAAAGTACCATATCAAAACGCAATGCAATACACCGAGTTGGCGTGTGTGCTCGTTTGCGTGAACCTTTGAAGAAACATACCGTTTCAAACGCTGCGATGGACTGCAGCAGGTCAAGCGAAGCAGTCATTCATAGCTCTTATTTCTTTACAACAACATGATCAGGGGAGAGCGCGAACGCAGTCCCCCACTACCAGAAATTATGCAATCGAGATTCCCACATTTGGGGAATTCGCACGGGTCAGCAACAACCGCAGTGCAATGGCCGACCCTCACCATGGGTGAACCACCTTCTTGATCATGGTATCTCCCTTGCCAGGTAAGTATGATTAGTACTCGTTCAGATGGGCAGAACGCTGCCCACGCGTGTTCCCTTGGAGAACGGTTGCAAAGAATTCGGAGATGTCTAAACTTTAAAGTCCGTGTTGCAGGGTTTATTTTCCAACAAGTGTGTGCAATTTGCTTGTTCTTAATACAGATTTAAACTGTTATCCATTTTATTTCATGTTGTTAGGTATCACAAAACGGAATGTAATACGACAAAGTAGGTACTATTTTAGCGGTTTGCAATTGATTCTCTTTTCCCCCAGGATAATTAAATATGTTCTATTATTTGCCATGCGGAGCCAGCCAGTCCTGTGCACGTATGCAAATTAGCCATGTGCACCTAACAGAAGAATGACGTAATGTTGAGAACGAGTCATACTAAAAAGGGAGAGCAATCGACAGCTAAACCAGACTGTATCAATCACACACTTTGGGTCCATTCTAACTTATGATAAGAGGCAAGTCTTTAAATCTTTGCAGTGACTGAATGTTTATGATAAAACGGATTGTTTTGCATTCGATGAGTGTGTGCGACTGTGCGTTTGTCATTTCCGGCTTCGGCATACCGCATGGTAATGAAGGCCTCGTGGTGAGTTGCTTTCTTAGTGAAGCAGCCTCGCCTTGGAGTTGGATGAGTTGGAGTGATATAAGTTGTCAGTGTCTGTATGTTGCTTAAATTCTCCCAAACAGTGGGCGCTAAGGATCAGGGCACGGCAGACCATTGCAGCCATTGATCTCGAGCAGAAAAATAAAAATGCTTACAGCACCTGGTATTCCCAGGCGGTCACCCATCCAAGTACTAACCAGCCCCGACCCTGCTTAGCTTCCGAGATCAGACGAGATCGGGCGTGATCAGGGTGGTATGGCCGTACGCAAATGTTACCGGGTCCATACTACCTTTTATTCAGCAGGAGCACAAAAGGACTGAGAGCGCTGCCGTGGCCAGAGACGGGACTTGTACAGAAACAATGATTAGATCCATAATGAAGGAAAGCAATGCATAAAGACTTTATTCCATACTCAAAGTACCATATGAAAACGCAATGCAATACACTGCGTGTGCGGTTGAGTGATCTTTTGAAGAAATGTAGCGTTGCAACACCAGGGATAGACTGCAATGTATCTCTGTCGTTGCAGCCCTCTGATGCTCCCTGCTGCCGGCGTCACAACAGTGTCTGCATTTTTCACAAATAGAGTTTGGAGAGACGTTGTCAGTGTCTGTATGTTGCTTATATTCTCCCAAACAGTGGGCGCTAAGGATCAGGGCACGGCAGACCATTGCAGCCATTGATCTCGAGCAGAAAAATAAAAATGCTTACAGCACGTGGTATTCCCAGGCGGTCACCCATCCAAGTACTAACCAGGCCCGACCCTGCTTAGCTTCCGAGATCAGACGAGATCGGGCGTGATCAGGGTGATATGGCCGTACGCAAATGTTACCGGGTCCATACTACCTTTTATTCAGCAGGAGCACAAAAGGACTGAGAGCGCTGCCGTGGCCAGAGACGGGACTTGTACAGAAACAATGATAAGATCCATAATGAAGGAAAGCAATGCATAAAGACTTTATTCCATACTCAAAGTACCATATCAAAACGCAATGCAATACACTGCGTGTGCGGTTGAGTGATCTTTTGAAGAAATGTAGCGTTGCAACACCAGGGATAGACTGCAATGTATCTCTGTCGTTGCAGCCCTCTGATGCTCCCTGCTGCCGGCGTCACAACAGTGTCTGCATGTTTCACAAATAGAGTTTGGAGAGACGTTGTCAGTGTCTGTATGTTGCTTAAATTCTCCCAAACAGTGGGCGCTAAGGATCAGGGCACGGCAGACCATTGCAGCCATTGATCTCGAGCAGAAAAATAAAAATGCTTACAGCACCTGGTATTCCCAGGCGGTCACCCATCCAAGTACTAACCAGGCCCGACCCTGCTTAGCTTCCGAGATCAGACGAGATCGGGCGTGATCAGGGTGGTATGGCCGTACGCAAATGTGACCGGGTCCATACTACCTTCTATTCAGCAGGAGCACAAAAGGACTGAGAGCGCTGCCGTGGCCAGAGACGGGACTTGTACAGAAACAATGATTAGATCCATAATGAAGGAAAGCAATGCATAAAGACTTTATTCCAGACTCAAAGTACCATATGAAAACGCAATGCAATACACTGCGTGTGCGGTTGAGTGATCTTTTGAAGAAATGTAGCGTTGCAACACCAGGGATAGACTGCAATGTATCTCTGTCGTTGCAGCCCTCTGATGCTCCCTGCTGCCGGCGTCACAAAACTGTCTGCATGTTTCTCAAATAGAGTTTGGAGAGACGTTGTCAGTGTCTGTATGTTGCTTAAATTCTCCCAAACAGTGGGCGCTAAAGATCAGGGCACGGCAGACCATTGCAGCCATTGATCTCGAGCAGAAAAAAAAAAATGCTTACAGCACCTGGTATTCCCAGGCGGTCTCCCATCCAAGTACTAACCAGGCCCGACCCTGCTTAGCTTCCGAGATCAGACGAGATCGGGCGTGTTCAGGGTGGTATGGCCGTAAGCGAGTATAGCCGCATCCAAAGTAGCTTTTAAACAGCAGGAGCACATAAGGACTGAGAGCGCTGCCGTGACCATAGACCAGACTTGTACAGAAACAATTATTAGATCAATAATGAAGGAAAGCAATGAATGAATACTTTATTCCGGACTCAAAGTACCATATCAAAACGCAATGCAATACACCGAGTTGGCGTGTGTGCTCGTTTGCGTGAACCTTTGAAGAAACATAGCGTTTCAAACGCTGCGATGGACTGCAGCAGGTCAAGCGAAGCAGTCATTCATAGCTCTTATTTCTTTACAACAACATGATCAGGGGAGAGCGCGAACGCAGTCCCCCACTACCAGAAATTATGCAATCGAGATTCCCACATTTGGGGAATTCGCACGGGTCAGCAACAGCCGCAGTGCAATGGCCGAGCCTCACCATGGGTGAACCACCTTCTTGATCATGGTATCTCCCTTGCCAGGTAAGTATGATTAGTACTCGTTCAGATGGGCTGAACGCTGCCCACGCGTGTTCCCTTGGAGAACGGTTGCAAAGAATTCGGAGATGTCTAGACTTTAAAGTCCGTGTTGCAGGGTTTATTTTCCAACAAGTGTGTGCAATTTGCTTGTTCTTAATACAGATTTAAACTGTTATCCATTTTATTTCATGTTGTTAGGTATCACAAAACGGAATGTAATACGGCAAAGTAGGTACTATTTTAGCGGTTTGCAATTGATTCTCTTTTCCCCCAGGATAATTAAATATGTTCTATTATTTGCCATGCGGAGCCAGCCAGTCCTGTGCACGTATACAAATTAGCGATGTGCACCTAACAGAAGAATGACGTAATGTTGAGAACGAGTCATACTAAAAAGGGAGAGCAATCGACAGCTAAACCAGACTGTATCAATCACACACTTTGGGTCCATTCTAACTTATGATAAGAGGCTAGTCTTTAAATCTTTGCAGTGACTGAATGTTTATGATAAAACGGATTGTTTTGCATTCGATGAGTGTGTGCGACTGTGCGTTTGTCATTTCCGGCTTCGGCATACCGCATGGTAATGAAGGCCTCGTGGTGAGTTGCTTTCTTAGTGAAGCAGCCTCGCCTTGGAGTTGGATGAGTTGGAGTGATATAAGTTGTCAGTGTCTGTATGTTGCTTAAATTTTCCCAAACAGTGGGCGCTAAGGATCAGGGCACGGCAGACCATTGCAGCCATTGATCTCGAGCAGAAAAATAAAAATGCTTACAGCACCTGGTATTCCCAGGCGGTCACCCATCTAAGTACTAACCAGGCCCGACCCTGCTTAGCTTCCGAGATCAGACGAGATCGGGCGTGATCAGGGTGGTATGGCCGTACGCAAATGTTACCGGGTCCATACTACCTTTTATTCAGCAGGAGCACAAAAGGACTGAGAGCGCTGCCGTGGCCAGAGACGGGACTTGTACAGAAACAATGATTAGATCCATAATGAAGGAAAGCAATGCATAAAGACTTTATTCCATACTCAAAGTACCATATGAAAACGCAATGCAATACACTGCGTGTGCGGTTGAGTGATCTTTTGAAGAAATGTAACGTTGCAACACCAGGGATAGACTGCAATGTATCTCTGTCGTAGCAGCCCTCTGATGCTCCCTGCTGCCGGCGTCACAACAGTGTCTGCATGTTTCACAAATAGAGTTTGGAGAGACGTTGTCGGTGTCTGTATGTTGCTTATATTCTCCCAAACAGTGGGCGCTAAGGATCAGGGCACGGCAGACCATTGCAGCCATTGATCTCGAGCAGAAAAATAAATATGCTTACAGCACCTGGTATTCCCAGGCGGTCACCCATCCAAGTACTAACCAGGCCCGACCCTGCTTAGCTTCCGAGATCAGACGAGATCGTGCGTGATCAGGGTGGTATGGCCGTACGCAAATGTTACCGGGTCCATACTACCTTTTATTCAGCAGGAGCACAAAAGGACTGAGAGCGCTGCCGTGGCCAGAGACGGGACTTGTACAGAAACAATGATTAGATCCATAATGAAGGAAAGCAATGCATAAAGACTTTATTCCATACTCAAAGTACCATATGAAAACGCGATGCAATACACTGCGTGTGCGGTTGAGTGATCTTTTGAAGAAATGTAACGTTGCAACACCAGGGATAGACTGCAATGTATCTCTGTCGTTGCAGCCCTCTGATGCTCCCTGCTGCCGGCGTCACAACAGTGTCTGCATGTTTCACAAATAGAGTTTGGAGAGACGTTGTCGGTGTCTGTATGTTGCTTATATTCTCCCAAACAGTGGGCGCTAAGGATCAGGGCACGGCAGACCATAGCAGCCATTGATCTCGAGCAGAAAAATAAAAATGCTTACAGCACCTGGTATTCCCAGGCGGTCACCCACCCAAGTACTAACCAGGCCCGACCCTGCTTAGCTTCCGAGATCAGACGAGATCGGGCGTGATCAGGGTGGTATGGGCGTACGCAAATGTTACCGGGTCCATACTACCTTTTATTCAGCAGGAGCACAAAAGGACTGAGAGCGCTGCCGTGGCCAGAGACGGGACTTGTACAGAAACAATGATTAGATCCATATTGAAGGAAAGCAATGCATAAAGACTTTATTCCATACTCAAAGTACCATATCAAAACGCAATGCAATACACTGCGTGTGCGGTTGAGTGATCTTTTGAAGAAATGTAGCGTTGCAACACCAGGGATAGACTGCAATGTATCTCTGTCGTTGCAGCCCTCTGATGCTCCCTGCTGCCGGCGTCACAACAGTGTCTGCATGTTTCACAAATAGAGTTTGGAGAGACGTTGTCAGTGTCTGTATGTTGCTTAAATTCTCCCAAACAGTGGGCGCTAAAGATCTCTGCCCGTATGCAAATTAGCCATGTGCGCCTAACAGAAGAATGACGAAATGTTGAGAACGAGTCATACTAAAAACCGAGAGCAAGCGAAAGCTAAACCAGACTGTATCAATCACACACTTTGGGTCCATTCTAACTTTTGATAAGAGGCTAGTCTTTAAATCTTTGCAGTGACTGAATGTTGATGATAAAACGGATTGTTTTGCATAAGATGAGTGTGTGCGACTGTGTGTTTGTCATTTCCGGCTTCGGCATACCGCATGGTCATGAAGGCCTCGTGGTGAGTTACTTTCTTAGTGAAGCAGCTTAGCCTTACAGTTGGATAAGTTGGAGTGATTGGAGTTTATTTTTCACAGTGAGAGAGGGGTGCACCGGTCCTGGAGGTACTGCAATACCAGGTCGATGCGTGGAGTGGACGGAGCAAGCCCCTATTCCATCTCCCAGTTCCAAAAAACAATTTAATATATGGTCCCCGGGTAGGGGACGTATCAGATATTAAACTGATAAGAACAGATACTACACTTGATCTTAGCCAAAAGGCCGAGAAGCGATGCCCACACATGCTCAGACCAAGAGTCCAGCTTCGCAAACACGTCGCTCCACTTAGCGGTTTGACAGACGACGACAAAACAAATAGAAGACCAGTCACCCTGTGTGCGTGTTTGTGAAAGCTGAAGAAAAATGCCGAGGTCGCTGCATCTCTCTGCTGGTCCCTGCTGCCAGCGTCACTAGTGTGTCTGCATGTTTCTCAAATAGAGTTTGGAGAGACGTTGTCAGTGTCTGTATGTTGCTTAAATTCTCCCAAACAGTGGGCGCTAAAGATCACGGCACGGCAGGCCATTGCAGCCAATGAGCTCGAGTTGAAAAATAAATGTGCTTACAGCACCAGGTGGTCCCCCATCGATGTAGTAACCAGGCCCGACCCTGCTTAGCTTCCGAGATCAGACGAGATCGGGCATGATCAGGCTGTTATGGCCGTAAACTAACATTTCCGGGTCCATACTAGGTTTTATACAGCAGGAGCACATAAGGACTGAGGGTGCTGCCGTGGCCAGAGACGGGACTTGTACAGAAACAATGATTAGATCCATAATGAAGGAAAGCAATGCATAAAGACTTTATTCCATACTCAAAGTACCATATGAAAACGCAATGCAATACACTGCGTGTGCGGTTGAGTGATCTTTTGAAGAAATGTAGCGTTGCAACACCAGGGATAGACTGCAATGTATCTCTGTCGTTGCAGCTCTCTGATGCTCCCTGCTGCCGTCGTCACAACAGTGTCTGCATGTTTCGCAAATAGAGTTTGGAGAGACGTTGTCGGTGTCTGTATGTTGCTTATATTCTCCCAAACAGTGGGCGCTAAGGATCAGGGCACGGCAGACCATTGCAGCCATTGATCTCGAGCAGAAAAATAAAAATGCTTACAGCACCTGGTATTCCCCGGCGGTCACCCATCCAAGTACTAACCAGGCCCGACCCTGCTTAGCTTCCGAGATCAGACGAGATCGGGCGTGATCAGGGTGGTATGGCCGTACGCAAATGTTACCGGGTCCATACTACCTTTTATTCAGCAGGAGCACAAAAGGACTGAGAGCGCTGCCGTGGCCAGAGACGGGACTTGTACAGAAACAATGATTAGATCCATAATGAAGGAAAGCAATGCATAAAGACTTTATTCCATACTCAAAGTACCATATGAAAACGCAATGCAATACACTGCGTGTGCGGTTGAGTGATCTTTTGAAGAAATGTAACGTTGCAACACCAGGGATAGACTGCAATGTATCTCTGTCGTTGCAGCCCTCTGATGCTCCCTGCTGCCGGCGTCACAACAGTGTCTGCATGTTTCACAAATAGAGTTTGGAGAGACGTTGTCGGTGTCTGTATGTTGCTTATATTCTCCCAAACAGTGGGCGCTAAGGATCAGGGCACGGCAGACCATTGCAGCCATTGATCTCGAGCAGAAAAATAAAAATGCTTACAGCACCTGGTATTCCCAGGCGGTCACCCACCCAAGTACTAACCAGGCCCGACCCTGCTTAGCTTCCGAGATCAGACGAGATCGGGCGTGATCAGGGTGGTATGGCCGTACGCAAATGTTACCGGGTCCATACTACCTTTTATTCAGCAGGAGCACAAAAGGACTGAGAGCGCTGCCGTGGCCAGAGACGGGACTTGTACAGAAACAATGATTAGATCCATAATGAAGGAAAGCAATGCATAAAGACTTTATTCCATACTCAAAGTACCATATGAAAACGCAATGCAATACACTGCGTGTGCGGTTGAGTGATCTTTTGAAGAAATGTAGCGTTGCAACACCAGGGATAGACTGCAATGTATCTCTGTCGTTGCAGCCCTCTGATGCTCCCTGCTGCCGTCGTCACAACAGTGTCTGCATGTTTCACAAATAGAGTTTGGAGAGACGTTGTCAGTGTCTGTATGTTGCTTATATTCTCCCAAACAGTGGGCGCTAAGGATCAGGGCACGGCAGACCATTGCAGCCATTGATCTCGAGCAGAAAAATAAAAATGCTTACAGCACCTGGTATTCCCAGGCGGTCACCCATCCAAGTACTAACCAGGCCCGACCCTGCTTAGCTTCCGAGATCAGACGAGATCGGGCGTGATCAGGGTGGTATGGCCGTACGCAAATGTTACCGGGTCCATACTACCTTTTATTCAGCAGGAGCACAAAAGGACTGAGAGCGCTGCCGTGGCCAGAGACGGGACTTGTACAGAAACAATGATTAGATCCATAATGAAGGAAAGCAATGCATAAAGACTTTATTCCATACTCAAAGTACCATATGAAAACGCAATGCAATACACTGCGTGTGCGGTTGAGTGATCTTTTGAAGAAATGTAGCGTTGCAACACCAGGGATAGACTGCAATGTATCTCTGTCGTTGCAGCCCTCTGATGCTCCCTGCTGCCGTCGTCACAACAGTGTCTGCATGTTTCGCAAATAGAGTTTGGAGAGACGTTGTCGGTGTCTGTATGTTGCTTATATTCTCCCAAACAGTGGGCGCTAAGGATCAGGGCACGGCAGACCATTGCAGCCATTGATCTCGAGCAGAAAAATAAAAATGCTTACAGCACCTGGTATTCCCAGGTGGTCACCCATCCAAGTACTAACCAGGCCCGACCCTGCTTAGCTTCCGAGATCAGACGAGATCGGGCGTGATCAGGGTGGTATGGCCGTACGCAAATGTTACCGGGTCCATACTACCTTTTATTCAGCAGGAGCACAAAAGGACTGAGAGCGCTGCCGTGGCCAGAGACGGGACTTGTACAGAAACAATGATTAGATCCATAATGAAGGAAAGCAATGCATAAAGACTTTATTCCATACTCAAAGTACCATATGAAAACGCAATGCAATACACTGCGTGTGCGGTTGAGTGATCTTTTGAAGAAATGTAACGTTGCAACACCAGGGATAGACTGCAATGTATCTCTGTCGTTGGAGCCCTCTGATGCTCCCTGCTGCCGGCGTCACAACAGTGTCTGCATGTTTCACAAATAGAGTTTGGAGAGACGTTGTCGGTGTCTGTATGTTGCTTATATTCTCCCAAACAGTGGGCGCTAAGGATCAGGGCACGGCAGACCATTGCAGCCATTGATCTCGAGCAGAAAAATAAAAATGCTTACAGCACCTGGTATTCCCAGGCGGTCACCCACCCAAGTACTAACCAGGCCCGACCCTGCTTAGCTTCCGAGATCAGACGAGATCGGGCGTGATCAGGGTGGTATGGCCGTACGCAAATGTTACCGGGTCCATACTACCTTTTATTCAGCAGGAGCACAAAAGGACTGAGAGCGCTGCCGTGGCCAGAGACGGGACTTGTACAGAAACAATGATTAGATCCATATTGAAGGAAAGCAATGCATAAAGACTTTATTCCATACTCAAAGTACCATATCAAAACGCAATGCAATACACTGCGTGTGCGGTTGAGTGATCTTTTGAAGAAATGTAGCGTTGCAACACCAGGGATAGACTGCAATGTATCTCTGTCGTTGCAGCCCTCTGATGCTCCCTGCTGCCGGCGTCACAACAGTGTCTGCATGTTTCACAAATAGAGTTTGGAGAGACGTTGTCAGTGTCTGTATGTTGCTTAAATTCTCCCAAACAGTGGGCGCTAAGGATCAGGGCACGGCAGACCATTGCAGCCATTGATCTCGAGCAGAAAAATAAAAATGCTTACAGCACCTGGTATTCCCAGGCGGTCACCCATCCAAGTACTAACCAGGCCCGACCCTGCTTAGCTTCCGAGATCAGACGAGATCGAGCGTGATCAGGGTGGTATGGCCGTACGCAAATGTTACCGGGTCCATACTACCTTCTATTCAGCAGGAGCACAAAAGGACTGAGAGCGCTGCCGTGGCCAGAGACGGAACTTGTACAGAAACAATGATTAGATCCATAATGAAGGAAAGCAATGCATAAAGACTTTATTCCAGACTCAAAGTACCATATGAAAACGCAATGCAATACACTGCGTGTGCGGTTGAGTGATCTTTTGAAGAAATGTAGCGTTGCAACACCAGGGATAGACTGCAATGTATCTCTGTCGTTGCAGCCCTCTGATGCTCCCTGCTGCCGGCGTCACAAAACTGTCTGCATGTTTCTCAAATAGAGTTTGGAGAGACGTTGTCAGTGTCTGTATGTTGCTTAAATTCTCCCAAACAGTGGGCGCTAAAGATCAGGGCACGGCAGACCATTGCAGCCATTGATCTCGAGCAGAAAAAAAAAAATGCTTACAGCACCTGGTATTCCCAGGCGGTCTCCCATCCAAGTACTAACCAGGCCCGACCCTGCTTAGCTTCCGAGATCAGACGAGATCGGGCGTGTTCAGGGTGGTATGGCCGTAAGCGAGTATAGCCGCATCCAAAGTAGCTTTTAAACAGCAGGAGCACATAAGGACTGAGAGCGCTGCCGTGACCATAGACCAGACTTGTACAGAAACAATTATTAGATCAATAATGAAGGAAAGCAATGAATGAATACTTTATTCCGGACTCAAAGTACCATATCAAAACGCAATGCAATACACCGAGTTGGCGTGTGTGCTCGTTTGCGTGAACCTTTGAAGAAACATAGCGTTTCAAACGCTGCGATGGACTGCAGCAGGTCAAGCGAAGCAGTCATTCATAGGTCTTATTTCTTTACAACAACATGATCAGGGGAGAGCGCGAACGCAGTCCCCCACTACCAGAAATTATGCAATCGAGATTCCCACATTTGGGGAATTCGCACGGGTCAGCAACAGCCGCAGTGCAATGGCCGAGCCTCACCATGGGTGAACCACCTTCTTGATCATGGTATCCCCCTTGCCAGGTAAGTATGATTAGTACTCGTTCAGATGGGCTGAACGCTGCCCACGCGTGTTCCCTTGGAGAACGGTTGCAAAGAATTCGGAGATGTCTAGACTTTAAAGTCCGTGTTGCAGGGTTTATTTTCCAACAAGTGTGTGCAATTTGCTTGTTCTTAATACAGATTTAAACTGTTATCCATTTTATTTCATGTTGTTAGGTATCACAAAACGGAATGTAATACGGCAAAGTAGGTACTATTTTAGCGGTTTGCAATTGATTCTCTTTTCCCCCAGGATAATTAAATATGTTCTATTATTTGCCATGCGGAGCCAGCCAGTCCTGTGCACGTATACAAATTAGCGATGTGCACCTAACAGAAGAATGACGTAATGTTGAGAACGAGTCATACTAAAAAGGGAGAGCAATCGACAGCTAAACCAGACTGTATCAATCACACACTTTGGGTCCATTCTAAGTTATGATAAGAGGCTAGTCTTTAAATCTTTGCAGTGACTGAATGTTTATGATAAAACGGATTGTTTTGCATTCGATGAGTGTGTGCGACTGTGCGTTTGTCATTTCCGGCCTCGGCATACCGCATGGTAATGAAGGCCTCGTGGTGAGTTGCTTTCTTAGTGAAGCAGCCTCGCCTTGGAGTTGGATGAGTTGGAGTGATATAAGTTGTCAGTGTCTGTATGTTGCTTAAATTCTCCCAAACAGTGGGCGCTAAGGATCAGGGCACGGCAGGCCATTGCAGCCAATGAGCTCGAGTTGAAAAATAAATGTGCTTACAGCACCAGGTGGTCCCCCATCGATGTAGTAACCAGGCCCGACCCTGCTTAGCTTCCGAGATCAGACGAGATCGGGCGTGATCAGGGTGGTATGGCCGTACGCAAATGTTACCGGGTCCATACTACCTTTTATTCAGCAGGAGCACAAAAGGACTGAGAGCGCTGCCGTGGCCAGAGACGGGACTTGTACAGAAACAATGATTAGATCCATATTGAAGGAAAGCAATGCATAAAGACTTTATTCCATACTCAAAGTACCATATCAAAACGCAATGCAATACACTGCGTGTGCGGTTGAGTGATCTTTTGAAGAAATGTAGCGTTGCAACACCAGGGATAGACTGCAATGTATCTCTGTCGTTGCAGCCCTCTGATGCTCCCTGCTGCCGGCGTCACAACAGTGTCTGCATGTTTCACAAATAGAGTTTGGAGAGACGTTGTCGGTGTCTGTATGTTGCTTATATTCTCCCAAACAGTGGGCGCTAAGGATCAGGGCACGGCAGACCATTGCAGCCATTGATCTCGAGCAGAAAAATTAAAATGCTTACAGCACCTGGTATTCCCAGGCGGTCACCCATCCAAGTACTAACCAGCCCCGACCCTGCTTAGCTTCCGAGATCAGACGAGATCGGGCGTGATCAGGGTGGTATGGCCGTACGCAAATGTTACCGGGTCCATACTACCTTTTATTCAGCAGGAGCACAAAAGGACTGAGAGCGCTGCCGTGGCCAGAGACGGGACTTGTACAGAAACAATGATTAGATCCATAATGAAGGAAAGCAATGCATAAAGACTTTATTCCATACTCAAAGTACCATATCAAAACGCAATGCAATACACTGCGTGTGCGGTTGAGTGATCTTTTGAAGAAATGTAGCGTTGCAACACCAGGGATAGACTGTAATGTATCTCTGTCGTTGCAGCCCTCTGATGCTCCCTGCTGCCGGCGTCACAACAGTGTCTGCATGTTTCACAAATAGAGTTTGGAGAGACGTTGTCAGTGTCTGTATGTTGCTTAAATTCTCCCAAACAGTGGGCGCTAAAGATCAGGGCACGGCAGACCATTGCAGCCATTGATCTCGAGCAGAAAAATAAATATGCTTACAGCACCTGTTATTCCCAGGCGGTCACCCATCCAAGTACTAACCAGGCCCGACCCTGCTTAGCTTCCGAGATCAGACGAGATCGGGCGTGATCAGGGTGGTATGGCCGTACGCAAATGTTACCGGGTCCATACTACCTTTTATTCAGCAGGAGCACAAAAGGACTGAGAGCGCTGCCGTGGCCAGAGACGGGACATGTACAGAAACAATGATTAGATCCATAATGAAGGAAAGCAATGCATAGAGACTTTATTCCATACTCAAAGTACCATATCAAAACGCAATGCAATACACTGCGTGTGCGGTTGAGTGATCTTTTGAAGAAATGTAGCGTTGCAACACCAGGGATAGACTGCAATGTATCTCTGTGGTTGCAGCCCTCTGATGCTCCCTGCTGCCGGCGTCACAACAGTGTCTGCATGTTTCACAAATAGAGTTTGGAGAGAAGTTGTCAGTGTCTGTATGTTGCTTAAATTCTCCCAAACAGTGGGCGCTAAAGATCAGGGCACGGCAGACCATTGCAGCCATTGATCTCGAGCAGAAAAATAAAAATGCTTACAGCACCTGGTATTCCCAGGCGGTCACCCATCCAAGTACTAACCAGGCCCGACCCTGCTTAGCTTCCGAGATCAGACGAGATCGGGCGTGATCAGGGTGGTATGGCCGTACGCAAATGTTACCGGGTCCATACTACCTTTTATTCAGCAGGAGCACAAAAGGACTGAGAGCGCTGCCGTGGCCAGAGACGGGACTTGTACAGAAACAATGATTAGATCCATAATGAAGGAAAGCAATGCATAAAGACTTTATTCCATACTCAAAGTACCATATGAAAACGCAATGCAATACACTGCGTGTGCGGTTGAGTGATCTTTTGAAGAAATGTAGCGTTGCAACACCAGGGATAGACTGCAATGTATCTCTGTCGTTGCAGCCCTCTGATGCTCCCTGCTGCCGGCGTCACAACAGTGTCTGCATGTTTCACAAATAGAGTTTGGAGAGACGTTGTCGGTGTCTGTATGTTGCTTATATTCTCCCAAACAGTGGGCGCTAAGGATCAGGGCACGGCAGACCATTGCAGCCATTGATCTCGAGCAGAAAAATAATTATGCTTACAGCACCTGGTATTCCCAGGCGGTCACCCATCCAAGTACTGACCAGGCCCGACCCTGCTTAGCTTCCGAGATCAGACGAGATCGGGCGTGATCAGGGTGGTATGGCCGTATGCAAATGTTACCGGGTCCATACTACCTTTTATTCAGCAGGAGCACAAAAGGACTGAGATTGCTGCCGTGGCCAGAGACGGGACTTGTACAGAAACAATGATTAGATCCATAATGAAGGAAAGCAATGCATAAAGACTTTATTCCATACTCAAAGTACCATATCAAAACGCAATGCAATACACTGCGTGTGCGGTTGAGTGATCTTTTGAAGAAATGTAGCGTTGCAACACCAGGGATAGACTGCAATGTATCTCTGTCGTTGCAGCCCTCTGATGCTCCCTGCTGCCGGCGTCACAACAGTGTCTGCATGTTTCACAAATAGAGTTTGGAGAGACGTTGTCGGTGTCTGTATGTTGCTTATATTCTCCCAAACAGTGGGCGCTAAGGATCAGGGCACGGCAGACCATTGCAGCCATTGATCTCGAGCAGAAAAATAATTATGCTTACAGCACCTGGTATTCCCAGGCGGTCACCCATCCAAGTACTAACCAGGCCCGACCCTGCTTAGCTTCCGAGATCAGACGAGATCGGGCGTGATCAGGGTGGTATGGCCGTACGCAAATGTTACCGGGTCCATACTACCTTTTATTCAGCAGGAGCACAAAAGGACTGAGAGCGCTGCCGTGGCCAGAGACGGGACTTGTACAGAAACAATGATTAGATCCATAATGAAGGAAAGCAATGCATAAAGACTTTATTCCATACTCAAAGTACCATATGAAAACGCAATGCAATACACTGCGTGTGCGGTTGAGTGATCTTTTGAAGAAATGTAACGTTGCAACACCAGGGATAGACTGCAATGTATCTCTGTCGTTGCAGCCCTCTGATGCTCCCTGCTGCCGGCGTCACAACAGTGTCTGCATGTTTCACAAATAGAGTTTGGAGAGACGTTGTCGGTGTCTGTATGTTGCTTATATTCTCCCAAACAGTGGGCGCTAAGGATCAGGGCACGGCAGATCATTGCAGCCATTGATCTCGAGCAGAAAAATAAAAATGCTTACAGCACCTGGTATTCCCAGGCGGTCACCCATCCAAGTACTAACCAGGCCCGACCCTGCTTAGCTTCCGAGATCAGACGAGATCGGGCGTGATCAGGGTGGTATGGCCGTACGCAAATGTTACCGGGTCCATACTACCTTTTATTCAGCAGGAGCACAAAAGGACTGAGAGCGCTGCCGTGGCCAGAGACGGGACTTGTACAGAAACAATGATTAGATCCATAATGAAGGAAAGCAATGCATAAAGACTTTATTCCATACTCAAAGTACCATATCAAAACGCAATGCAATACACTGCGTGTGCGGTTGAGTGATCTTTTGAAGAAATGTAGCGTTGCAACACCAGGGATAGACTGCAATGTATCTCTGTCGTTGCAGCCCTCTGATGCTCCCTGCTGCCGGCGTCACAACAGTGTCTGCATGTTTCACAAATAGAGTTTGGAGAGACGTTGTCGGTGTCTGTATGTTGCTTATATTCTCCCAAACAGTGGGCGCTAAGGATCAGGGCACGGCAGACCATTGCAGCCATTGATCTCGAGCAGAAAAATAAAAATGCTTACAGCACCTGGTATTCCCAGGCGGTCACCCATCCAAGTACTAACCAGGCCCGACCCTGCTTAGCTTCCGAGATCAGACGAGACCGGGCGTGATCAGGGTGGTATGGCCGTACGCAAATGTTACCGGGTCCATACTACCTTTTATTCAGCAGGAGCACAAAAGGACTGAGAGCGCTGCCGTGGCCAGAGACGGGACTTGTACAGAAACAATGATTAGATCCATAATGAAGGAAAGCAATGCATAAAGACTTTATTCTATACTCAAAGTACCATATCAAAACGCAATGCAATACACTGCGTGTGCGGTTGAGTGATCTTTTGAAGAAATGTTGCGTTGCAACACCAGGGATAGACTGCAATGTATCTCTGTCGTTGCAGCCCTCTGATGCTCCCTGCTGCCGGCGTCACAACAGTGTCTGCATGTTTCACAAATAGAGTTTGGAGAGACGTTGTCGGTGTCTGTATGTTGCTTATATTCTCCCAAACAGTGGGCGCTAAGGATCAGGGCACGGCAGACCATTGCAGCCATTGATCTCGAGCAGAAAAATAAAAATGCTTACAGCACCTGGTATTCCCAGGCGGTCACCCATCCAAGTACTAACCAGGCCCGACCCTGCTTAGCTTCCGAGATCAGACGAGATCGGGCGTGATCAGGGTGGTATGGCCGTACGCAAATGTTACCGGGTCCATACTACCTTTTATTCAGCAGGAGCACAAAAGGACTGAGAGCGCTGCCGTGGCCAGAGACGGGACTTGTACAGAAACAATGATTAGATCCATAATGAAGGAAAGCAATGCATAAAGACTTTATTCCATACTCAAAGTACCATATCAAAACGCAATGCAATACACTGCGTGTGCGGTTGAGTGATCTTTTGAAGAAATGTAGCGTTGCAACACCAGGGATAGACTGTAATGTATCTCTGTCGTTGCAGCCCTCTGATGCTCCCTGCTGCCGGCGTCACAACAGTGTCTGCATGTTTCACAAATAGAGTTTGGAGAGACGTTGTCAGTGTCTGTATGTTGCTTAAATTCTCCCAAACAGTGGGCGCTAAAGATCTCTGCCCGTATGCAAATTAGCCATGTGCGCCTAACAGAAGAATGACGTAATGTTGAGAACGAGTCATACTAAAAACCGAGAGCAAGCGAAAGCTAAACCAGACTGTATCAATCACACACTTTGGGTCCATTCTAACTTTTGATAAGAGGCTAGTCTTTAAATCTTTGCAGTGACTGAATGTTGATGATAAAACGGATTGTTTTGCATAAGATGAGTGTGTGCGACTGTGTGTTTGTCATTTCCGGCTTCGGCATACCGCATGGTCATGAAGGCCTCGTGGTGAGTTACTTTCTTAGTGAAGCAGCTTAGCCTTACAGTTGGATAAGTTGGAGTGATTGGAGTTTATTTTTCACAGTGAGAGAGGGGTGCACCGGTCCTGGAGGTACTGCAATACCAGGTCGATGCGTGGAGTGGACGGAGCAAGCCCCTATTCCATCTCCCAGTTCCAAAAAACAATTTAATATATGGTCCCCGGGTAGGGGACGTATCAGATATTAAACTGATAAGAACAGATACTACACTTGATCTTAGCCAAAAGGCCGAGAAGCGATGCCCACACATGCTCAGACCAAGAGTCCAGCTTCCCAAACACGTCGCTCCACTTAGCGGTTTGACAGACGACGACAAAACAAATAGAAGACCAGTCACCCTGTGTGCGTGTTTGTGAAAGCTGAAGAAAAATGCCGAGGTCGCTGCATCTCTCTGCTGGTCCCTGCTGCCAGCGTCACTAGTGTGTCTGCATGTTTCTCAAATAGAGTTTGGAGAGACGTTGTCAGTGTCTGTATGTTGCTTAAATTCTCCCAAACAGTGGGCGCTAAAGATCACGGCACGGCAGGCCATTGCAGCCAATGAGCTCGAGTTGAAAAATAAATGTGCTTACAGCACCAGGTGGTCCCCCATCGATGTAGTAACCAGGCCCGACCCTGCTTAGCTTCCGAGATCAGACGAGATCGGGCATGATCAGGCTGTTATGGCCGTAAACTAACATTTCCGGGTCCATACTAGGTTTTATACAGCAGGAGCACATAAGGACTGAGGGTGCTGCCGTGGCCAGAGACGGGACTTGTACAGAAACAATGATTAGATCCATAATGAAGGAAAGCAATGCATAAAGACTTTATTCCAGACTCAATGTACCATATCAAAACGTAATGCAATACACTGCGTGTGCGGTTGAGTGATCTTTTGAAGAAATGTAGCGTTGCAACACCAGGGATAGACTGCAATGTATCTCTGTCGTTGCAGCCCTCTGATGCTCCCTGCTGCCGGCGTCACAACAGTGTCTGCATGTTTCACAAATAGAGTTTGGAGAGACGTTGTCGGTGTCTGTATGTTGCTTATATTCTCCCAAACAGTGGGCGCTAAGGATCAGGGCACGGCAGACCATTGCAGCCATTGATCTCGAGCAGAAAAATTAAAATGCTTACAGCACCTGGTATTCCCAGGCGGTCACCCATCCAAGTACTAACCAGGCCCGAACCTGCTTTGCTTCCGAGATCAGATGAGATCGGGCGTGATCAGGGTGGTATGGCCGTACGCAAATGTTACCGGGTCCATACTACCTTTTATTCAGCAGGAGCACAAAAGGACTGAGAGCGCTGCCGTGGCCAGAGACGGGACTTGTACAGAAACAATGATTAGATCCATAATGAAGGAAAGCAATGCATAAAGACTTTATTCCATACTCAAAGTACCATATCAAAACGCAATGCAATACACTGCGTGTGCGGTTGAGTGATCTTTTGAAGAAATGTAGCGTTGCAACACCAGGGATAGACTGCAATGTATCTCTGTCGTTGCAGCCCTCTGATGCTCCCTGCTGCCGGCGTCACAACAGTGTCTGCATGTTTCACAAATAGAGTTTGGAGAGACGTTGTCAGTGTCTGTATGTTGCTTAAATTCTCCCAAACAGTGGGCGCTAAGGATCAGGGCACGGCAGACCATTGCAGCCATTGATCTCGAGCAGAAAAATAAAAAAGCTTACAGCACCTGGTATTCCCAGGCGGTCACCCATCCAAGTACTAACCAGGCCCGACCCTGCTTAGCTTCCGAGATCAGACGAGACCGGGCGTGATCAGGGTGGTATGGCCGTACGCAAATGTTACCGGGTCCATACTACCTTTTATTCAGCAGGAGCACAAAAGGACTGAGAGCGCTGCCGTGGCCAGAGACGGGACTTGTACAGAAACAATGATTAGATCCATAATGAAGGAAAGCAATGCATAAAGACTTTATTCCATACTCAAAGTACCATATCAAAACGCAATGCAATACACTGCGTGTGCGGTTGAGTGATCTTTTGAAGAAATGTAGCGTTGCAACACCAGGGATAGACTGCAATGTATCTCTGTCGTTGCAGCCCTCTGATGCTCCCTGCTGCCGGCGTCACAACAGTGTCTGCATGTTTCACAAATAGAGTTTGGAGAGACGTTGTCGGTGTCTGTATGTTGCTTATATTCTCCCAAACAGTGGGCGCTAAGGATCAGGGCACGGCAGACCATTGCAGCCATTGATCTCGAGCAGAAAAATTAAAATGCTTACAGCACCTGGTATTCCCAGGCGGTCACCCATCCAAGTACTAACCAGGCCCGACCCTGCTTAGCTTCCGAGATCAGACGAGATCGGGCGTGATCAGGGTGGTATGGCCGTACGCAAATGTTACCGGGTCCATACTACCTTTTATTCAGCAGGAGCACAAAAGGACTGAGAGCGCTGCCGTGGCCAGAGACGGGACTTGTACAGAAACAATGATTAGATCCATAATGAAGGAAAGCAATGCATAAAGACTTTATTCCATACTCAAAGTACCATATCAAAAACGCAATGCAATACACTGCGTGTGCGGTTGAGTGATCTTTTGAAGAAATGTAGCGTTGCAACACCAGGGATAGACTGTAATGTATCTCTGTCGTTGCAGCCCTCTGATGCTCCCTGCTGCCGGCGTCACAACAGTGTCTGCATGTTTCACAAATAGAGTTTGGAGAGACGTTGTCAGTGTCTGTATGTTGCTTAAATTCTCCCAAACAGTGGGCGCTAAAGATCAGGGCACGGCAGACCATTGCAGCCATTGATCTCGAGCAGAAAAATAAATATGCTTACAGCACCTGTTATTCCCAGGCGGTCACCCACCCAAGTACTAACCAGGCCCGACCCTGCTTAGCTTCCGAGATCAGACGAGATCGGGCGTGATCAGGGTGGTATGGCCGTACGCAAATGTTACCGGGTCCATACTACCTTTTATTCAGCAGGAGCACAAAAGGACTGAGAGCGCTGCCGTGGCCAGAGACGGGACATGTACAGAAACAATGATTAGATCCATAATGAAGGAAAGCAATGCATAGAGACTTTATTCCATACTCAAAGTACCATATCAAAACGCAATGCAATACACTGCGTGTGCGGTTGAGTGATCTTTTGAAGAAATGTAGCGTTGCAACACCAGGGATAGACTGCAATGTATCTCTGTGGTTGCAGCCCTCTGATGCTCCCTGCTGCCGGCGTCACAATATTGTCTGCATGTTTCACAAATAGAGTTTGGAGAGAAGTTGTCAGTGTCTGTATGTTGCTTAAATTCTCCCAAACAGTGGGCGCTAAAGATCAGGGCACGGCAGACCATTGCAGCCATTGATCTCGAGCAGAAAAATAAAAATGCTTACAGCACCTGGTATTCCCAGGCGGTCACCCATCCAAGTACTAACCAGGCCCGACCCTGCTTAGCTTCCGAGATCAGACGAGATCGGGCGTGTTCAGGGTGGTATGGCCGTAAGCGAGTATAGCCGCATCCAAAGTAGCTTTTAAACAGCAGGAGCACATAAGGACTGAGAGCGCTGCCGTGACCATAGACCAGACTTGTACAGAAACAATTATTAGATCAATAATGAAGGAAAGCAATGAATGAATACTTTATTCCGGACTCAAAGTACCATATCAAAACGCAATGCAATACACCGAGTTGGCGTGTGTGCTCGTTTGCGTGAACCTTTGAAGAAACATAGCGTTTCAAACGCTGCGATGGACTGCAGCAGGTCAAGCGAAGCAGTCATTCATAGCTCTTATTTCTTTACAACAACATGATCAGGGGAGAGCGCGAACGCAGTCCCCCACTACCAGAAATTATGCAATCGAGATTCCCACATTTGGGGAATTCGCACGGGTCAGCAACAGCCGCAGTGCAATGGCCGAGCCTCACCATGGGTGAACCACCTTCTTGATCATGGTATCTCCCTTGCCAGGTAAGTATGATTAGTACTCGTTCAGATGGGCTGAACGCTGCCCACGCGTGTTCCCTTGGAGAACGGTTGCAAAGAATTCGGAGATGTCTAGACTTTAAAGTCCGTGTTGCAGGGTTTATTTTCCAACAAGTGTGTGCAATTTGCTTGTTCTTAATACAGATTTAAACTGTTATCCATTTTATTTCATGTTGTTAGGTATCACAAAACGGAATGTAATACGGCAAAGTAGGTACTATTTTAGCGGTTTGCAATTGATTCTCTTTTCCCCCAGGATAATTAAATATGTTCTATTATTTGCCATGCGGAGCCAGCCAGTCCTGTGCACGTATACAAATTAGCGATGTGCACCTAACAGAAGAATGACGTAATGTTGAGAACGAGTCATACTAAAAAGGGAGAGCAATCGACAGCTAAACCAGACTGTATCAATCACACACTTTGGGTCCATTCTAACTTATGATAAGAGGCTAGTCTTTAAATCTTTGCAGTGACTGAATGTTTATGATAAAACGGATTGTTTTGCATTCGATGAGTGTGTGCGACTGTGCGTTTGTCATTTCCGGCTTCGGCATACCGCATGGTAATGAAGGCCTCGTGGTGAGTTGCTTTCTTAGTGAAGCAGCCTCGCCTTGGAGTTGGATGAGTTGGAGTGATATAAGTTGTCAGTGTCTGTATGTTGCTTAAATTTTCCCAAACAGTGGGCGCTAAGGATCAGGGCACGGCAGACCATTGCAGCCATTGATCTCGAGCAGAAAAATAAAAATGCTTACAGCACCTGGTATTCCCAGGCGGTCACCCATCTAAGTACTAACCAGGCCCGACCCTGCTTAGCTTCCGAGATCAGACGAGATCGGGCGTGATCAGGGTGGTATGGCCGTACGCAAATGTTACCGGGTCCATACTACCTTTTATTCAGCAGGAGCACAAAAGGACTGAGAGCGCTGCCGTGGCCAGAGACGGGACTTGTACAGAAACAATGATTAGATCCATAATGAAGGAAAGCAATGCATAAAGACTTTATTCCATACTCAAAGTACCATATGAAAACGCAATGCAATACACTGCGTGTGCGGTTGAGTGATCTTTTGAAGAAATGTAACGTTGCAACACCAGGGATAGACTGCAATGTATCTCTGTCGTAGCAGCCCTCTGATGCTCCCTGCTGCCGGCGTCACAACAGTGTCTGCATGTTTCACAAATAGAGTTTGGAGAGACGTTGTCGGTGTCTGTATGTTGCTTATATTCTCCCAAACAGTGGGCGCTAAGGATCAGGGCACGGCAGACCATTGCAGCCATTGATCTCGAGCAGAAAAATAAATATGCTTACAGCACCTGGTATTCCCAGGCGGTCACCCATCCAAGTACTAACCAGGCCCGACCCTGCTTAGCTTCCGAGATCAGACGAGATCGGGCGTGATCAGGGTGGTATGGCCGTACGCAAATGTTACCGGGTCCATACTACCTTTTATTCAGCAGGAGCACAAAAGGACTGAGAGCGCTGCCGTGGCCAGAGACGGGACATGTACAGAAACAATGATTAGATCCATAATGAAGGAAAGCAATGCATAGAGACTTTATTCCATACTCAAAGTACCATATCAAAACGCAATGCAATACACTGCGTGTGCGGTTGAGTGATCTTTTGAAGAAATGTAGCGTTGCAACACCAGGGATAGACTGCAATGTATCTCTGTGGTTGCAGCCCTCTGATGCTCCCTGCTGCCGGCGTCACAACAGTGTCTGCATGTTTCACAAATAGAGTTTGGAGAGAAGTTGTCAGTGTCTGTATGTTGCTTAAATTCTCCCAAACAGTGGGCGCTAAAGATCAGGGCACGGCAGACCATTGCAGCCATTGATCTCGAGCAGAAAAATAAAAATGCTTACAGCACCTGGTATTCCCAGGCGGTCACCCATCCAAGTACTAACCAGGCCCGACCCTGCTTAGCTTCCGAGATCAGACGAGATCGGGCGTGATCAGGGTGGTATGGCCGTACGCAAATGTTACCGGGTCCATACTACCTTTTATTCAGCAGGAGCACAAAAGGACTGAGAGCGCTGCCGTGGCCAGAGACGGGACTTGTACAGAAACAATGATTAGATCCATAATGAAGGAAAGCAATGCATAAAGACTTTATTCCATACTCAAAGTACCATATGAAAACGCAATGCAATACACTGCGTGTGCGGTTGAGTGATCTTTTGAAGAAATGTAGCGTTGCAACACCAGGGATAGACTGCAATGTATCTCTGTCGTTGCAGCCCTCTGATGCTCCCTGCTGCCGGCGTCACAACAGTGTCTGCATGTTTCACAAATAGAGTTTGGAGAGACGTTGTCGGTGTCTGTATGTTGCTTATATTCTCCCAAACAGTGGGCGCTAAGGATCAGGGCACGGCAGACCATTGCAGCCATTGATCTCGAGCAGAAAAATAATTATGCTTACAGCACCTGGTATTCCCAGGCGGTCACCCATCCAAGTACTGACCAGGCCCGACCCTGCTTAGCTTCCGAGATCAGACGAGATCGGGCGTGATCAGGGTGGTATGGCCGTATGCAAATGTTACCGGGTCCATACTACCTTTTATTCAGCAGGAGCACAAAAGGACTGAGATTGCTGCCGTGGCCAGAGACGGGACTTGTACAGAAACAATGATTAGATCCATAATGAAGGAAAGCAATGCATAAAGACTTTATTCCATACTCAAAGTACCATATCAAAACGCAATGCAATACACTGCGTGTGCGGTTGAGTGATCTTTTGAAGAAATGTAGCGTTGCAACACCAGGGATAGACTGCAATGTATCTCTGTCGTTGCAGCCCTCTGATGCTCCCTGCTGCCGGCGTCACAACAGTGTCTGCATGTTTCACAAATAGAGTTTGGAGAGACGTTGTCGGTGTCTGTATGTTGCTTATATTCTCCCAAACAGTGGGCGCTAAGGATCAGGGCACGGCAGACCATTGCAGCCATTGATCTCGAGCAGAAAAATAATTATGCTTACAGCACCTGGTATTCCCAGGCGGTCACCCATCCAAGTACTAACCAGGCCCGACCCTGCTTAGCTTCCGAGATCAGACGAGATCGGGCGTGATCAGGGTGGTATGGCCGTACGCAAATGTTACCGGGTCCATACTACCTTTTATTCAGCAGGAGCACAAAAGGACTGAGAGCGCTGCCGTGGCCAGAGACGGGACTTGTACAGAAACAATGATTAGATCCATAATGAAGGAAAGCAATGCATAAAGACTTTATTCCATACTCAAAGTACCATATGAAAACGCAATGCAATACACTGCGTGTGCGGTTGAGTGATCTTTTGAAGAAATGTAACGTTGCAACACCAGGGATAGACTGCAATGTATCTCTGTCGTTGCAGCCCTCTGATGCTCCCTGCTGCCGGCGTCACAACAGTGTCTGCATGTTTCACAAATAGAGTTTGGAGAGACGTTGTCGGTGTCTGTATGTTGCTTATATTCTCCCAAACAGTGGGCGCTAAGGATCAGGGCACGGCAGATCATTGCAGCCATTGATCTCGAGCAGAAAAATAAAAATGCTTACAGCACCTGGTATTCCCAGGCGGTCACCCATCCAAGTACTAACCAGGCCCGACCCTGCTTAGCTTCCGAGATCAGACGAGATCGGGCGTGATCAGGGTGGTATGGCCGTACGCAAATGTTACCGGGTCCATACTACCTTTTATTCAGCAGGAGCACAAAAGGACTGAGAGCGCTGCCGTGGCCAGAGACGGGACTTGTACAGAAACAATGATTAGATCCATAATGAAGGAAAGCAATGCATAAAGACTTTATTCCATACTCAAAGTACCATATCAAAACGCAATGCAATACACTGCGTGTGCGGTTGAGTGATCTTTTGAAGAAATGTAGCGTTGCAACACCAGGGATAGACTGCAATGTATCTCTGTCGTTGCAGCCCTCTGATGCTCCCTGCTGCCGGCGTCACAACAGTGTCTGCATGTTTCACAAATAGAGTTTGGAGAGACGTTGTCGGTGTCTGTATGTTGCTTATATTCTCCCAAACAGTGGGCGCTAAGGATCAGGGCACGGCAGACCATTGCAGCCATTGATCTCGAGCAGAAAAATAAAAATGCTTACAGCACCTGGTATTCCCAGGCGGTCACCCATCCAAGTACTAACCAGGCCCGACCCTGCTTAGCTTCCGAGATCAGACGAGA
Source organism: Pollachius pollachius (assembly GCF_949987615.1). Taxonomy (NCBI): domain Eukaryota; kingdom Metazoa; phylum Chordata; class Actinopteri; order Gadiformes; family Gadidae; genus Pollachius; species Pollachius pollachius. The sequence continues at coordinate 673,015 of NC_136938.1, read as the reverse complement.
CCGGGCGTGATCAGGGTGGTATGGCCGTACGCAAATGTTACCGGGTCCATACTACCTTTTATTCAGCAGGAGCACAAAAGGACTGAGAGCGCTGCCGTGGCCAGAGACGGGACTTGTACAGAAACAATGATTAGATCCATAATGAAGGAAAGCAATGCATAAAGACTTTATTCTATACTCAAAGTACCATATCAAAACGCAATGCAATACACTGCGTGTGCGGTTGAGTGATCTTTTGAAGAAATGTTGCGTTGCAACACCAGGGATAGACTGCAATGTATCTCTGTCGTTGCAGCCCTCTGATGCTCCCTGCTGCCGGCGTCACAACAGTGTCTGCATGTTTCACAAATAGAGTTTGGAGAGACGTTGTCGGTGTCTGTATGTTGCTTATATTCTCCCAAACAGTGGGCGCTAAGGATCAGGGCACGGCAGACCATTGCAGCCATTGATCTCGAGCAGAAAAATAAAAATGCTTACAGCACCTGGTATTCCCAGGCGGTCACCCATCCAAGTACTAACCAGGCCCGACCCTGCTTAGCTTCCGAGATCAGACGAGATCGGGCGTGATCAGGGTGGTATGGCCGTACGCAAATGTTACCGGGTCCATACTACCTTTTATTCAGCAGGAGCACAAAAGGACTGAGAGCGCTGCCGTGGCCAGAGACGGGACTTGTACAGAAACAATGATTAGATCCATAATGAAGGAAAGCAATGCATAAAGACTTTATTCCATACTCAAAGTACCATATCAAAACGCAATGCAATACACTGCGTGTGCGGTTGAGTGATCTTTTGAAGAAATGTAGCGTTGCAACACCAGGGATAGACTGTAATGTATCTCTGTCGTTGCAGCCCTCTGATGCTCCCTGCTGCCGGCGTCACAACAGTGTCTGCATGTTTCACAAATAGAGTTTGGAGAGACGTTGTCAGTGTCTGTATGTTGCTTAAATTCTCCCAAACAGTGGGCGCTAAAGATCTCTGCCCGTATGCAAATTAGCCATGTGCGCCTAACAGAAGAATGACGTAATGTTGAGAACGAGTCATACTAAAAACCGAGAGCAAGCGAAAGCTAAACCAGACTGTATCAATCACACACTTTGGGTCCATTCTAACTTTTGATAAGAGGCTAGTCTTTAAATCTTTGCAGTGACTGAATGTTGATGATAAAACGGATTGTTTTGCATAAGATGAGTGTGTGCGACTGTGTGTTTGTCATTTCCGGCTTCGGCATACCGCATGGTCATGAAGGCCTCGTGGTGAGTTACTTTCTTAGTGAAGCAGCTTAGCCTTACAGTTGGATAAGTTGGAGTGATTGGAGTTTATTTTTCACAGTGAGAGAGGGGTGCACCGGTCCTGGAGGTACTGCAATACCAGGTCGATGCGTGGAGTGGACGGAGCAAGCCCCTATTCCATCTCCCAGTTCCAAAAAACAATTTAATATATGGTCCCCGGGTAGGGGACGTATCAGATATTAAACTGATAAGAACAGATACTACACTTGATCTTAGCCAAAAGGCCGAGAAGCGATGCCCACACATGCTCAGACCAAGAGTCCAGCTTCCCAAACACGTCGCTCCACTTAGCGGTTTGACAGACGACGACAAAACAAATAGAAGACCAGTCACCCTGTGTGCGTGTTTGTGAAAGCTGAAGAAAAATGCCGAGGTCGCTGCATCTCTCTGCTGGTCCCTGCTGCCAGCGTCACTAGTGTGTCTGCATGTTTCTCAAATAGAGTTTGGAGAGACGTTGTCAGTGTCTGTATGTTGCTTAAATTCTCCCAAACAGTGGGCGCTAAAGATCACGGCACGGCAGGCCATTGCAGCCAATGAGCTCGAGTTGAAAAATAAATGTGCTTACAGCACCAGGTGGTCCCCCATCGATGTAGTAACCAGGCCCGACCCTGCTTAGCTTCCGAGATCAGACGAGATCGGGCATGATCAGGCTGTTATGGCCGTAAACTAACATTTCCGGGTCCATACTAGGTTTTATACAGCAGGAGCACATAAGGACTGAGGGTGCTGCCGTGGCCAGAGACGGGACTTGTACAGAAACAATGATTAGATCCATAATGAAGGAAAGCAATGCATAAAGACTTTATTCCAGACTCAATGTACCATATCAAAACGTAATGCAATACACTGCGTGTGCGGTTGAGTGATCTTTTGAAGAAATGTAGCGTTGCAACACCAGGGATAGACTGCAATGTATCTCTGTCGTTGCAGCCCTCTGATGCTCCCTGCTGCCGGCGTCACAACAGTGTCTGCATGTTTCACAAATAGAGTTTGGAGAGACGTTGTCGGTGTCTGTATGTTGCTTATATTCTCCCAAACAGTGGGCGCTAAGGATCAGGGCACGGCAGACCATTGCAGCCATTGATCTCGAGCAGAAAAATAAAAATGCTTACAGCACCTGGTATTCCCAGGCGGTCACCCACCCAAGTACTAACCAGGCCCGACCCTGCTTAGCTTCCGAGATCAGACGAGATCGGGCGTGATCAGGGTGGTATGGCCGTACGCAAATGTTACCGGGTCCATACTACCTTTTATTCAGCAGGAGCACAAAAGGACTGAGAGCGCTGCCGTGGCCAGAGACGGGACTTGTACAGAAACAATGATTAGATCCATATTGAAGGAAAGCAATGCATAAAGACTTTATTCCATACTCAAAGTACCATATCAAAACGCAATGCAATACACTGCGTGTGCGGTTGAGTGATCTTTTGAAGAAATGTAGCGTTGCAACACCAGGGATAGACTGCAATGTATCTCTGTCGTTGCAGCCCTCTGATGCTCCCTGCTGCCGGCGTCACAACAGTGTCTGCATGTTTCACAAATAGAGTTTGGAGAGACGTTGTCAGTGTCTGTATGTTGCTTAAATTCTCCCAAACAGTGGGCGCTAAGGATCAGGGCACGGCAGACCATTGCAGCCATTGATCTCGAGCAGAAAAATAAAAATGCTTACAGCACCTGGTATTCCCAGGCGGTCACCCATCCAAGTACTAACCAGGCCCGACCCTGCTTAGCTTCCGAGATCAGACGAGATCGAGCGTGATCAGGGTGGTATGGCCGTACGCAAATGTTACCGGGTCCATACTACCTTCTATTCAGCAGGAGCACAAAAGGACTGAGAGCGCTGCCGTGGCCAGAGACGGAACTTGTACAGAAACAATGATTAGATCCATAATGAAGGAAAGCAATGCATAAAGACTTTATTCCAGACTCAAAGTACCATATGAAAACGCAATGCAATACACTGCGTGTGCGGTTGAGTGATCTTTTGAAGAAATGTAGCGTTGCAACACCAGGGATAGACTGCAATGTATCTCTGTCGTTGCAGCCCTCTGATGCTCCCTGCTGCCGGCGTCACAAAACTGTCTGCATGTTTCTCAAATAGAGTTTGGAGAGACGTTGTCAGTGTCTGTATGTTGCTTAAATTCTCCCAAACAGTGGGCGCTAAAGATCAGGGCACGGCAGACCATTGCAGCCATTGATCTCGAGCAGAAAAAAAAAAATGCTTACAGCACCTGGTATTCCCAGGCGGTCTCCCATCCAAGTACTAACCAGCCCCGACCCTGCTTAGCTTCCGAGATCAGACGAGATCGGGCGTGTTCAGGGTGGTATGGCCGTAAGCGAGTATAGCCGCATCCAAAGTAGCTTTTAAACAGCAGGAGCACATAAGGACTGAGAGCGCTGCCGTGACCATAGACCAGACTTGTACAGAAACAATTATTAGATCAATAATGAAGGAAAGCAATGAATGAATACTTTATTCCGGACTCAAAGTACCATATCAAAACGCAATGCAATACACCGAGTTGGCGTGTGTGCTCGTTTGCGTGAACCTTTGAAGAAACATAGCGTTTCAAACGCTGCGATGGACTGCAGCAGGTCAAGCGAAGCAGTCATTCATAGGTCTTATTTCTTTACAACAACATGATCAGGGGAGAGCGCGAACGCAGTCCCCCACTACCAGAAATTATGCAATCGAGATTCCCACATTTGGGGAATTCGCACGGGTCAGCAACAGCCGCAGTGCAATGGCCGAGCCTCACAATGGGTGAACCACCTTCTTGATCATGGTATCCCCCTTGCCAGGTAAGTATGATTAGTACTCGTTCAGATGGGCTGAACGCTGCCCACGCGTGTTCCCTTGGAGAACGGTTGCAAAGAATTCGGAGATGTCTAGACTTTAAAGTCCGTGTTGCAGGGTTTATTTTCCAACAAGTGTGTGCAATTTGCTTGTTCTTAATACAGATTTAAACTGTTATCCATTTTATTTCATGTTGTTAGGTATCACAAAACGGAATGTAATACGGCAAAGTAGGTACTATTTTAGCGGTTTGCAATTGATTCTCTTTTCCCCCAGGATAATTAAATATGTTCTATTATTTGCCATGCGGAGCCAGCCAGTCCTGTGCACGTATACAAATTAGCGATGTGCACCTAACAGAAGAATGACGTAATGTTGAGAACGAGTCATACTAAAAAGGGAGAGCAATCGACAGCTAAACCAGACTGTATCAATCACACACTTTGGGTCCATTCTAAGTTATGATAAGAGGCTAGTCTTTAAATCTTTGCAGTGACTGAATGTTTATGATAAAACGGATTGTTTTGCATTCGATGAGTGTGTGCGACTGTGCGTTTGTCATTTCCGGCCTCGGCATACCGCATGGTAATGAAGGCCTCGTGGTGAGTTGCTTTCTTAGTGAAGCAGCCTCGCCTTGGAGTTGGATGAGTTGGAGTGATATAAGTTGTCAGTGTCTGTATGTTGCTTAAATTCTCCCAAACAGTGGGCGCTAAGGATCAGGGCACGGCAGGCCATTGCAGCCAATGAGCTCGAGTTGAAAAATAAATGTGCTTACAGCACCAGGTGGTCCCCCATCGATGTAGTAACCAGGCCCGACCCTGCTTAGCTTCCGAGATCAGACGAGATCGGGCGTGATCAGGGTGGTATGGCCGTACGCAAATGTTACCGGGTCCATACTACCTTTTATTCAGCAGGAGCACAAAAGGACTGAGAGCGCTGCCGTGGCCAGAGACGGGACTTGTACAGAAACAATGATTAGATCCATATTGAAGGAAAGCAATGCATAAAGACTTTATTCCATACTCAAAGTACCATATCAAAACGCAATGCAATACACTGCGTGTGCGGTTGAGTGATCTTTTGAAGAAATGTAGCGTTGCAACACCAGGGATAGACTGCAATGTATCTCTGTCGTTGCAGCCCTCTGATGCTCCCTGCTGCCGGCGTCACAACAGTGTCTGCATGTTTCACAAATAGAGTTTGGAGAGACGTTGTCGGTGTCTGTATGTTGCTTATATTCTCCCAAACAGTGGGCGCTAAGGATCAGGGCACGGCAGACCATTGCAGCCATTGATCTCGAGCAGAAAAATTAAAATGCTTACAGCACCTGGTATTCCCAGGCGGTCACCCATCCAAGTACTAACCAGCCCCGACCCTGCTTAGCTTCCGAGATCAGACGAGATCGGGCGTGATCAGGGTGGTATGGCCGTACGCAAATGTTACCGGGTCCATACTACCTTTTATTCAGCAGGAGCACAAAAGGACTGAGAGCGCTGCCGTGGCCAGAGACGGGACTTGTACAGAAACAATGATTAGATCCATAATGAAGGAAAGCAATGCATAAAGACTTTATTCCATACTCAAAGTACCATATCAAAACGCAATGCAATACACTGCGTGTGCGGTTGAGTGATCTTTTGAAGAAATGTAGCGTTGCAACACCAGGGATAGACTGTAATGTATCTCTGTCGTTGCAGCCCTCTGATGCTCCCTGCTGCCGGCGTCACAACAGTGTCTGCATGTTTCACAAATAGAGTTTGGAGAGACGTTGTCAGTGTCTGTATGTTGCTTAAATTCTCCCAAACAGTGGGCGCTAAAGATCAGGGCACGGCAGACCATTGCAGCCATTGATCTCGAGCAGAAAAATAAATATGCTTACAGCACCTGTTATTCCCAGGCGGTCACCCATCCAAGTACTAACCAGGCCCGACCCTGCTTAGCTTCCGAGATCAGACGAGATCGGGCGTGATCAGGGTGGTATGGCCGTACGCAAATGTTACCGGGTCCATACTACCTTTTATTCAGCAGGAGCACAAAAGGACTGAGAGCGCTGCCGTGGCCAGAGACGGGACATGTACAGAAACAATGATTAGATCCATAATGAAGGAAAGCAATGCATAGAGACTTTATTCCATACTCAAAGTACCATATCAAAACGCAATGCAATACACTGCGTGTGCGGTTGAGTGATCTTTTGAAGAAATGTAGCGTTGCAACACCAGGGATAGACTGCAATGTATCTCTGTGGTTGCAGCCCTCTGATGCTCCCTGCTGCCGGCGTCACAACAGTGTCTGCATGTTTCACAAATAGAGTTTGGAGAGAAGTTGTCAGTGTCTGTATGTTGCTTAAATTCTCCCAAACAGTGGGCGCTAAAGATCAGGGCACGGCAGACCATTGCAGCCATTGATCTCGAGCAGAAAAATAAAAATGCTTACAGCACCTGGTATTCCCAGGCGGTCACCCATCCAAGTACTAACCAGGCCCGACCCTGCTTAGCTTCCGAGATCAGACGAGATCGGGCGTGATCAGGGTGGTATGGCCGTACGCAAATGTTACCGGGTCCATACTACCTTTTATTCAGCAGGAGCACAAAAGGACTGAGAGCGCTGCCGTGGCCAGAGACGGGACTTGTACAGAAACAATGATTAGATCCATAATGAAGGAAAGCAATGCATAAAGACTTTATTCCATACTCAAAGTACCATATGAAAACGCAATGCAATACACTGCGTGTGCGGTTGAGTGATCTTTTGAAGAAATGTAGCGTTGCAACACCAGGGATAGACTGCAATGTATCTCTGTCGTTGCAGCCCTCTGATGCTCCCTGCTGCCGGCGTCACAACAGTGTCTGCATGTTTCACAAATAGAGTTTGGAGAGACGTTGTCGGTGTCTGTATGTTGCTTATATTCTCCCAAACAGTGGGCGCTAAGGATCAGGGCACGGCAGACCATTGCAGCCATTGATCTCGAGCAGAAAAATAATTATGCTTACAGCACCTGGTATTCCCAGGCGGTCACCCATCCAAGTACTGACCAGGCCCGACCCTGCTTAGCTTCCGAGATCAGACGAGATCGGGCGTGATCAGGGTGGTATGGCCGTATGCAAATGTTACCGGGTCCATACTACCTTTTATTCAGCAGGAGCACAAAAGGACTGAGATTGCTGCCGTGGCCAGAGACGGGACTTGTACAGAAACAATGATTAGATCCATAATGAAGGAAAGCAATGCATAAAGACTTTATTCCATACTCAAAGTACCATATCAAAACGCAATGCAATACACTGCGTGTGCGGTTGAGTGATCTTTTGAAGAAATGTAGCGTTGCAACACCAGGGATAGACTGCAATGTATCTCTGTCGTTGCAGCCCTCTGATGCTCCCTGCTGCCGGCGTCACAACAGTGTCTGCATGTTTCACAAATAGAGTTTGGAGAGACGTTGTCGGTGTCTGTATGTTGCTTATATTCTCCCAAACAGTGGGCGCTAAGGATCAGGGCACGGCAGACCATTGCAGCCATTGATCTCGAGCAGAAAAATAATTATGCTTACAGCACCTGGTATTCCCAGGCGGTCACCCATCCAAGTACTAACCAGGCCCGACCCTGCTTAGCTTCCGAGATCAGACGAGATCGGGCGTGATCAGGGTGGTATGGCCGTACGCAAATGTTACCGGGTCCATACTACCTTTTATTCAGCAGGAGCACAAAAGGACTGAGAGCGCTGCCGTGGCCAGAGACGGGACTTGTACAGAAACAATGATTAGATCCATAATGAAGGAAAGCAATGCATAAAGACTTTATTCCATACTCAAAGTACCATATGAAAACGCAATGCAATACACTGCGTGTGCGGTTGAGTGATCTTTTGAAGAAATGTAACGTTGCAACACCAGGGATAGACTGCAATGTATCTCTGTCGTTGCAGCCCTCTGATGCTCCCTGCTGCCGGCGTCACAACAGTGTCTGCATGTTTCACAAATAGAGTTTGGAGAGACGTTGTCGGTGTCTGTATGTTGCTTATATTCTCCCAAACAGTGGGCGCTAAGGATCAGGGCACGGCAGATCATTGCAGCCATTGATCTCGAGCAGAAAAATAAAAATGCTTACAGCACCTGGTATTCCCAGGCGGTCACCCATCCAAGTACTAACCAGGCCCGACCCTGCTTAGCTTCCGAGATCAGACGAGATCGGGCGTGATCAGGGTGGTATGGCCGTACGCAAATCTTACCGGGTCCATACTACCTTTTATTCAGCAGGAGCACAAAAGGACTGAGAGCGCTGCCGTGGCCAGAGACGGGACTTGTACAGAAACAATGATTAGATCCATAATGAAGGAAAGCAATGCATAAAGACTTTATTCCATACTCAAAGTACCATATCAAAACGCAATGCAATACACTGCGTGTGCGGTTGAGTGATCTTTTGAAGAAATGTAGCGTTGCAACACCAGGGATAGACTGCAATGTATCTCTGTCGTTGCAGCCCTCTGATGCTCCCTGCTGCCGGCGTCACAACAGTGTCTGCATGTTTCACAAATAGAGTTTGGAGAGACGTTGTCGGTGTCTGTATGTTGCTTATATTCTCCCAAACAGTGGGCGCTAAGGATCAGGGCACGGCAGACCATTGCAGCCATTGATCTCGAGCAGAAAAATAAAAATGCTTACAGCACCTGGTATTCCCAGGCGGTCACCCATCCAAGTACTAACCAGGCCCGACCCTGCTTAGCTTCCGAGATCAGACGAGACCGGTCGTGATCAGGGTGGTATGGCCGTACGCAAATGTTACCGGGTCCATACTACCTTTTATTCAGCAGGAGCACAAAAGGACTGAGAGCGCTGCCGTGGCCAGAGACGGGACTTGTACAGAAACAATGATTAGATCCATAATGAAGGAAAGCAATGCATAAAGACTTTATTCTATACTCAAAGTACCATATCAAAACGCAATGCAATACACTGCGTGTGCGGTTGAGTGATCTTTTGAAGAAATGTTGCGTTGCAACACCAGGGATAGACTGCAATGTATCTCTGTCGTTGCAGCCCTCTGATGCTCCCTGCTGCCGGCGTCACAACAGTGTCTGCATGTTTCACAAATAGAGTTTGGAGAGACGTTGTCGGTGTCTGTATGTTGCTTATATTCTCCCAAACAGTGGGCGCTAAGGATCAGGGCACGGCAGACCATTGCAGCCATTGATCTCGAGCAGAAAAATAAAAATGCTTACAGCACCTGGTATTCCCAGGCGGTCACCCATCCAAGTACTAACCAGGCCCGACCCTGCTTAGCTTCCGAGATCAGACGAGATCGGGCGTGATCAGGGTGGTATGGCCGTACGCAAATGTTACCGGGTCCATACTACCTTTTATTCAGCAGGAGCACAAAAGGACTGAGAGCGCTGCCGTGGCCAGAGACGGGACTTGTACAGAAACAATGATTAGATCCATAATGAAGGAAAGCAATGCATAAAGACTTTATTCCATACTCAAAGTACCATATCAAAACGCAATGCAATACACTGCGTGTGCGGTTGAGTGATCTTTTGAAGAAATGTAGCGTTGCAACACCAGGGATAGACTGTAATGTATCTCTGTCGTTGCAGCCCTCTGATGCTCCCTGCTGCCGGCGTCACAACAGTGTCTGCATGTTTCACAAATAGAGTTTGGAGAGACGTTGTCAGTGTCTGTATGTTGCTTAAATTCTCCCAAACAGTGGGCGCTAAAGATCTCTGCCCGTATGCAAATTAGCCATGTGCGCCTAACAGAAGAATGACGTAATGTTGAGAACGAGTCATACTAAAAACCGAGAGCAAGCGAAAGCTAAACCAGACTGTATCAATCACACACTTTGGGTCCATTCTAACTTTTGATAAGAGGCTAGTCTTTAAATCTTTGCAGTGACTGAATGTTGATGATAAAACGGATTGTTTTGCATAAGATGAGTGTGTGCGACTGTGTGTTTGTCATTTCCGGCTTCGGCATACCGCATGGTCATGAAGGCCTCGTGGTGAGTTACTTTCTTAGTGAAGCAGCTTAGCCTTACAGTTGGATAAGTTGGAGTGATTGGAGTTTATTTTTCACAGTGAGAGAGGGGTGCACCGGTCCTGGAGGTACTGCAATACCAGGTCGATGCGTGGAGTGGACGGAGCAAGCCCCTATTCCATCTCCCAGTTCCAAAAAACAATTTAATATATGGTCCCCGGGTAGGGGACGTATCAGATATTAAACTGATAAGAACAGATACTACACTTGATCTTAGCCAAAAGGCCGAGAAGCGATGCCCACACATGCTCAGACCAAGAGTCCAGCTTCCCAAACACGTCGCTCCACTTAGCGGTTTGACAGACGACGACAAAACAAATAGAAGACCAGTCACCCTGTGTGCGTGTTTGTGAAAGCTGAAGAAAAATGCCGAGGTCGCTGCATCTCTCTGCTGGTCCCTGCTGCCAGCGTCACTAGTGTGTCTGCATGTTTCTCAAATAGAGTTTGGAGAGACGTTGTCAGTGTCTGTATGTTGCTTAAATTCTCCCAAACAGTGGGCGCTAAAGATCACGGCACGGCAGGCCATTGCAGCCAATGAGCTCGAGTTGAAAAATAAATGTGCTTACAGCACCAGGTGGTCCCCCATCGATGTAGTAACCAGGCCCGACCCTGCTTAGCTTCCGAGATCAGACGAGATCGGGCATGATCAGGCTGTTATGGCCGTAAACTAACATTTCCGGGTCCATACTAGGTTTTATACAGCAGGAGCACATAAGGACTGAGGGTGCTGCCGTGGCCAGAGACGGGACTTGTACAGAAACAATGATTAGATCCATAATGAAGGAAAGCAATGCATAAAGACTTTATTCCAGACTCAATGTACCATATCAAAACGTAATGCAATACACTGCGTGTGCGGTTGAGTGATCTTTTGAAGAAATGTAGCGTTGCAACACCAGGGATAGACTGCAATGTATCTCTGTCGTTGCAGCCCTCTGATGCTCCCTGCTGCCGGCGTCACAACAGTGTCTGCATGTTTCACAAATAGAGTTTGGAGAGACGTTGTCGGTGTCTGTATGTTGCTTATATTCTCCCAAACAGTGGGCGCTAAGGATCAGGGCACGGCAGACCATTGCAGCCATTGATCTCGAGCAGAAAAATTAAAATGCTTACAGCACCTGGTATTCCCAGGCGGTCACCCATCCAAGTACTAACCAGGCCCGAACCTGCTTTGCTTCCGAGATCAGACGAGATCGGGCGTGATCAGGGTGGTATGGCCGTACGCAAATGTTACCGGGTCCATACTACCTTTTATTCAGCAGGAGCACAAAAGGACTGAGAGCGCTGCCGTGGCCAGAGACGGGACTTGTACAGAAACAATGATTAGATCCATAATGAAGGAAAGCAATGCATAAAGACTTTATTCCATACTCAAAGTACCATATCAAAACGCAATGCAATACACTGCGTGTGCGGTTGAGTGATCTTTTGAAGAAATGTAGCGTTGCAACACCAGGGATAGACTGCAATGTATCTCTGTCGTTGCAGCCCTCTGATGCTCCCTGCTGCCGGCGTCACAACAGTGTCTGCATGTTTCACAAATAGAGTTTGGAGAGACGTTGTCAGTGTCTGTATGTTGCTTAAATTCTCCCAAACAGTGGGCGCTAAGGATCAGGGCACGGCAGACCATTGCAGCCATTGATCTCGAGCAGAAAAATAAAAAAGCTTACAGCACCTGGTATTCCCAGGCGGTCACCCATCCAAGTACTAACCAGGCCCGACCCTGCTTAGCTTCCGAGATCAGACGAGACCGGGCGTGATCAGGGTGGTATGGCCGTACGCAAATGTTACCGGGTCCATACTACCTTTTATTCAGCAGGAGCACAAAAGGACTGAGAGCGCTGCCGTGGCCAGAGACGGGACTTGTACAGAAACAATGATTAGATCCATAATGAAGGAAAGCAATGCATAAAGACTTTATTCCATACTCAAAGTACCATATCAAAAACGCAATGCAATACACTGCGTGTGCGGTTGAGTGATCTTTTGAAGAAATGTAGCGTTGCAACACCAGGGATAGACTGTAATGTATCTCTGTCGTTGCAGCCCTCTGATGCTCCCTGCTGCCGGCGTCACAACAGTGTCTGCATGTTTCACAAATAGAGTTTGGAGAGACGTTGTCAGTGTCTGTATGTTGCTTAAATTCTCCCAAACAGTGGGCGCTAAAGATCAGGGCACGGCAGACCATTGCAGCCATTGATCTCGAGCAGAAAAATAAATATGCTTACAGCACCTGTTATTCCCAGGCGGTCACCCATCCAAGTACTAACCAGGCCCGACCCTGCTTAGCTTCCGAGATCAGACGAGATCGGGCGTGATCAGGGTGGTATGGCCGTACGCAAATGTTACCGGGTCCATACTACCTTTTATTCAGCAGGAGCACAAAAGGACTGAGAGCGCTGCCGTGGCCAGAGACGGGACATGTACAGAAACAATGATTAGATCCATAATGAAGGAAAGCAATGCATAGAGACTTTATTCCATACTCAAAGTACCATATCAAAACGCAATGCAATACACTGCGTGTGCGGTTGAGTGATCTTTTGAAGAAATGTAGCGTTGCAACACCAGGGATAGACTGCAATGTATCTCTGTGGTTGCAGCCCTCTGATGCTCCCTGCTGCCGGCGTCACAATATTGTCTGCATGTTTCACAAATAGAGTTTGGAGAGAAGTTGTCAGTGTCTGTATGTTGCTTAAATTCTCCCAAACAGTGGGCGCTAAAGATCAGGGCACGGCAGACCATTGCAGCCATTGATCTCGAGCAGAAAAATAAAAATGCTTACAGCACCTGGTATTCCCAGGCGGTCACCCATCCAAGTACTAACCAGGCCCGACCCTGCTTAGCTTCCGAGATCAGACGAGATCGGGCGTGATCAGGGTGGTATGGCCGTACGCAAATGTTACCGGGTCCATACTACCTTTTATTCAGCAGGAGCACAAAAGGACTGAGAGCGCTGCCGTGGCCAGAGACGGGACTTGTACAGAAACAATGATTAGATCAATAATGAAGGAAAGCAATGAATGAATACTTTATTCCGGACTCAAAGTACCATATCAAAACGCAATGCAATACACCGAGTTGGCGTGTGTGCTCGTTTGCGTGAACCTTTGAAGAAACATAGCGTTTCAAACGCTGCGATGGACTGCAGCAGGTCAAGCGAAGCAGTCATTCATAGCTCTTATTTCTTTACAACAACATGATCAGGGGAGAGCGCGAACGCAGTCCCCCACTACCAGAAATTATGCAATCGAGATTCCCACATTTGGGGAATTCGCACGGGTCAGCAACAGCCGCAGTGCAATGGCCGAGCCTCACCATGGGTGAACCACCTTCTTGATCATGGTATCTCCCTTGCCAGGTAAGTATGATTAGTACTCGTTCAGATGGGCTGAACGCTGCCCACGCGTGTTCCCTTGGAGAACGGTTGCAAAGAATTCGGAGATGTCTAGACTTTAAAGTCCGTGTTGCAGGGTTTATTTTCCAACAAGTGTGTGCAATTTGCTTGTTCTTAATACAGATTTAAACTGTTATCCATTTTATTTCATGTTGTTAGGTATCACAAAACGGAATGTAATACGGCAAAGTAGGTACTATTTTAGCGGTTTGCAATTGATTCTCTTTTCCCCCAGGATAATTAAATATGTTCTATTATTTGCCATGCGGAGCCAGCCAGTCCTGTGCACGTATACAAATTAGCGATGTGCACCTAACAGAAGAATGACGTAATGTTGAGAACGAGTCATACTAAAAAGGGAGAGCAATCGACAGCTAAACCAGACTGTATCAATCACACACTTTGGGTCCATTCTAACTTATGATAAGAGGCTAGTCTTTAAATCTTTGCAGTGACTGAATGTTTATGATAAAACGGATTGTTTTGCATTCGATGAGTGTGTGCGACTGTGCGTTTGTCATTTCCGGCTTCGGCATACCGCATGGTAATGAAGGCCTCGTGGTGAGTTGCTTTCTTAGTGAAGCAGCCTCGCCTTGGAGTTGGATGAGTTGGAGTGATATAAGTTGTCAGTGTCTGTATGTTGCTTAAATTTTCCCAAACAGTGGGCGCTAAGGATCAGGGCACGGCAGACCATTGCAGCCATTGATCTCGAGCAGAAAAATAAAAATGCTTACAGCACCTGGTATTCCCAGGCGGTCACCCATCTAAGTACTAACCAGGCCCGACCCTGCTTAGCTTCCGAGATCAGACGAGATCGGGCGTGATCAGGGTGGTATGGCCGTACGCAAATGTTACCGGGTCCATACTACCTTTTATTCAGCAGGAGCACAAAAGGACTGAGAGCGCTGCCGTGGCCAGAGACGGGACTTGTACAGAAACAATGATTAGATCCATAATGAAGGAAAGCAATGCATAAAGACTTTATTCCATACTCAAAGTACCATATGAAAACGCAATGCAATACACTGCGTGTGCGGTTGAGTGATCTTTTGAAGAAATGTAACGTTGCAACACCAGGGATAGACTGCAATGTATCTCTGTCGTAGCAGCCCTCTGATGCTCCCTGCTGCCGGCGTCACAACAGTGTCTGCATGTTTCACAAATAGAGTTTGGAGAGACGTTGTCGGTGTCTGTATGTTGCTTATATTCTCCCAAACAGTGGGCGCTAAGGATCAGGGCACGGCAGACCATTGCAGCCATTGATCTCGAGCAGAAAAATAAATATGCTTACAGCACCTGGTATTCCCAGGCGGTCACCCATCCAAGTACTAACCAGGCCCGACCCTGCTTAGCTTCCGAGATCAGACGAGATCGGGCGTGATCAGGGTGGTATGGCCGTACGCAAATGTTACCGGGTCCATACTACCTTTTATTCAGCAGGAGCACAAAAGGACTGAGAGCGCTGCCGTGGCCAGAGACGGGACATGTACAGAAACAATGATTAGATCCATAATGAAGGAAAGCAATGCATAGAGACTTTATTCCATACTCAAAGTACCATATCAAAACGCAATGCAATACACTGCGTGTGCGGTTGAGTGATCTTTTGAAGAAATGTAGCGTTGCAACACCAGGGATAGACTGCAATGTATCTCTGTGGTTGCAGCCCTCTGATGCTCCCTGCTGCCGGCGTCACAACAGTGTCTGCATGTTTCACAAATAGAGTTTGGAGAGAAGTTGTCAGTGTCTGTATGTTGCTTAAATTCTCCCAAACAGTGGGCGCTAAAGATCAGGGCACGGCAGACCATTGCAGCCATTGATCTCGAGCAGAAAAATAAAAATGCTTACAGCACCTGGTATTCCCAGGCGGTCACCCATCCAAGTACTAACCAGGCCCGACCCTGCTTAGCTTCCGAGATCAGACGAGATCGGGCGTGATCAGGGTGGTATGGCCGTACGCAAATGTTACCGGGTCCATACTACCTTTTATTCAGCAGGAGCACAAAAGGACTGAGAGCGCTGCCGTGGCCAGAGACGGGACTTGTACAGAAACAATGATTAGATCCATAATGAAGGAAAGCAATGCATAAAGACTTTATTCCATACTCAAAGTACCATATGAAAACGCAATGCAATACACTGCGTGTGCGGTTGAGTGATCTTTTGAAGAAATGTAGCGTTGCAACACCAGGGATAGACTGCAATGTATCTCTGTCGTTGCAGCCCTCTGATGCTCCCTGCTGCCGGCGTCACAACAGTGTCTGCATGTTTCACAAATAGAGTTTGGAGAGACGTTGTCGGTGTCTGTATGTTGCTTATATTCTCCCAAACAGTGGGCGCTAAGGATCAGGGCACGGCAGACCATTGCAGCCATTGATCTCGAGCAGAAAAATAATTATGCTTACAGCACCTGGTATTCCCAGGCGGTCACCCATCCAAGTACTGACCAGGCCCGACCCTGCTTAGCTTCCGAGATCAGACGAGATCGGGCGTGATCAGGGTGGTATGGCCGTATGCAAATGTTACCGGGTCCATACTACCTTTTATTCAGCAGGAGCACAAAAGGACTGAGATTGCTGCCGTGGCCAGAGACGGGACTTGTACAGAAACAATGATTAGATCCATAATGAAGGAAAGCAATGCATAAAGACTTTATTCCATACTCAAAGTACCATATCAAAACGCAATGCAATACACTGCGTGTGCGGTTGAGTGATCTTTTGAAGAAATGTAGCGTTGCAACACCAGGGATAGACTGCAATGTATCTCTGTCGTTGCAGCCCTCTGATGCTCCCTGCTGCCGGCGTCACAACAGTGTCTGCATGTTTCACAAATAGAGTTTGGAGAGACGTTGTCGGTGTCTGTATGTTGCTTATATTCTCCCAAACAGTGGGCGCTAAGGATCAGGGCACGGCAGACCATTGCAGCCATTGATCTCGAGCAGAAAAATAATTATGCTTACAGCACCTGGTATTCCCAGGCGGTCACCCATCCAAGTACTAACCAGGCCCGACCCTGCTTAGCTTCCGAGATCAGACGAGATCGGGCGTGATCAGGGTGGTATGGCCGTACGCAAATGTTACCGGGTCCATACTACCTTTTATTCAGCAGGAGCACAAAAGGACTGAGAGCGCTGCCGTGGCCAGAGACGGGACTTGTACAGAAACAATGATTAGATCCATAATGAAGGAAAGCAATGCATAAAGACTTTATTCCATACTCAAAGTACCATATGAAAACGCAATGCAATACACTGCGTGTGCGGTTGAGTGATCTTTTGAAGAAATGTAACGTTGCAACACCAGGGATAGACTGCAATGTATCTCTGTCGTTGCAGCCCTCTGATGCTCCCTGCTGCCGGCGTCACAACAGTGTCTGCATGTTTCACAAATAGAGTTTGGAGAGACGTTGTCGGTGTCTGTATGTTGCTTATATTCTCCCAAACAGTGGGCGCTAAGGATCAGGGCACGGCAGATCATTGCAGCCATTGATCTCGAGCAGAAAAATAAAAATGCTTACAGCACCTGGTATTCCCAGGCGGTCACCCATCCAAGTACTAACCAGGCCCGACCCTGCTTAGCTTCCGAGATCAGACGAGATCGGGCGTGATCAGGGTGGTATGGCCGTACGCAAATGTTACCGGGTCCATACTACCTTTTATTCAGCAGGAGCACAAAAGGACTGAGAGCGCTGCCGTGGCCAGAGACGGGACTTGTACAGAAACAATGATTAGATCCATAATGAAGGAAAGCAATGCATAAAGACTTTATTCCATACTCAAAGTACCATATCAAAACGCAATGCAATACACTGCGTGTGCGGTTGAGTGATCTTTTGAAGAAATGTAGCGTTGCAACACCAGGGATAGACTGCAATGTATCTCTGTCGTTGCAGCCCTCTGATGCTCCCTGCTGCCGGCGTCACAACAGTGTCTGCATGTTTCACAAATAGAGTTTGGAGAGACGTTGTCGGTGTCTGTATGTTGCTTATATTCTCCCAAACAGTGGGCGCTAAGGATCAGGGCACGGCAGACCATTGCAGCCATTGATCTCGAGCAGAAAAATAAAAATGCTTACAGCACCTGGTATTCCCAGGCGGTCACCCATCCAAGTACTAACCAGGCCCGACCCTGCTTAGCTTCCGAGATCAGACGAGACCGGGCGTGATCAGGGTGGTATGGCCGTACGCAAATGTTACCGGGTCCATACTACCTTTTATTCAGCAGGAGCACAAAAGGACTGAGAGCGCTGCCGTGGCCAGAGACGGGACTTGTACAGAAACAATGATTAGATCCATAATGAAGGAAAGCAATGCATAAAGACTTTATTCTATACTCAAAGTACCATATCAAAACGCAATGCAATACACTGCGTGTGCGGTTGAGTGATCTTTTGAAGAAATGTTGCGTTGCAACACCAGGGATAGACTGCAATGTATCTCTGTCGTTGCAGCCCTCTGATGCTCCCTGCTGCCGGCGTCACAACAGTGTCTGCATGTTTCACAAATAGAGTTTGGAGAGACGTTGTCGGTGTCTGTATGTTGCTTATATTCTCCCAAACAGTGGGCGCTAAGGATCAGGGCACGGCAGACCATTGCAGCCATTGATCTCGAGCAGAAAAATAAAAATGCTTACAGCACCTGGTATTCCCAGGCGGTCACCCATCCAAGTACTAACCAGGCCCGACCCTGCTTAGCTTCCGAGATCAGACGAGATCGGGCGTGATCAGGGTGGTATGGCCGTACGCAAATGTTACCGGGTCCATACTACCTTTTATTCAGCAGGAGCACAAAAGGACTGAGAGCGCTGCCGTGGCCAGAGACGGGACTTGTACAGAAACAATGATTAGATCCATAATGAAGGAAAGCAATGCATAAAGACTTTATTCCATACTCAAAGTACCATATCAAAACGCAATGCAATACACTGCGTGTGCGGTTGAGTGATCTTTTGAAGAAATGTAGCGTTGCAACACCAGGGATAGACTGTAATGTATCTCTGTCGTTGCAGCCCTCTGATGCTCCCTGCTGCCGGCGTCACAACAGTGTCTGCATGTTTCACAAATAGAGTTTGGAGAGACGTTGTCAGTGTCTGTATGTTGCTTAAATTCTCCCAAACAGTGGGCGCTAAAGATCTCTGCCCGTATGCAAATTAGCCATGTGCGCCTAACAGAAGAATGACGTAATGTTGAGAACGAGTCATACTAAAAACCGAGAGCAAGCGAAAGCTAAACCAGACTGTATCAATCACACACTTTGGGTCCATTCTAACTTTTGATAAGAGGCTAGTCTTTAAATCTTTGCAGTGACTGAATGTTGATGATAAAACGGATTGTTTTGCATAAGATGAGTGTGTGCGACTGTGTGTTTGTCATTTCCGGCTTCGGCATACCGCATGGTCATGAAGGCCTCGTGGTGAGTTACTTTCTTAGTGAAGCAGCTTAGCCTTACAGTTGGATAAGTTGGAGTGATTGGAGTTTATTTTTCACAGTGAGAGAGGGGTGCACCGGTCCTGGAGGTACTGCAATACCAGGTCGATGCGTGGAGTGGACGGAGCAAGCCCCTATTCCATCTCCCAGTTCCAAAAAACAATTTAATATATGGTCCCCGGGTAGGGGACGTATCAGATATTAAACTGATAAGAACAGATACTACACTTGATCTTAGCCAAAAGGCCGAGAAGCGATGCCCACACATGCTCAGACCAAGAGTCCAGCTTCCCAAACACGTCGCTCCACTTAGCGGTTTGACAGACGACGACAAAACAAATAGAAGACCAGTCACCCTGTGTGCGTGTTTGTGAAAGCTGAAGAAAAATGCCGAGGTCGCTGCATCTCTCTGCTGGTCCCTGCTGCCAGCGTCACTAGTGTGTCTGCATGTTTCTCAAATAGAGTTTGGAGAGACGTTGTCAGTGTCTGTATGTTGCTTAAATTCTCCCAAACAGTGGGCGCTAAAGATCACGGCACGGCAGGCCATTGCAGCCAATGAGCTCGAGTTGAAAAATAAATGTGCTTACAGCACCAGGTGGTCCCCCATCGATGTAGTAACCAGGCCCGACCCTGCTTAGCTTCCGAGATCAGACGAGATCGGGCATGATCAGGCTGTTATGGCCGTAAACTAACATTTCCGGGTCCATACTAGGTTTTATACAGCAGGAGCACATAAGGACTGAGGGTGCTGCCGTGGCCAGAGACGGGACTTGTACAGAAACAATGATTAGATCCATAATGAAGGAAAGCAATGCATAAAGACTTTATTCCAGACTCAATGTACCATATCAAAACGTAATGCAATACACTGCGTGTGCGGTTGAGTGATCTTTTGAAGAAATGTAGCGTTGCAACACCAGGGATAGACTGCAATGTATCTCTGTCGTTGCAGCCCTCTGATGCTCCCTGCTGCCGGCGTCACAACAGTGTCTGCATGTTTCACAAATAGAGTTTGGAGAGACGTTGTCGGTGTCTGTATGTTGCTTATATTCTCCCAAACAGTGGGCGCTAAGGATCAGGGCACGGCAGACCATTGCAGCCATTGATCTCGAGCAGAAAAATTAAAATGCTTACAGCACCTGGTATTCCCAGGCGGTCACCCATCCAAGTACTAACCAGGCCCGAACCTGCTTTGCTTCCGAGATCAGACGAGATCGGGCGTGATCAGGGTGGTATGGCCGTACGCAAATGTTACCGGGTCCATACTACCTTTTATTCAGCAGGAGCACAAAAGGACTGAGAGCGCTGCCGTGGCCAGAGACGGGACTTGTACAGAAACAATGATTAGATCCATAATGAAGGAAAGCAATGCATAAAGACTTTATTCCATACTCAAAGTACCATATCAAAACGCAATGCAATACACTGCGTGTGCGGTTGAGTGATCTTTTGAAGAAATGTAGCGTTGCAACACCAGGGATAGACTGCAATGTATCTCTGTCGTTGCAGCCCTCTGATGCTCCCTGCTGCCGGCGTCACAACAGTGTCTGCATGTTTCACAAATAGAGTTTGGAGAGACGTTGTCAGTGTCTGTATGTTGCTTAAATTCTCCCAAACAGTGGGCGCTAAGGATCAGGGCACGGCAGACCATTGCAGCCATTGATCTCGAGCAGAAAAATAAAAAAGCTTACAGCACCTGGTATTCCCAGGCGGTCACCCATCCAAGTACTAACCAGGCCCGACCCTGCTTAGCTTCCGAGATCAGACGAGACCGGGCGTGATCAGGGTGGTATGGCCGTACGCAAATGTTACCGGGTCCATACTACCTTTTATTCAGCAGGAGCACAAAAGGACTGAGAGCGCTGCCGTGGCCAGAGACGGGACTTGTACAGAAACAATGATTAGATCCATAATGAAGGAAAGCAATGCATAAAGACTTTATTCCATACTCAAAGTACCATATCAAAACGCAATGCAATACACTGCGTGTGCGGTTGAGTGATCTTTTGAAGAAATGTAGCGTTGCAACACCAGGGATAGACTGCAATGTATCTCTGTCGTTGCAGCCCTCTGATGCTCCCTGCTGCCGGCGTCACAACAGTGTCTGCATGTTTCACAAATAGAGTTTGGAGAGACGTTGTCGGTGTCTGTATGTTGCTTATATTCTCCCAAACAGTGGGCGCTAAGGATCAGGGCACGGCAGACCATTGCAGCCATTGATCTCGAGCAGAAAAATTAAAATGCTTACAGCACCTGGTATTCCCAGGCGGTCACCCATCCAAGTACTAACCAGGCCCGACCCTGCTTAGCTTCCGAGATCAGACGAGATCGGGCGTGATCAGGGTGGTATGGCCGTACGCAAATGTTACCGGGTCCATACTACCTTTTATTCAGCAGGAGCACAAAAGGACTGAGAGCGCTGCCGTGGCCAGAGACGGGACTTGTACAGAAACAATGATTAGATCCATAATGAAGGAAAGCAATGCATAAAGACTTTATTCCATACTCAAAGTACCATATCAAAAACGCAATGCAATACACTGCGTGTGCGGTTGAGTGATCTTTTGAAGAAATGTAGCGTTGCAACACCAGGGATAGACTGTAATGTATCTCTGTCGTTGCAGCCCTCTGATGCTCCCTGCTGCCGGCGTCACAACAGTGTCTGCATGTTTCACAAATAGAGTTTGGAGAGACGTTGTCAGTGTCTGTATGTTGCTTAAATTCTCCCAAACAGTGGGCGCTAAAGATCAGGGCACGGCAGACCATTGCAGCCATTGATCTCGAGCAGAAAAATAAATATGCTTACAGCACCTGTTATTCCCAGGCGGTCACCCATCCAAGTACTGACCAGGCCCGACCCTGCTTAGCTTCCGAGATCAGACGAGATCGGGCGTGATCAGGGTGGTATGGCCGTACGCAAATGTTACCGGGTCCATACTACATTTTATTCAGCAGGAGCACAAAAGGACTGAGAGCGCTGCCGTGGCCAGAGACGGGACATGTACAGAAACAATGATTAGATCCATAATGAAGGAAAGCAATGCATAGAGACTTTATTCCATACTCAAAGTACCATATCAAAACGCAATGCAATACACTGCGTGTGCGGTTGAGTGATCTTTTGAAGAAATGTAGCGTTGCAACACCAGGGATAGACTGCAATGTATCTCTGTGGTTGCAGCCCTCTGATGCTCCCTGCTGCCGGCGTCACAATAGTGTCTGCATGTTTCACAAATAGAGTTTGGAGAGAAGTTGTCAGTGTCTGTATGTTGCTTAAATTCTCCCAAACAGTGGGCGCTAAAGATCAGGGCACGGCAGACCATTGCAGCCATTGATCTCGAGCAGAAAAATAAAAATGCTTACAGCACCTGGTATTCCCAGGCGGTCACCCATCCAAGTACTAACCAGGCCCGACCCTGCTTAGCTTCCGAGATCAGACGAGATCGGGCGTGATCAGGGTGGTATGGCCGTACGCAAATGTTACCGGGTCCATACTACCTTTTATTCAGCAGGAGCACAAAAGGACTGAGAGCGCTGCCGTGGCCAGAGACGGGACTTGTACAGAAACAATGATTAGATCAATAATGAAGGAAAGCAATGAATGAATACTTTATTCCGGACTCAAAGTACCATATCAAAACGCAATGCAATACACCGAGTTGGCGTGTGTGCTCGTTTGCGTGAACCTTTGAAGAAACATAGCGTTTCAAACGCTGCGATGGACTGCAGCAGGTCAAGCGAAGCAGTCATTCATAGCTCTTATTTCTTTACAACAACATGATCAGGGGAGAGCGCGAACGCAGTCCCCCACTACCAGAAATTATGCAATCGAGATTCCCACATTTGGGGAATTCGCACGGGTCAGCAACAGCCGCAGTGCAATGGCCGAGCCTCACCATGGGTGAACCACCTTCTTGATCATGGTATCTCCCTTGCCAGGTAAGTATGATTAGTACTCGTTCAGATGGGCTGAACGCTGCCCACGCGTGTTCCCTTGGAGAACGGTTGCAAAGAATTCGGAGATGTCTAGACTTTAAAGTCCGTGTTGCAGGGTTTATTTTCCAACAAGTGTGTGCAATTTGCTTGTTCTTAATACAGATTTAAACTGTTATCCATTTTATTTCATGTTGTTAGGTATCACAAAACGGAATGTAATACGGCAAAGTAGGTACTATTTTAGCGGTTTGCAATTGATTCTCTTTTCCCCCAGGATAATTAAATATGTTCTATTATTTGCCATGCGGAGCCAGCCAGTCCTGTGCACGTATACAAATTAGCGATGTGCACCTAACAGAAGAATGACGTAATGTTGAGAACGAGTCATACTAAAAAGGGAGAGCAATCGACAGCTAAACCAGACTGTATCAATCACACACTTTGGGTCCATTCTAACTTATGATAAGAGGCTAGTCTTTAAATCTTTGCAGTGACTGAATGTTTATGATAAAACGGATTGTTTTGCATTCGATGAGTGTGTGCGACTGTGCGTTTGTCATTTCCGGCTTCGGCATACCGCATGGTAATGAAGGCCTCGTGGTGAGTTGCTTTCTTAGTGAAGCAGCCTCGCCTTGGAGTTGGATGAGTTGGAGTGATATAAGTTGTCAGTGTCTGTATGTTGCTTAAATTTTCCCAAACAGTGGGCGCTAAGGATCAGGGCACGGCAGACCATTGCAGCCATTGATCTCGAGCAGAAAAATAAAAATGCTTACAGCACCTGGTATTCCCAGGCGGTCACCCATCTAAGTACTAACCAGGCCCGACCCTGCTTAGCTTCCGAGATCAGACGAGATCGGGCGTGATCAGGGTGGTATGGCCGTACGCAAATGTTACCGGGTCCATACTACCTTTTATTCAGCAGGAGCACAAAAGGACTGAGAGCGCTGCCGTGGCCAGAGACGGGACTTGTACAGAAACAATGATTAGATCCATAATGAAGGAAAGCAATGCATAAAGACTTTATTCCATACTCAAAGTACCATATGAAAACGCAATGCAATACACTGCGTGTGCGGTTGAGTGATCTTTTGAAGAAATGTAACGTTGCAACACCAGGGATAGACTGCAATGTATCTCTGTCGTAGCAGCCCTCTGATGCTCCCTGCTGCCGGCGTCACAACAGTGTCTGCATGTTTCACAAACAGAGTTTGGAGAGACGTTGTCGGTGTCTGTATGTTGCTTATATTCTCCCAAACAGTGGGCGCTAAGGATCAGGGCACGGCAGACCATTGCAGCCATTGATCTCGAGCAGAAAAATAAATATGCTTACAGCACCTGGTATTCCCAGGCGGTCACCCATCCAAGTACTAACCAGGCCCGACCCTGCTTAGCTTCCGAGATCAGACGAGATCGTGCGTGATCAGGGTGGTATGGCCGTACGCAAATGTTACCGGGTCCATACTACCTTTTATTCAGCAGGAGCACAAAAGGACTGAGAGCGCTGCCGTGGCCAGAGACGGGACTTGTACAGAAACAATGATTAGATCCATAATGAAGGAAAGCAATGCATAAAGACTTTATTCCATACTCAAAGTACCATATGAAAACGCGATGCAATACACTGCGTGTGCGGTTGAGTGATCTTTTGAAGAAATGTAACGTTGCAACACCAGGGATAGACTGCAATGTATCTCTGTCGTTGCAGCCCTCTGATGCTCCCTGCTGCCGGCGTCACAACAGTGTCTGCATGTTTCACAAATAGAGTTTGGAGAGACGTTGTCGGTGTCTGTATGTTGCTTATATTCTCCCAAACAGTGGGCGCTAAGGATCAGGGCACGGCAGACCATAGCAGCCATTGATCTCGAGCAGAAAAATAAAAATGCTTACAGCACCTGGTATTCCCAGGCGGTCACCCACCCAAGTACTAACCAGGCCCGACCCTGCTTAGCTTCCGAGATCAGACGAGATCGGGCGTGATCAGGGTGGTATGGCCGTACGCAAATGTTACCGGGTCCATACTACCTTTTATTCAGCAGGAGCACAAAAGGACTGAGAGCGCTGCCGTGGCCAGAGACGGGACTTGTACAGAAACAATGATTAGATCCATATTGAAGGAAAGCAATGCATAAAGACTTTATTCCATACTCAAAGTACCATATCAAAACGCAATGCAATACACTGCGTGTGCGGTTGAGTGATCTTTTGAAGAAATGTAGCGTTGCAACACCAGGGATAGACTGCAATGTATCTCTGTCGTTGCAGCCCTCTGATGCTCCCTGCTGCCGGCGTCACAACAGTGTCTGCATGTTTCACAAATAGAGTTTGGAGAGACGTTGTCAGTGTCTGTATGTTGCTTAAATTCTCCCAAACAGTGGGCGCTAAGGATCAGGGCACGGCAGACCATTGCAGCCATTGATCTCGAGCAGAAAAATAAAAATGCTTACAGCACCTGGTATTCCCAGGCGGTCACCCATCCAAGTACTAACCAGGCCCGACCCTGCTTAGCTTCCGAGATCAGACGAGATCGAGCGTGATCAGGGTGGTATGGCCGTACGCAAATGTTACCGGGTCCATACTACCTTCTATTCAGCAGGAGCACAAAAGGACTGAGAGCGCTGCCGTGGCCAGAGACGGAACTTGTACAGAAACAATGATTAGATCCATAATGAAGGAAAGCAATGCATAAAGACTTTATTCCAGACTCAAAGTACCATATGAAAACGCAATGCAATACACTGCGTGTGCGGTTGAGTGATCTTTTGAAGAAATGTAGCGTTGCAACACCAGGGATAGACTGCAATGTATCTGTGTCGTTGCAGCCCTCTGATGCTCCCTGCTGCCGGCGTCACAAAACTGTCTGCATGTTTCTCAAATAGAGTTTGGAGAGACGTTGTCAGTGTCTGTATGTTGCTTAAATTCTCCCAAACAGTGGGCGCTAAAGATCAGGGCACGGCAGACCATTGCAGCCATTGATCTCGAGCAGAAAAAAAAAAATGCTTACAGCACCTGGTATTCCCAGGCGGTCTCCCATCCAAGTACTAACCAGGCCCGACCCTGCTTAGCTTCCGAGATCAGACGAGATCGGGCGTGTTCAGGGTGGTATGGCCGTAAGCGAGTATAGCCGCATCCAAAGTAGCTTTTAAACAGCAGGAGCACATAAGGACTGAGAGCGCTGCCGTGACCATAGACCAGACTTGTACAGAAACAATTATTAGATCAATAATGAAGGAAAGCAATGAATGAATACTTTATTCCGGACTCAAAGTACCATATCAAAACGCAATGCAATACACCGAGTTGGCGTGTGTGCTCGTTTGCGTGAACCTTTGAAGAAACATAGCGTTTCAAACGCTGCGATGGACTGCAGCAGGTCAAGCGAAGCAGTCATTCATAGGTCTTATTTCTTTACAACAACATGATCAGGGGAGAGCGCGAACGCAGTCCCCCACTACCAGAAATTATGCAATCGAGATTCCCACATTTGGGGAATTCGCACGGGTCAGCAACAGCCGCAGTGCAATGGCCGAGCCTCACCATGGGTGAACCACCTTCTTGATCATGGTATCCCCCTTGCCAGGTAAGTATGATTAGTACTCGTTCAGATGGGCTGAACGCTGCCCACGCGTGTTCCCTTGGAGAACGGTTGCAAAGAATTCGGAGATGTCTAGACTTTAAAGTCCGTGTTGCAGGGTTTATTTTCCAACAAGTGTGTGCAATTTGCTTGTTCTTAATACAGATTTAAACTGTTATCCATTTTATTTCATGTTGTTAGGTATCACAAAACGGAATGTAATACGGCAAAGTAGGTACTATTTTAGCGGTTTGCAATTGATTCTCTTTTCCCCCAGGATAATTAAATATGTTCTATTATTTGCCATGCGGAGCCAGCCAGTCCTGTGCACGTATACAAATTAGCGATGTGCACCTAACAGAAGAATGACGTAATGTTGAGAACGAGTCATACTAAAAAGGGAGAGCAATCGACAGCTAAACCAGACTGTATCAATCACACACTTTGGGTCCATTCTAAGTTATGATAAGAGGCTAGTCTTTAAATCTTTGCAGTGACTGAATGTTTATGATAAAACGGATTGTTTTGCATTCGATGAGTGTGTGCGACTGTGCGTTTGTCATTTCCGGCCTCGGCATACCGCATGGTAATGAAGGCCTCGTGGTGAGTTGCTTTCTTAGTGAAGCAGCCTCGCCTTGGAGTTGGATGAGTTGGAGTGATATAAGTTGTCAGTGTCTGTATGTTGCTTAAATTCTCCCAAACAGTGGGCGCTAAGGATCAGGGCACGGCAGGCCATTGCAGCCAATGAGCTCGAGTTGAAAAATAAATGTGCTTACAGCACCAGGTGGTCCCCCATCGATGTAGTAACCAGGCCCGACCCTGCTTAGCTTCCGAGATCAGACGAGATCGGGCGTGATCAGGGTGGTATGGCCGTACGCAAATGTTACCGGGTCCATACTACCTTTTATTCAGCAGGAGCACAAAAGGACTGAGAGCGCTGCCGTGGCCAGAGACGGGACTTGTACAGAAACAATGATTAGATCCATATTGAAGGAAAGCAATGCATAAAGACTTTATTCCATACTCAAAGTACCATATCAAAACGCAATGCAATACACTGCGTGTGCGGTTGAGTGATCTTTTGAAGAAATGTAGCGTTGCAACACCAGGGATAGACTGCAATGTATCTCTGTCGTTGCAGCCCTCTGATGCTCCCTGCTGCCGGCGTCACAACAGTGTCTGCATGTTTCACAAATAGAGTTTGGAGAGACGTTGTCGGTGTCTGTATGTTGCTTATATTCTCCCAAACAGTGGGCGCTAAGGATCAGGGCACGGCAGACCATTGCAGCCATTGATCTCGAGCAGAAAAATTAAAATGCTTACAGCACCTGGTATTCCCAGGCGGTCACCCATCCAAGTACTAACCAGCCCCGACCCTGCTTAGCTTCCGAGATCAGACGAGATCGGGCGTGATCAGGGTGGTATGGCCGTACGCAAATGTTACCGGGTCCATACTACCTTTTATTCAGCAGGAGCACAAAAGGACTGAGAGCGCTGCCGTGGCCAGAGACGGGACTTGTACAGAAACAATGATTAGATCCATAATGAAGGAAAGCAATGCATAAAGACTTTATTCCATACTCAAAGTACCATATCAAAACGCAATGCAATACACTGCGTGTGCGGTTGAGTGATCTTTTGAAGAAATGTAGCGTTGCAACACCAGGGATAGACTGTAATGTATCTCTGTCGTTGCAGCCCTCTGATGCTCCCTGCTGCCGGCGTCACAACAGTGTCTGCATGTTTCACAAATAGAGTTTGGAGAGACGTTGTCAGTGTCTGTATGTTGCTTAAATTCTCCCAAACAGTGGGCGCTAAAGATCAGGGCACGGCAGACCATTGCAGCCATTGATCTCGAGCAGAAAAATAAATATGCTTACAGCACCTGTTATTCCCAGGCGGTCACCCATCCAAGTACTAACCAGGCCCGACCCTGCTTAGCTTCCGAGATCAGACGAGATCGGGCGTGATCAGGGTGGTATGGCCGTACGCAAATGTTACCGGGTCCATACTACCTTTTATTCAGCAGGAGCACAAAAGGACTGAGAGCGCTGCCGTGGCCAGAGACGGGACATGTACAGAAACAATGATTAGATCCATAATGAAGGAAAGCAATGCATAGAGACTTTATTCCATACTCAAAGTACCATATCAAAACGCAATGCAATACACTGCGTGTGCGGTTGAGTGATCTTTTGAAGAAATGTAGCGTTGCAACACCAGGGATAGACTGCAATGTATCTCTGTGGTTGCAGCCCTCTGATGCTCCCTGCTGCCGGCGTCACAACAGTGTCTGCATGTTTCACAAATAGAGTTTGGAGAGAAGTTGTCAGTGTCTGTATGTTGCTTAAATTCTCCCAAACAGTGGGCGCTAAAGATCAGGGCACGGCAGACCATTGCAGCCATTGATCTCGAGCAGAAAAATAAAAATGCTTACAGCACCTGGTATTCCCAGGCGGTCACCCATCCAAGTACTAACCAGGCCCGACCCTGCTTAGCTTCCGAGATCAGACGAGATCGGGCGTGATCAGGGTGGTATGGCCGTACGCAAATGTTACCGGGTCCATACTACCTTTTATTCAGCAGGAGCACAAAAGGACTGAGAGCGCTGCCGTGGCCAGAGACGGGACTTGTACAGAAACAATGATTAGATCCATAATGAAGGAAAGCAATGCATAAAGACTTTATTCCATACTCAAAGTACCATATGAAAACGCAATGCAATACACTGCGTGTGCGGTTGAGTGATCTTTTGAAGAAATGTAGCGTTGCAACACCAGGGATAGACTGCAATGTATCTCTGTCGTTGCAGCCCTCTGATGCTCCCTGCTGCCGGCGTCACAACAGTGTCTGCATGTTTCACAAATAGAGTTTGGAGAGACGTTGTCGGTGTCTGTATGTTGCTTATATTCTCCCAAACAGTGGGCGCTAAGGATCAGGGCACGGCAGACCATTGCAGCCATTGATCTCGAGCAGAAAAATAATTATGCTTACAGCACCTGGTATTCCCAGGCGGTCACCCATCCAAGTACTGACCAGGCCCGACCCTGCTTAGCTTCCGAGATCAGACGAGATCGGGCGTGATCAGGGTGGTATGGCC
Source organism: Pollachius pollachius (assembly GCF_949987615.1). Classification (NCBI taxonomy): domain Eukaryota; kingdom Metazoa; phylum Chordata; class Actinopteri; order Gadiformes; family Gadidae; genus Pollachius; species Pollachius pollachius. The sequence continues at coordinate 643,461 of NC_136938.1, read as the reverse complement.
GTATGCAAATGTTACCGGGTCCATACTACCTTTTATTCAGCAGGAGCACAAAAGGACTGAGATTGCTGCCGTGGCCAGAGACGGGACTTGTACAGAAACAATGATTAGATCCATAATGAAGGAAAGCAATGCATAAAGACTTTATTCCATACTCAAAGTACCATATCAAAACGCAATGCAATACACTGCGTGTGCGGTTGAGTGATCTTTTGAAGAAATGTAGCGTTGCAACACCAGGGATAGACTGCAATGTATCTCTGTCGTTGCAGCCCTCTGATGCTCCCTGCTGCCGGCGTCACAACAGTGTCTGCATGTTTCACAAATAGAGTTTGGAGAGACGTTGTCGGTGTCTGTATGTTGCTTATATTCTCCCAAACAGTGGGCGCTAAGGATCAGGGCACGGCAGACCATTGCAGCCATTGATCTCGAGCAGAAAAATAATTATGCTTACAGCACCTGGTATTCCCAGGCGGTCACCCATCCAAGTACTAACCAGGCCCGACCCTGCTTAGCTTCCGAGATCAGACGAGATCGGGCGTGATCAGGGTGGTATGGCCGTACGCAAATGTTACCGGGTCCATACTACCTTTTATTCAGCAGGAGCACAAAAGGACTGAGAGCGCTGCCGTGGCCAGAGACGGGACTTGTACAGAAACAATGATTAGATCCATAATGAAGGAAAGCAATGCATAAAGACTTTATTCCATACTCAAAGTACCATATGAAAACGCAATGCAATACACTGCGTGTGCGGTTGAGTGATCTTTTGAAGAAATGTAACGTTGCAACACCAGGGATAGACTGCAATGTATCTCTGTCGTTGCAGCCCTCTGATGCTCCCTGCTGCCGGCGTCACAACAGTGTCTGCATGTTTCACAAATAGAGTTTGGAGAGACGTTGTCGGTGTCTGTATGTTGCTTATATTCTCCCAAACAGTGGGCGCTAAGGATCAGGGCACGGCAGATCATTGCAGCCATTGATCTCGAGCAGAAAAATAAAAATGCTTACAGCACCTGGTATTCCCAGGCGGTCACCCATCCAAGTACTAACCAGGCCCGACCCTGCTTAGCTTCCGAGATCAGACGAGATCGGGCGTGATCAGGGTGGTATGGCCGTACGCAAATGTTACCGGGTCCATACTACCTTTTATTCAGCAGGAGCACAAAAGGACTGAGAGCGCTGCCGTGGCCAGAGACGGGACTTGTACAGAAACAATGATTAGATCCATAATGAAGGAAAGCAATGCATAAAGACTTTATTCCATACTCAAAGAACCATATCAAAACGCAATGCAATACACTGCGTGTGCGGTTGAGTGATCTTTTGAAGAAATGTAGCGTTGCAACACCAGGGATAGACTGCAATGTATCTCTGTCGTTGCAGCCCTCTGATGCTCCCTGCTGCCGGCGTCACAACAGTGTCTGCATGTTTCACAAATAGAGTTTGGAGAGACGTTGTCGGTGTCTGTATGTTGCTTATATTCTCCCAAACAGTGGGCGCTAAGGATCAGGGCACGGCAGACCATTGCAGCCATTGATCTCGAGCAGAAAAATAAAAATGCTTACAGCACCTGGTATTCCCAGGCGGTCACCCATCCAAGTACTAACCAGGCCCGACCCTGCTTAGCTTCCGAGATCAGACGAGACCGGGCGTGATCAGGGTGGTATGGCCGTACGCAAATGTTACCGGGTCCATACTACCTTTTATTCAGCAGGAGCACAAAAGGACTGAGAGCGCTGCCGTGGCCAGAGACGGGACTTGTACAGAAACAATGATTAGATCCATAATGAAGGAAAGCAATGCATAAAGACTTTATTCCATACTCAAAGTACCATATCAAAACGCAATGCAATACACTGCGTGTGCGGTTGAGTGATCTTTTGAAGAAATGTAGCGTTGCAACACCAGGGATAGACTGTAATGTATCTCTGTCGTTGCAGCCCTCTGATGCTCCCTGCTGCCGGCGTCACAACAGTGTCTGCATGTTTCACAAATAGAGTTTGGAGAGACGTTGTCAGTGTCTGTATGTTGCTTAAATTCTCCCAAACAGTGGGCGCTAAAGATCTCTGCCCGTATGCAAATTAGCCATGTGCGCCTAACAGAAGAATGACGTAATGTTGAGAACGAGTCATACTAAAAACCGAGAGCAAGCGAAAGCTAAACCAGACTGTATCAATCACACACTTTGGGTCCATTCTAACTTTTGATAAGAGGCTAGTCTTTAAATCTTTGCAGTGACTGAATGTTGATGATAAAACGGATTGTTTTGCATAAGATGAGTGTGTGCGACTGTGTGTTTGTCATTTCCGGCTTCGGCATACCGCATGGTCATGAAGGCCTCGTGGTGAGTTACTTTCTTAGTGAAGCAGCTTAGCCTTACAGTTGGATAAGTTGGAGTGATTGGAGTTTATTTTTCACAGTGAGAGAGGGGTGCACCGGTCCTGGAGGTACTGCAATACCAGGTCGATGCGTGGAGTGGACGGAGCAAGCCCCTATTCCATCTCCCAGTTCCAAAAAACAATTTAATATATGGTCCCCGGGTAGGGGACGTATCAGATATTAAACTGATAAGAACAGATACTACACTTGATCTTAGCCAAAAGGCCGAGAAGCGATGCCCACACATGCTCAGACCAAGAGTCCAGCTTCCCAAACACGTCGCTCCACTTAGCGGTTTGACAGACGACGACAAAACAAATAGAAGACCAGTCACCCTGTGTGCGTGTTTGTGAAAGCTGAAGAAAAATGCCGAGGTCGCTGCATCTCTCTGCTGGTCCCTGCTGCCAGCGTCACTAGTGTGTCTGCATGTTTCTCAAATAGAGTTTGGAGAGACGTTGTCAGTGTCTGTATGTTGCTTAAATTCTCCCAAACAGTGGGCGCTAAAGATCACGGCACGGCAGGCCATTGCAGCCAATGAGCTCGAGTTGAAAAATAAATGTGCTTACAGCACCAGGTGGTCCCCCATCGATGTAGTAACCAGGCCCGACCATGCTTAGCTTCCGAGATCAGACGAGATCGGGCATGATCAGGCTGTTATGGCCGTAAACTAACATTTCCGGGTCCATACTAGGTTTTATACAGCAGGAGCACATAAGGACTGAGGGTGCTGCCATGGCCAGAGACGGGACTTGTACAGAAACAATGATAAGATCCATAATGAAGGAAAGCAATGCATAAAGACTTTATTCCATACTCAAAGTACCATATCAAAACGCAATGCAATACACTGCGTGTGCGGTTGAGTGATCTTTTGAAGAAATGTAGCGTTGCAACACCAGGGATAGACTGCAATGTATCTCTGTCGTTGCAGCCCTCTGATGCTCCCTGCTGCCGGCGTCACAACAGTGTCTGCATGTTTCACAAATAGAGTTTGGAGAGACGTTGTCAGTGTCTGTATGTTGCTTAAATTCTCCCAAACAGTGGGCGCTAAGGATCAGGGCACGGCAGACCATTGCAGCCATTGATCTCGAGCAGAAAAATAAAAATGCTTACAGCACCTGGTATTCCCAGGCGGTCACCCATCCAAGTACTAACCAGGCCCGACCCTGCTTAGCTTCCGAGATCAGACGAGATCGGGCGTGATCAGGGTGGTATGGCCGTACGCAAATGTTACCGGGTCCATACTACCTTCTATTCAGCAGGAGCACAAAAGGACTGAGAGCGCTGCCGTGGCCAGAGACGGGACTTGTACAGAAACAATGATTAGATCCATAATGAAGGAAAGCAATGCATAAAGACTTTATTCCAGACTCAAAGTACCATATGAAAACGCAATGCAATACACTGCGTGTGCGGTTGAGTGATCTTTTGAAGAAATGTAGCGTTGCAACACCAGGGATAGACTGCAATGTATCTCTGTCGTTGCAGCCCTCTGATGCTCCCTGCTGCCGGCGTCACAAAACTGTCTGCATGTTTCTCAAATAGAGTTTGGAGAGACGTTGTCAGTGTCTGTATGTTGCTTAAATTCTCCCAAACAGTGGGCGCTAAAGATCAGGGCACGGCAGACCATTGCAGCCATTGATCTCGAGCAGAAAAAAAAAAATGCTTACAGCACCTGGTATTCCCAGGCGGTCTCCCATCCAAGTACTAACCAGGCCCGACCCTGCTTAGCTTCCGAGATCAGACGAGATCGGGCGTGTTCAGGGTGGTATGGCCGTAAGCGAGTATAGCCGCATCCAAAGTAGCTTTTAAACAGCAGGAGCACATAAGGACTGAGAGCGCTGCCGTGACCATAGACCAGACTTGTACAGAAACAATTATTAGATCAATAATGAAGGAAAGCAATGAATGAATACTTTATTCCGGACTCAAAGTACCATATCAAAACGCAATGCAATACACCGAGTTGGCGTGTGTGCTCGTTTGCGTGAACCTTTGAAGAAACATAGCGTTTCAAACGCTGCGATGGACTGCAGCAGGTCAAGCGAAGCAGTCATTCATAGGTCTTATTTCTTTACAACAACATGATCAGGGGAGAGCGCGAACGCAGTCCCCCACTACCAGAAATTATGCAATCGAGATTCCCACATTTGGGGAATTCGCACGGGTCAGCAACAGCCGCAGTGCAATGGCCGAGCCTCACCATGGGTGAACCACCTTCTTGATCATGGTATCCCCCTTGCCAGGTAAGTATGATTAGTACTCGTTCAGATGGGCTGAACCCTGCCCACGCGTGTTCCCTTGGAGAACGGTTGCAAAGAATTCGGAGATGTCTAGACTTTAAAGTCCGTGTTGCAGGGTTTATTTTCCAACAAGTGTGTGCAATTTGCTTGTTCTTAATACAGATTTAAACTGTTATCCATTTTATTTCATGTTGTTAGGTATCACAAAACGGAATGTAATACGGCAAAGTAGGTACTATTTTAGCGGTTTGCAATTGATTCTCTTTTCCCCCAGGATAATTAAATATGTTCTATTATTTGCCATGCGGAGCCAGCCAGTCCTGTGCACGTATACAAATTAGCGATGTGCACCTAACAGAAGAATGACGTAATGTTGAGAACGAGTCATACTAAAAAGGGAGAGCAATCGACAGCTAAACCAGACTGTATCAATCACACACTTTGGGTCCATTCTAACTTATGATAAGAGGCTAGTCTTTAAATCTTTGCAGTGACTGAATGTTTATGATAAAACGGATTGTTTTGCATTCGATGAGTGTGTGCGACTGTGCGTTTGTCATTTCCGGCCTCGGCATACCGCATGGTAATGAAGGCCTCGTGGTGAGTTGCTTTCTTAGTGAAGCAGCCTCGCCTTGGAGTTGGATGAGTTGGAGTGATATAAGTTGTCAGTGTCTGTATGTTGCTTAAATTCTCCCAAACAGTGGGCGCTAAGGATCAGGGCACGGCAGGCCATTGCAGCCAATGAGCTCGAGTTGAAAAATAAATGTGCTTACAGCACCAGGTGGTCCCCCATCGATGTAGTAACCAGGCCCGACCCTGCTTAGCTTCCGAGATCAGACGAGATCGGGCGTGATCAGGGTGGTATGGCCGTACGCAAATGTTACCGGGTCCATACTACCTTTTATTCAGCAGGAGCACAAAAGGACTGAGAGCGCTGCCGTGGCCAGAGACGGGACTTGTACAGAAACAATGATTAGATCCATATTGAAGGAAAGCAATGCATAAAGACTTTATTCCATACTCAAAGTACCATATCAAAACGCAATGCAATACACTGCGTGTGCGGTTGAGTGATCTTTTGAAGAAATGTAGCGTTGCAACACCAGGGATAGACTGCAATGTATCTCTGTCGTTGCAGCCCTCTGATGCTCCCTGCTGCCGGCGTCACAACAGTGTCTGCATGTTTCACAAATAGAGTTTGGAGAGACGTTGTCGGTGTCTGTATGTTGCTTATATTCTCCCAAACAGTGGGCGCTAAGGATCAGGGCACGGCAGACCATTGCAGCCATTGATCTCGAGCAGAAAAATTAAAATGCTTACAGCACCTGGTATTCCCAGGCGGTCACCCATCCAAGTACTAACCAGCCCCGACCCTGCTTAGCTTCCGAGATCAGACGAGATCGGGCGTGATCAGGGTGGTATGGCCGTACGCAAATGTTACCGGGTCCATACTACCTTTTATTCAGCAGGAGCACAAAAGGACTGAGAGCGCTGCCGTGGCCAGAGACGGGACTTGTACAGAAACAATGATTAGATCCATAATGAAGGAAAGCAATGCATAAAGACTTTATTCCATACTCAAAGTACCATATCAAAACGCAATGCAATACACTGCGTGTGCGGTTGAGTGATCTTTTGAAGAAATGTAGCGTTGCAACACCAGGGATAGACTGTAATGTATCTCTGTCGTTGCAGCCCTCTGATGCTCCCTGCTGCCGGCGTCACAACAGTGTCTGCATGTTTCACAAATAGAGTTTGGAGAGACGTTGTCAGTGTCTGTATGTTGCTTAAATTCTCCCAAACAGTGGGCGCTAAAGATCAGGGCACGGCAGACCATTGCAGCCATTGATCTCGAGCAGAAAAATAAATATGCTTACAGCACCTGTTATTCCCAGGCGGTCACCCATCCAAGTACTAACCAGGCCCGACCCTGCTTAGCTTCCGAGATCAGACGAGATCGGGCGTGATCAGGGTGGTATGGCCGTACGCAAATGTTACCGGGTCCATACTACCTTTTATTCAGCAGGAGCACAAAAGGACTGAGAGCGCTGCCGTGGCCAGAGACGGGACATGTACAGAAACAATGATTAGATCCATAATGAAGGAAAGCAATGCATAGAGACTTTATTCCATACTCAAAGTACCATATCAAAACGCAATGCAATACACTGCGTGTGCGGTTGAGTGATCTTTTGAAGAAATGTAGCGTTGCAACACCAGGGATAGACTGCAATGTATCTCTGTGGTTGCAGCCCTCTGATGCTCCCTGCTGCCGGCGTCACAACAGTGTCTGCATGTTTCACAAATAGAGTTTGGAGAGAAGTTGTCAGTGTCTGTATGTTGCTTAAATTCTCCCAAACAGTGGGCGCTAAAGATCAGGGCACGGCAGACCATTGCAGCCATTGATCTCGAGCAGAAAAATAAAAATGCTTACAGCACCTGGTATTCCCAGGCGGTCACCTATCCAAGTACTAACCAGGCCCGATCCTGCTTAGCTTCCGAGATCAGACGAGATCGGGCGTGATCAGGGTGGTATGGCCGTACGCAAATGTTACCGGGTCCATACTACCTTTTATTCAGCAGGAGCACAAAAGGACTGAGAGCGCTGCCGTGGCCAGAGACGGGACTTGTACAGAAACAATGATTAGATCCATAATGAAGGAAAGCAATGCATAAAGACTTTATTCCATACTCAAAGTACCATATCAAAACGCAATGCAATACACTGCGTGTGCGGTTGAGTGATCTTTTGAAGAAATGTAGCGTTGCAACACCAGGGATAGACTGCAATGTATCTCTGTCGTTGCAGCCCTCTGATGCTCCCTGCTGCCGGCGTCACAACAGTGTCTGCATGTTTCACAAATAGAGTTTGGAGAGACGTTGTCGGTGTCTGTATGTTGCTTATATTCTCCCAAACAGTGGGCGCTAAGGTCAGGGCACGGCAGACCATTGCAGCCATTGATCTCGAGCAGAAAAATTAAAATGCTTACAGCACCTGGTATTCCCAGGCGGTCACCCATCCAAGTACTAACCAGCCCCGACCCTGCTTAGCTTCCGAGATCAGACGAGATCGGGCGTGATCAGGGTGGTATGGCCGTACGCAAATGTTACCGGGTCCATACTACCTTTTATTCAGCAGGAGCACAAAAGGACTGAGAGCGCTGCCGTGGCCAGAGACGGGACTTGTACAGAAACAATGATTAGATCCATAATGAAGGAAAGCAATGCATAAAGACTTTATTCCATACTCAAAGTACCATATCAAAACGCAATGCAATACACTGCGTGTGCGGTTGAGTGATCTTTTGAAGAAATGTAGCGTTGCAACACCAGGGATAGACTGTAATGTATCTCTGTCGTTGCAGCCCTCTGATGCTCCCTGCTGCCGGCGTCACAACAGTGTCTGCATGTTTCACAAATAGAGTTTGGAGAGACGTTGTCAGTGTCTGTATGTTGCTTAAATTCTCCCAAACAGTGGGCGCTAAAGATCAGGGCACGGCAGACCATTGCAGCCATTGATCTCGAGCAGAAAAATAAATATGCTTACAGCACCTGTTATTCCCAGGCGGTCACCCATCCAAGTACTAACCAGGCCCGACCCTGCTTAGCTTCCGAGATCAGACGAGATCGGGCGTGATCAGGGTGGTATGGCCGTACGCAAATGTTACCGGGTCCATACTACCTTTTATTCAGCAGGAGCACAAAAGGACTGAGAGCGCTGCCGTGGCCAGAGACGGGACATGTACAGAAACAATGATTAGATCCATAATGAAGGAAAGCAATGCATAGAGACTTTATTCCATACTCAAAGTACCATATCAAAACGCAATGCAATACACTGCGTGTGCGGTTGAGTGATCTTTTGAAGAAATGTAGCGTTGCAACACCAGGGATAGACTGCAATGTATCTCTGTGGTTGCAGCCCTCTGATGCTCCCTGCTGCCGGCGTCACAACAGTGTCTGCATGTTTCACAAATAGAGTTTGGAGAGAAGTTGTCAGTGTCTGTATGTTGCTTAAATTCTCCCAAACAGTGGGCGCTAAAGATCAGGGCACGGCAGACCATTGCAGCCATTGATCTCGAGCAGAAAAATAAAAATGCTTACAGCACCTGGTATTCCCAGGCGGTCACCCATCCAAGTACTAACCAGGCCCGACCCTGCTTAGCTTCCGAGATCAGACGAGATCGGGCGTGATCAGGGTGGTATGGCCGTACGCAAATGTTACCGGGTCCATACTACCTTTTATTCAGCAGGAGCACAAAAGGACTGAGAGCGCTGCCGTGGCCAGAGACGGGACTTGTACAGAAACAATGATTAGATCCATAATGAAGGAAAGCAATGCATAAAGACTTTATTCCATACTCAAAGTACCATATGAAAACGCAATGCAATACACTGCGTGTGCGGTTGAGTGATCTTTTGAAGAAATGTAGCGTTGCAACACCAGGGATAGACTGCAATGTATCTCTGTCGTTGCAGCCCTCTGATGCTCCCTGCTGCCGGCGTCACAACAGTGTCTGCATGTTTCACAAATAGAGTTTGGAGAGACGTTGTCGGTGTCTGTATGTTGCTTATATTCTCCCAAACAGTGGGCGCTAAGGATCAGGGCACGGCAGACCATTGCAGCCATTGATCTCGAGCAGAAAAATAATTATGCTTACAGCACCTGGTATTCCCAGGCGGTCACCCATCCAAGTACTGACCAGGCCCGACCCTGCTTAGCTTCCGAGATCAGACGAGATCGGGCGTGATCAGGGTGGTATGGCCGTACGCAAATGTTACCGGGTCCATACTACCTTTTATTCAGCAGGAGCACAAAAGGACTGAGAGCGCTGCCGTGGCCAGAGACGGGACTTGTACAGAAACAATGATTAGATCCATAATGAAGGAAAGCAATGCATAAAGACTTTATTCCATACTCAAAGTACCATATCAAAACGCAATGCAATACACTGCGTGTGCGGTTGAGTGATCTTTTGAAGAAATGTAGCGTTGCAACACCAGGGATAGACTGCAATGTATCTCTGTCGTTGCAGCCCTCTGATGCTCCCTGCTGCCGGCGTCACAACAGTGTCTGCATGTTTCACAAATAGAGTTTGGAGAGACGTTGTCGGTGTCTGTATGTTGCTTATATTCTCCCAAACAGTGGGCGCTAAGGATCAGGGCACGGCAGACCATTGCAGCCATTGATCTCGAGCAGAAAAATAATTATGCTTACAGCACCTGGTATTCCCAGGCGGTCACCCATCCAAGTACTAACCAGGCCCGACCCTGCTTAGCTTCCGAGATCAGACGAGATCGGGCGTGATCAGGGTGGTATGGCCGTACGCAAATGTTACCGGGTCCATACTACCTTTTATTCAGCAGGAGCACAAAAGGACTGAGAGCGCTGCCGTGGCCAGAGACGGGACTTGTACAGAAACAATGATTAGATCCATAATGAAGGAAAGCAATGCATAAAGACTTTATTCCATACTCAAAGTACCATATGAAAACGCAATGCAATACACTGCGTGTGCGGTTGAGTGATCTTTTGAAGAAATGTAACGTTGCAACACCAGGGATAGACTGCAATGTATCTCTGTCGTTGCAGCCCTCTGATGCTCCCTGCTGCCGGCGTCACAACAGTGTCTGCATGTTTCACAAATAGAGTTTGGAGAGACGTTGTCGGTGTCTGTATGTTGCTTATATTCTCCCAAACAGTGGGCGCTAAGGATCAGGGCACGGCAGATCATTGCAGCCATTGATCTCGAGCAGAAAAATAAAAATGCTTACAGCACCTGGTATTCCCAGGCGGTCACCCATCCAAGTACTAACCAGGCCCGACCCTGCTTAGCTTCCGAGATCAGACGAGATCGGGCGTGATCAGGGTGGTATGGCCGTACGCAAATGTTACCGGGTCCATACTACCTTTTATTCAGCAGGAGCACAAAAGGACTGAGAGCGCTGCCGTGGCCAGAGACGGGACTTGTACAGAAACAATGATTAGATCCATAATGAAGGAAAGCAATGCATAAAGACTTTATTCCATACTCAAAGTACCATATCAAAACGCAATGCAATACACTGCGTGTGCGGTTGAGTGATCTTTTGAAGAAATGTAGCGTTGCAACACCAGGGATAGACTGCAATGTATCTCTGTCGTTGCAGCCCTCTGATGCTCCCTGCTGCCGGCGTCACAACAGTGTCTGCATGTTTCACAAATAGAGTTTGGAGAGACGTTGTCGGTGTCTGTATGTTGCTTATATTCTCCCAAACAGTGGGCGCTAAGGATCAGGGCACGGCAGACCATTGCAGCCATTGATCTCGAGCAGAAAAATAAAAATGCTTACAGCACCTGGTATTCCCAGGCGGTCACCCATCCAAGTACTAACCAGGCCCGACCCTGCTTAGCTTCCGAGATCAGACGAGATCGGGCGTGATCAGGGTGGTATGGCCGTACGCAAATGTTACCGGGTCCATACTACCTTTTATTCATCAGGAGCACAAAAGGACTGAGAGCGCTGCCGTGGCCAGAGACGGGACTTGTACAGAAACAATGATTAGATCCATAATGAAGGAAAGCAATGCATAAAGACTTTATTCCATACTCAAAGTACCATATCAAAACGCAATGCAATACACTGCGTGTGCGGTTGAGTGATCTTTTGAAGAAATGTAGCGTTGCAACACCAGGGATAGACTGCAATGTATCTCTGTCGTTGCAGCCCTCTGATGCTCCCTGCTGCCGGCGTCACAACAGTGTCTGCATTTTTCACAAATAGAGTTTGGAGAGACGTTGTCAGTGTCTGTATGTTGCTTAAATTCTCCCAAACAGTGGGCGCTAAAGATCAGGGCACGGCAGACCATTGCAGCCATTGATCTCGAGCAGAAAAATAAAAATGCTTACAGCACCTGGTATTCCCAGGCGGTCACCCATCCAAGTACTAACCAGGCCCGACCCTGCTTAGCTTCCGAGATCAGACGAGACCGGGCGTGATCAGGGTGGTATGGCCGTACGCAAATGTTACCGGGTCCATACTACCTTTTATTCAGCAGGAGCACAAAAGGACTGAGAGCGCTGCCGTGGCCAGAGACGGGACTTGTACAGAAACAATGATTAGATCCATAATGAAGGAAAGCAATGCATAAAGACTTTATTCTATACTCAAAGTACCATATCAAAACGCAATGCAATACACTGCGTGTGCGGTTGAGTGATCTTTTGAAGAAATGTTGCGTTGCAACACCAGGGATAGACTGCAATGTATCTCTGTCGTTGCAGCCCTCTGATGCTCCCTGCTGCCGGCGTCACAACAGTGTCTGCATGTTTCACAAATAGAGTTTGGAGAGACGTTGTCGGTGTCTGTATGTTGCTTATATTCTCCCAAACAGTGGGCGCTAAGGATCAGGGCACGGCAGACCATTGCAGCCATTGATCTCGAGCAGCAAAATAAAAATGCTTACAGCACCTGGTATTCCCAGGCGGTCACCCATCCAAGTACTAACCAGGCCAGACCCTGCTTAGCTTCCGAGATCAGACGAGATCGGGCGTGATCAGGGTGGTATGGCCGTACGCAAATGTTCCCGGGTCCATACTACGTTTTATTCAGCAGGAGCACAAAAGGACTGAGAGCGCTGCCGTGGCCAGAGACGGGACTTGTACAGAAACAATGATTAGATCCATAATGAAGGAAAGCAATGCATAAAGACTTTATTCCATACTCAAAGTACCATATCAAAACGCAATGCAATACACTGCGTGTGCGGTTGAGTGATCTTTTGAAGAAATGTAGCGTTGCAACACCAGGGATAGACTGCAATGTATCTCTGTCGTTGCAGCCCTCTGATGCTCCCTGCTGCCGGCGTCACAACAGTGTCTGCATTTTTCACAAATAGAGTTTGGAGAGACGTTGTCAGTGTCTGTATGTTGCTTAAATTCTCCCAAACAGTGGGCGCTAAAGATCAGGGCACGGCAGACCATTGCAGCCATTGATCTCGAGCAGAAAAATAAATATGCTTACAGCACCTGGTATTCCCAGGCGGTCACCCATCCAAGTACTAACCAGGCCCGACCCTGCTTAGCTTCCGAGATCAGACGAGATCGGGCGTGATCAGGGTGGTATGGCCGTACGCAAATGTTACCGGGTCCATAATACCTTTTATTCAGCAGGAGCACAAAAGGACTGAGAGCGCTGCCGTGGCCAGAGACGGGACTTGTACAGAAACAATGATTAGATCCATAATGAAGGAAAGCAATGCATAAAGACTTTATTCCATACTCAAAGTACCATATCAAAACGCAATGCAATACACTGCGTGTGCGGTTGAGTGATCTTTTGAAGAAATGTAGCGTTGCAACACCAGGGATAGACTGCAATGTATCTCTGTCGTTGCAGCCCTCTGATGCTCCCTGCTGCCGGCGTCACAACAGTGTCTGCATTTTTCACAAATAGAGTTTGGAGAGACGTTGTCAGTGTCTGTATGTTGCTTAAATTCTCCCAAACAGTGGGCGCTAAAGATCAGGGCACGGCAGACCATTGCAGCCATTGATCTCGAGCAGAAAAAAAAAGCTTACAGCACCTGGTATTCCCAGGCGGTCTCCCATCCAAGTACTAACCAGGCCCGACCCTGCTTAGCTTCCGAGATCAGACGAGATCGGGCGTGTTCAGGGTGGTATGGCCGTAAGCGAGTATAGCCGCATCCAAAGTAGCTTTTAAACAGCAGGAGCACATAAGGACTGAGAGCGCTGCCGTGACCATAGACCAGACTTGTACAGAAACAATTATTAGATCAATAATGAAGGAAAGCAATGAATGAATACTTTATTCCGGACTCAAAGTACCATATCAAAACGCAATGCAATACACCGAGTTGGCGTGTGTGCTCGTTTGCGTGAACCTTTGAAGAAACATAGCGTTTCAAACGCTGCGATGGACTGCAGCAGGTCAAGCGAAGCAGTCATTCATAGCTCTTATTTCTTTACAACAACATGATCAGGGGAGAGCGCGAACGCAGTCCCCCACTACCAGAAATTATGCAATCGAGATTCCCACATTTGGGGAATTCGCACGGGTCAGCAACAACCGCAGTGCAATGGCCGAGCCTCACCATGGGTGAACCACCTTCTTGATCATGGTATCTCCCTTGCCAGGTAAGTATGATTAGTACTCGTTCAGATGGGCTGAACGCTGCCCACGCGTGTTCCCTTGGAGAACGGTTGCAAAGAATTCGGAGATGTCTAGACTTTAAAGTCCGTGTTGCAGGGTTTATTTTCCAACAAGTGTGTGCAATTTGCTTGTTCTTAATACAGATTTAAACTGTTATCCATTTTATTTCATGTTGTTAGGTATCACAAAACGGAATGTAATACGACAAAGTAGGTACTATTTTAGCGGTTTGCAATTGATTCTCTTTTCCCCCAGGATAATTAAATATGTTCTATTATTTGCCATGCGGAGCCAGCCAGTCCTGTGCACGTATGCAAATTAGCCATGTGCACCTAACAGAAGAATGACGTAATGTTGAGAACGAGTCATACTAAAAAGGGAGAGCAATCGACAGCTAAACCAGACTGTATCAATCACACACTTTGGGTCCATTCTAACTTATGATAAGAGGCTAGTCTTTAAATCTTTGCAGTGACTGAATGTTTATGATAAAACGGATTGTTTTGCATTCGATGAGTGTGTGCGACTGTGCGTTTGTCATTTCCGGCTTCGGCATACCGCATGGTAATGAAGGCCTCGTGGTGAGTTGCTTTCTTAGTGAAGCAGCCTCGCCTTGGAGTTGGATGAGTTGGAGTGATATAAGTTGTCAGTGTCTGTATGTTGCTTAAATTCTCCCAAACAGTGGGCGCTAAGGATCAGGGCACGGCAGACCATTGCAGCCATTGATCTCGAGCAGAAAAATAAAAATGCTTACAGCACCTGGTATTCCCAGGCGGTCACCCATCTAAGTACTAACCAGGCCCGACCCTGCTTAGCTTCCGAGATCAGACGAGACCGGGCGTGATCAGGGTGGTATGGCCGTACGCAAATGTTACCGGGTCCATACTACCTTTTATTCAGCAGGAGCACAAAAGGACTGAGAGCGCTGCCGTGGCCAGAGACGGGACTTGTACAGAAACAATGATTAGATCCATAATGAAGGAAAGCAATGCATAAAGACTTTATTCCATACTCAAAGTACCATATCAAAACGCAATGCAATACACTGCGTGTGCGGTTGAGTGATCTTTTGAAGAAATGTAGCGTTGCAACACCAGGGATAGACTGCAATGTATCTCTGTCGTTGCAGCCCTCTGATGCTCCCTGCTGCCGGCGTCACAACAGTGTCTGCATGTTTCACAAATAGAGTTTGGAGAGACGTTGTCAGTGTCTGTATGTTGCTTAAATTCTCCCAAACAGTGGGCGCAAAGGATCAGGGCACGGCAGATCATTGCAGCCATTGATCTCGAGCAGAAAAATAAAAATGCTTACAGCACCTGGTATTCCCAGGCGGTCACCAATCCAAGTACTAACCAGGCCCGACCCTGCTTAGCTTCCGAGATCAGACGAGATCGGGCGTGATCAGGGTGGTATGGCCGTACGCAAATGTTACCGGGTCCATACTACCTTTTATTCAGCAGGAGCACAAAAGGACTGAGAGCGCTGCCGTGGCCAGAGACGGGACTAGTACAGAAACAATGATTAGATCCATAATGAAGGAAAGCAATGCATAAAGACTTTATTCCATACTCAAAGTACCATATGAAAACGTAATGCAATACACTGCGTGTGCGGTTGAGTGATCTTTTGAAGAAATGTAGCGTTGCAACACCAGGGATAGACTGCAATGTATCTCTGTCGTTGCAGCCCTCTGATGCTCCCTGCTGCCGGCGTCACAACAGTGTCTGCATGTTTCACAAATAGAGTTTGGAGAGACGTTGTCGGTGTCTGTATGTTGCTTATATTCTCCCAAACAGTGGGCGCTAAGGATCAGGGCACGGCAGACCATTGCAGCCATTGATCTCGAGCAGAAAAATAATTATGCTTACAGCACCTGGTATTCCCAGGCGGTCACCCATCCAAGTACTGACCAGGCCCGACCCTGCTTAGCTTCCGAGATCAGACGAGATCGGGCGTGATCAGGGTGGTATGGCCGTACGCAAATTTTACCGGGTCCATACTACCTTTTATTCAGCAGGAGCACAAAAGGACTGAGAGCGCTGCCGTGGCCAGAGACGGGACTTGTACAGAAACAATGATTAGATCCATAATGAAGGAAAGCAATGCATAAAGACTTTATTCCATACTCAAAGTACCATATGAAAACGCAATGCAATACACTGCGTGTGCGGTTGAGTGATCTTTTGAAGAAATGTAGCGTTGCAACACCAGGGATAGACTGCAATGTATCTCTGTCGTTGCAGCCCTCTGATGCTCCCTGCTGCCGGCGTCACAACAGTGTCTGCATGTTTCACAAATAGAGTTTGGAGAGACGTTGTCGGTGTCTGTATGTTGATTAAATTCTCCCAAACAGTGGGCGCTAAGGATCAGGGCACGGCAGACCATTGCAGCCATTGATCTCGAGCAGAAAAATAAATATGCTTACAGCACCTGGTATTCCCAGGCGGTCACCCATCCAAGTACTAACCAGGCCCGACCCTGCTTAGCTTCCGAGATCAGACGAGACCGGGCGTGATCAGGGTGGTATGGCCGTACGCAAATGTTACCGGGTCCATACTACCTTTTATTCAGCAGGAGCACAAAAGGACTGAGAGCGCTGCCGTGGCCAGAGACGGGACTTGTACAGAAACAATGATTAGATCCATAATGAAGGAAAGCAATGCATAAAGACTTTATTCCATACTCAAAGTACCATATGAAAACGCAATGCAATACACTGCGTGTGCGGTTGAGTGATCTTTTGAAGAAATGTAGCGTTGCAACACCAGGGATAGACTGCAATGTATCTCTGTCGTTGCAGCCCTCTGATGCTCCCTGCTGCCGGCGTCACAACAGTGTCTGCATGTTTCACAAATAGAGTTTGGAGAGACGTTGTCGGTGTCTGTATGTTGCTTATATTCTCCCAAACAGTGGGCGCTAAGGATCAGGGCACGGCAGACCATTGCAGCCATTGATCTCGAGCAGAAAAATAAAAATGCTTACAGCACCTGGTATTCCCAGGCGGTCACCCATCCAAGTACTAACCAGGCCCGACCCTGCTTAGCTTCCGAGATCAGACGAGACCGGGCGTGATCAGGGTGGTATGGCCGTACGCCAATATTACCGGGTCCATACTACCTTTTATTCAGCAGGAGCACAAAAGGACTGAGAGCGCTGCCGTGGCCAGAGACGGGACTTGTACAGAAACAATGATTAGATCCATAATGAAGGAAAGCAATGCATAAAGACTTTATTCCATACTCAAAGTACCATATCAAAACGCAATGCAATACACTGCGTGTGCGGTTGAGTGATCTTTTGAAGAAATGTAGCGTTGCAACACCAGGGATAGACTGCAATGTATCTCTGTCGTTGCAGCCCTCTGATGCTCCCTGCTGCCGGCGTCACAACAGTGTCTGCATTTTTCACAAATAGAGTTTGGAGAGACGTTGTCAGTGTCTGTATGTTGCTTAAATTCTCCCAAACAGTGGGCGCTAAAGATCAGGGCACGGCAGACCATTGCAGCCATTGATCTCGAGCAGAAAAAAAAAAAGCTTACAGCACCTGGTATTCCCAGGCGGTCTCCCATCCAAGTACTAACCAGGCCCGACCCTGCTTAGCTTCCGAGATCAGACGAGATCGGGCGTGATCAGGGTGGTATGACCGTACGCAAATGTTACCGGGTCCATACTACCTTTTATTCAGCAGGAGCACAAAAGGACTGAGCGCGCTGCCGTGGCCAGAGACGGGACTTGTACAGAAACAATGATTAGATCCATAATGAAGGAAAGCAATGCATAAAGACTTTATTCCATACTCAAAGTACCATATCAAAACGAAATGCAATACACTGCGTGTGCGGTTGAGTGATCTTTTGAAGAAATGTAGCGTTGCAACACCAGGGATAGACTGCAATGTATCTCTGTCGTTGCAGCCCTCTGATGCTCCCTGCTGCCGGCGTCACAACAGTGTCTGCATTTTTCACAAATAGAGTTTGGAGAGACGTTGTCAGTGTCTGTATGTTGCTTAAATTCTCCCAAACAGTGGGCGCTAAAGATCAGGGCACGGCAGACCATTGCAGCCATTGATCTCGAGCAGAAAAAAAAAATTCTTACAGCACCTGGTATTCCCAGGCGGTCTCCCATCCAAGTACTAACCAGGCCCGACCCTGCTTAGCTTCCGAGATCAGACGAGATCGGGCGTGTTCAGGGTGGTATGGCCGTAAGCGAGTATAGCCGCATCCAAAGTAGCTTTTAAACAGCAGGAGCACATAAGGACTGAGAGCGCTGCCGTGACCATAGACCAGACTTGTACAGAAACAATTATTAGATCAATAATGAAGGAAAGCAATGAATGAATACTTTATTCCGGACTCAACGTACCATATCAAAACGCAATGCAATACACCGAGTTGGCGTGTGTGCTCGTTTGCGTGAACCTTTGAAGAAACATAGCGTTTCAAACGCTGCGATGGACTGCAGCAGGTCAAGCGAAGCAGTCATTCATAGCTCTTATTTCTTTACAACAACATGATCAGGGGAGAGCGCGAACGCAGTCCCCCACTACCAGAAATTATGCAATCGAGATTCCCACATTTGGGGAATTCGCACGGGTCAGCAACAGCCGCAGTGCAATGGCCGAGCCTCACCATGGGTGAACCACCTTCTTGATCATGGTATCCCCCTTGCCAGGTAAGTATGATTAGTACTCGTTCAGATGGGCTGAACGCTGCCCACGCGTGTTCCCTTGGAGAACGGTTGCAAAGAATTCGGAGATGTCTAGACTTTAAAGTCCGTGTTGCAGGGTTTATTTTCCAACAAGTGTGTGCAATTTGCTTGTTCTTAATACAGATTTAAACTGTTATCCATTTTATTTCATGTTGTTAGGTATCACAAAACGGAATGTAATACGGCAAAGTAGGTACTATTTTAGCGGTTTGCAATTGATTCTCTTTTCCCCCAGGATAATTAAATATGTTCTATTATTTGCCATGCGGAGCCAGCCAGTCCTGTGCACGTATACAAATTAGCGATGTGCACCTAACAGAAGAATGACGTAATGTTGAGAACGAGTCATACTAAAAAGGGAGAGCAATCGACAGCTAAACCAGACTGTATCAATCACACACTTTGGGTCCATTCTAAGTTATGATAAGAGGCTAGTCTTTAAATCTTTGCAGTGACTGAATGTTTATGATAAAACGGATTGTTTTGCATTCGATGAGTGTGTGCGACTGTGCGTTTGTCATTTCCGGCCTCGGCATACCGCATGGTAATGAAGGCCTCGTGGTGAGTTGCTTTCTTAGTGAAGCAGCCTCGCCTTGGAGTTGGATGAGTTGGAGTGATATAAGTTGTCAGTGTCTGTATGTTGCTTAAATTCTCCCAAACAGTGGGCGCTAAGGATCAGGGCACGGCAGGCCATTGCAGCCAATGAGCTCGAGTTGAAAAATAAATGTGCTTACAGCACCAGGTGGTCCCCCATCGATGTAGTAACCAGGCCCGACCCTGCTTAGCTTCCGAGATCAGACGAGATCGGGCGTGATCAGGGTGGTATGGCCGTACGCAAATGTTACCGGGTCCATACTACCTTTTATTCAGCAGGAGCACAAAAGGACTGAGAGCGCTGCCGTGGCCAGAGACGGGACTTGTACAGAAACAATGATTAGATCCATAATGAAGGAAAGCAATGCATAAAGACTTTATTCCATACTCAAAGTACCATATCAAAACGCAATGCAATACACTGCGTGTGCGGTTGAGTGATCTTTTGAAGAAATGTAGCGTTGCAACACCAGGGATAGACTGCAATGTATCTCTGTCGTTGCAGCCCTCTGATGCTCCCTGCTGCCGGCGTCACAACAGTGTCTGCATGTTTCACAAATAGAGTTTGGAGAGACGTTGTCAGTGTCTGTATGTTGCTTAAATTCTCCCAAACAGTGGGCGCAAAGGATCAGGGCACGGCAGATCATTGCAGCCATTGATCTCGAGCAGAAAAATAAAAATGCTTACAGCACCTGGTATTCCCAGGCGGTCACCAATCCAAGTACTAACCAGGCCCGACCCTGCTTAGCTTCCGAGATCAGACGAGATCGGGCGTGATCAGGGTGGTATGGCCGTACGCAAATGTTACCGGGTCCATACTACCTTTTATTCAGCAGGAGCACAAAAGGACTGAGAGCGCTGCCGTGGCCAGAGACGGGACTAGTACAGAAACAATGATTAGATCCATAATGAAGGAAAGCAATGCATAAAGACTTTATTCCATACTCAAAGTACCATATCAAAACGCAATGCAATACACTGCGTGTGCGGTTGAGTGATCTTTTGAAGAAATGTAGCGTTGCAACACCAGGGATAGACTGCAATGTATCTCTGTCGTTGCAGCCCTCTGATGCTCCCTGCTGCCGGCGTCACAACAGTGTCTGCATTTTTCACAAATAGAGTTTGGAGAGACGTTGTCAGTGTCTGTATGTTGCTTAAATTCTCCCAAACAGTTGGCGCTAAGGATCAGGGCACGGCAGACCATTGCAGCCATTGATCTCGAGCAGAAAAATAAAAATGCTTACAGCACCTGGTATTCCCAGGCGGTCACCCATCCAAGTACTAACCAGGCCCGACCCTGCTTAGCTTCCGAGATCAGACGAGATCGGGCGTGATCAGGGTGGTATGGCCGTACGCAAATGTTACCGGGTCCATACTACCTTTTATTCAGCAGGAGCACAAAAGGACTGAGAGCGCTGCCGTGGCCAGAGACGGGACTTGTACAGAAACAATGATTAGATCCATAATGAAGGAAAGCAATGCATAAAGACTTTATTCCATACTCAAAGTACCATATCAAAAGACAATGCAATACACTGCGTGTGCGGTTGAGTGATCTTTTGAAGAAATGTAGCGTTGCAACACCAGGGATAGACTGCAATGTATCTCTGTCGTTGCAGCCCTCTGATGCTCCCTGCTGCCGGCGTCACAACAGTGTCTGCATGTTTCACAAATAGAGTTTGGAGAGACGTTGTCAGTGTCTGTATGTTGCTTAAATTCTCCCAAACAGTGGGCGCTAAGGATCAGGGCACGGCAGACCATTGCAGCCATTGATCTCGAGCAGAAAAATAAAAATGCTTACAGCACCTGGTATTCCCAGGCGGTCACCCATCCAAGTACTAACCAGTCCCGACCCTGCTTAGCTTCCGAGATCAGACGAGATCGGGCGTGATCAGGGTGGTATGGCCGTACGCAAATGTTACCGGGTCCATACTACCTTTTATTCAGCAGGAGCACAAAAGGACTGAGAGCGCTGCCGTGGCCAGAGACGGGACTAGTACAGAAACAATGATTAGATCCATAATGAAGGAAAGCAATGCATAAAGACTTTATTCCATACTCAAAGTACCATATGAAAACGCAATGCAATACACTGCGTGTGCGGTTGAGTGATCTTTTGAAGAAATGTAGCGTTGCAACACCAGGGATAGACTGCAATGTATCTCTGTCGTTGCAGCCCTCTGATGCTCCCTGCTGCCGGCGTCACAACAGTGTCTGCATGTTTCACAAATAGAGTTTGGAGAGACGTTGTCGGTGTCTGTATGTTGCTTATATTCTCCCAAACAGTGGGCGCTAAGGATCAGGGCACGGCAGACCATTGCAGCCATTGATCTCGAGCAGAAAAATAATTATGCTTACAGCACCTGGTATTCCCAGGCGGTCACCCATCCAAGTACTGACCAGGCCCGACCCTGCTTAGCTTCCGAGATCAGACGAGATCGGGCGTGATCAGGGTGGTATGGCCGTACGCAAATTTTACCGGGTCCATACTACCTTTTATTCAGCAGGAGCACAAAAGGACTGAGAGCGCTGCCGTGGCCAGAGACGGGACTTGTACAGAAACAATGATTAGATCCATAATGAAGGAAAGCAATGCATAAAGACTTTATTCCATACTCAAAGTACCATATGAAAACGCAATGCAATACACTGCGTGTGCGGTTGAGTGATCTTTTGAAGAAATGTAGCGTTGCAACACCAGGGATAGACTGCAATGTATCTCTGTCGTTGCAGCCCTCTGATGCTCCCTGCTGCCGGCGTCACAACAGTGTCTGCATGTTTCACAAATAGAGTTTGGAGAGACGTTGTCGGTGTCTGTATGTTGATTAAATTCTCCCAAACAGTGGGCGCTAAGGATCAGGGCACGGCAGACCATTGCAGCCATTGATCTCGAGCAGAAAAATAAATATGCTTACAGCACCTGGTATTCCCAGGCGGTCACCCATCCAAGTACTAACCAGGCCCGACCCTGCTTAGCTTCCGAGATCAGACGAGACCGGGCGTGATCAGGGTGGTATGGCCGTACGCAAATGTTACCGGGTCCATACTACCTTTTATTCAGCAGGAGCACAAAAGGACTGAGAGCGCTGCCGTGGCCAGAGACGGGACTTGTACAGAAACAATGATTAGATCCATAATGAAGGAAAGCAATGCATAAAGACTTTATTCCATACTCAAAGTACCATATGAAAACGCAATGCAATACACTGCGTGTGCGGTTGAGTGATCTTTTGAAGAAATGTAGCGTTGCAACACCAGGGATAGACTGCAATGTATCTCTGTCGTTGCAGCCCTCTGATGCTCCCTGCTGCCGGCGTCACAACAGTGTCTGCATGTTTCACAAATAGAGTTTGGAGAGACGTTGTCGGTGTCTGTATGTTGCTTATATTCTCCCAAACAGTGGGCGCTAAGGATCAGGGCACGGCAGACCATTGCAGCCATTGATCTCGAGCAGAAAAATAAATATGCTTACAGCACCTGGTATTCCCAGGCGGTCACCCATCCAAGTACTAACCAGGCCCGACCCTGCTTAGCTTCCGAGATCAGACGAGACCGGGCGTGATCAGGGTGGTATGGCCGTACGCCAATATTACCGGGTCCATACTACCTTTTATTCAGCAGGAGCACAAAAGGACTGAGAGCGCTGCCGTGGCCAGAGACGGGACTTGTCCAGAAACAATGATTAGATCCATAATGAAGGAAAGCAATGCATAAAGACTTTATTCCATACTCAAAGTACCATATCAAAACGCAATGCAATACACTGCGTGTGCGGTTGAGTGATCTTTTGAAGAAATGTAGCGTTGCAACACCAGGGATAGACTGCAATGTATCTCTGTCGTTGCAGCCCTCTGATGCTCCCTGCTGCCGGCGTCACAACAGTGTCTGCATTTTTCACAAATAGAGTTTGGAGAGACGTTGTCAGTGTCTGTATGTTGCTTAAATTCTCCCAAACAGTGGGCGCTAAAGATCAGGGCACGGCAGACCATTGCAGCCATTGATCTCGAGCAGAAAAAAAAAAAGCTTACAGCACCTGGTATTCCCAGGCGGTCTCCCATCCAAGTACTAACCAGGCCCGACCCTGCTTAGCTTCCGAGATCAGACGAGATCGGGCGTGATCAGGGTGGTATGACCGTACGCAAATGTTACCGGGTCCATACTACCTTTTATTCAGCAGGAGCACAAAAGGACTGAGCGCGCTGCCGTGGCCAGAGACGGGACTTGTACAGAAACAATGATTAGATCCATAATGAAGGAAAGCAATGCATAAAGACTTTATTCCATACTCAAAGTACCATATCAAAACGAAATGCAATACACTGCGTGTGCGGTTGAGTGATCTTTTGAAGAAATGTAGCGTTGCAACACCAGGGATAGACTGCAATGTATCTCTGTCGTTGCAGCCCTCTGATGCTCCCTGCTGCCGGCGTCACAACAGTGTCTGCATTTTTCACAAATAGAGTTTGGAGAGACGTTGTCAGTGTCTGTATGTTGCTTAAATTCTCCCAAACAGTGGGCGCTAAAGATCAGGGCACGGCAGACCATTGCAGCCATTGATCTCGAGCAGAAAAAAAAAATTCTTACAGCACCTGGTATTCCCAGGCGGTCTCCCATCCAAGTACTAACCAGGCCCGACCCTGCTTAGCTTCCGAGATCAGACGAGATCGGGCGTGTTCAGGGTGGTATGGCCGTAAGCGAGTATAGCCGCATCCAAAGTAGCTTTTAAACAGCAGGAGCACATAAGGACTGAGAGCGCTGCCGTGACCATAGACCAGACTTGTACAGAAACAATTATTAGATCAATAATGAAGGAAAGCAATGAATGAATACTTTATTCCGGACTCAACGTACCATATCAAAACGCAATGCAATACACCGAGTTGGCGTGTGTGCTCGTTTGCGTGAACCTTTGAAGAAACATAGCGTTTCAAACGCTGCGATGGACTGCAGCAGGTCAAGCGAAGCAGTCATTCATAGCTCTTATTTCTTTACAACAACATGATCAGGGGAGAGCGCGAACGCAGTCCCCCACTACCAGAAATTATGCAATCGAGATTCCCACATTTGGGGAATTCGCACGGGTCAGCAACAGCCGCAGTGCAATGGCCGAGCCTCACCATGGGTGAACCACCTTCTTGATCATGGTATCCCCCTTGCCAGGTAAGTATGATTAGTACTCGTTCAGATGGGCTGAACGCTGCCCACGCGTGTTCCCTTGGAG
Source organism: Pollachius pollachius (assembly GCF_949987615.1). Lineage (NCBI taxonomy): Eukaryota > Metazoa > Chordata > Actinopteri > Gadiformes > Gadidae > Pollachius > Pollachius pollachius. The sequence continues at coordinate 619,169 of NC_136938.1, read as the reverse complement.
AACGGTTGCAAAGAATTCGGAGATGTCTAGACTTTAAAGTCCGTGTTGCAGGGTTTATTTTCCAACAAGTGTGTGCAATTTGCTTGTTCTTAATACAGATTTAAACTGTTATCCATTTTATTTCATGTTGTTAGGTATCACAAAACGGAATGTAATACGGCAAAGTAGGTACTATTTTAGCGGTTTGCAATTGATTCTCTTTTCCCCCAGGATAATTAAATATGTTCTATTATTTGCCATGCGGAGCCAGCCAGTCCTGTGCACGTATACAAATTAGCGATGTGCACCTAACAGAAGAATGACGTAATGTTGAGAACGAGTCATACTAAAAAGGGAGAGCAATCGACAGCTAAACCAGACTGTATCAATCACACACTTTGGGTCCATTCTAAGTTATGATAAGAGGCTAGTCTTTAAATCTTTGCAGTGACTGAATGTTTATGATAAAACGGATTGTTTTGCATTCGATGAGTGTGTGCGACTGTGCGTTTGTCATTTCCGGCCTCGGCATACCGCATGGTAATGAAGGCCTCGTGGTGAGTTGCTTTCTTAGTGAAGCAGCCTCGCCTTGGAGTTGGATGAGTTGGAGTGATATAAGTTGTCAGTGTCTGTATGTTGCTTAAATTCTCCCAAACAGTGGGCGCTAAGGATCAGGGCACGGCAGGCCATTGCAGCCAATGAGCTCGAGTTGAAAAATAAATGTGCTTACAGCACCAGGTGGTCCCCCATCGATGTAGTAACCAGGCCCGACCCTGCTTAGCTTCCGAGATCAGACGAGATCGGGCGTGATCAGGGTGGTATGGCCGTACGCAAATGTTACCGGGTCCATACTACCTTTTATTCAGCAGGAGCACAAAAGGACTGAGAGCGCTGCCGTGGCCAGAGACGGGACTTGTACAGAAACAATGATTAGATCCATATTGAAGGAAAGCAATGCATAAAGACTTTATTCCATACTCAAAGTACCATATCAAAACGCAATGCAATACACTGCGTGTGCGGTTGAGTGATCTTTTGAAGAAATGTAGCGTTGCAACACCAGGGATAGACTGCAATGTATCTCTGTCGTTGCAGCCCTCTGATGCTCCCTGCTGCCGGCGTCACAACAGTGTCTGCATGTTTCACAAATAGAGTTTGGAGAGACGTTGTCGGTGTCTGTATGTTGCTTATATTCTCCCAAACAGTGGGCGCTAAGGATCAGGGCACGGCAGACCATTGCAGCCATTGATCTCGAGCAGAAAAATTAAAATGCTTACAGCACCTGGTATTCCCAGGCGGTCACCCATCCAAGTACTAACCAGCCCCGACCCTGCTTAGCTTCCGAGATCAGACGAGATCGGGCGTGATCAGGGTGGTATGGCCGTACGCAAATGTTACCGGGTCCATACTACCTTTTATTCAGCAGGAGCACAAAAGGACTGAGAGCGCTGCCGTGGCCAGAGACGGGACTTGTACAGAAACAATGATTAGATCCATAATGAAGGAAAGCAATGCATAAAGACTTTATTCCATACTCAAAGTACCATATCAAAACGCAATGCAATACACTGCGTGTGCGGTTGAGTGATCTTTTGAAGAAATGTAGCGTTGCAACACCAGGGATAGACTGTAATGTATCTCTGTCGTTGCAGCCCTCTGATGCTCCCTGCTGCCGGCGTCACAACAGTGTCTGCATGTTTCACAAATAGAGTTTGGAGAGACGTTGTCAGTGTCTGTATGTTGCTTAAATTCTCCCAAACAGTGGGCGCTAAAGATCAGGGCACGGCAGACCATTGCAGCCATTGATCTCGAGCAGAAAAATAAATATGCTTACAGCACCTGTTATTCCCAGGCGGTCACCCATCCAAGTACTAACCAGGCCCGACCCTGCTTAGCTTCCGAGATCAGACGAGATCGGGCGTGATCAGGGTGGTATGGCCGTACGCAAATGTTACCGGGTCCATACTACCTTTTATTCAGCAGGAGCACAAAAGGACTGAGAGCGCTGCCGTGGCCAGAGACGGGACATGTACAGAAACAATGATTAGATCCATAATGAAGGAAAGCAATGCATAGAGACTTTATTCCATACTCAAAGTACCATATCAAAACGCAATGCAATACACTGCGTGTGCGGTTGAGTGATCTTTTGAAGAAATGTAGCGTTGCAACACCAGGGATAGACTGCAATGTATCTCTGTGGTTGCAGCCCTCTGATGCTCCCTGCTGCCGGCGTCACAACAGTGTCTGCATGTTTCACAAATAGAGTTTGGAGAGAAGTTGTCAGTGTCTGTATGTTGCTTAAATTCTCCCAAACAGTGGGCGCTAAAGATCAGGGCACGGCAGACCATTGCAGCCATTGATCTCGAGCAGAAAAATAAAAATGCTTACAGCACCTGGTATTCCCAGGCGGTCACCCATCCAAGTACTAACCAGGCCCGACCCTGCTTAGCTTCCGAGATCAGACGAGATCGGGCGTGATCAGGGTGGTATGGCCGTACGCAAATGTTACCGGGTCCATACTACCTTTTATTCAGCAGGAGCACAAAAGGACTGAGAGCGCTGCCGTGGCCAGAGACGGGACTTGTACAGAAACAATGATTAGATCCATAATGAAGGAAAGCAATGCATAAAGACTTTATTCCATACTCAAAGTACCATATGAAAACGCAATGCAATACACTGCGTGTGCGGTTGAGTGATCTTTTGAAGAAATGTAGCGTTGCAACACCAGGGATAGACTGCAATGTATCTCTGTCGTTGCAGCCCTCTGATGCTCCCTGCTGCCGGCGTCACAACAGTGTCTGCATGTTTCACAAATAGAGTTTGGAGAGACGTTGTCGGTGTCTGTATGTTGCTTATATTCTCCCAAACAGTGGGCGCTAAGGATCAGGGCACGGCAGACCATTGCAGCCATTGATCTCGAGCAGAAAAATAATTATGCTTACAGCACCTGGTATTCCCAGGCGGTCACCCATCCAAGTACTGACCAGGCCCGACCCTGCTTAGCTTCCGAGATCAGACGAGATCGGGCGTGATCAGGGTGGTATGGCCGTATGCAAATGTTACCGGGTCCATACTACCTTTTATTCAGCAGGAGCACAAAAGGACTGAGATTGCTGCCGTGGCCAGAGACGGGACTTGTACAGAAACAATGATTAGATCCATAATGAAGGAAAGCAATGCATAAAGACTTTATTCCATACTCAAAGTACCATATCAAAACGCAATGCAATACACTGCGTGTGCGGTTGAGTGATCTTTTGAAGAAATGTAGCGTTGCAACACCAGGGATAGACTGCAATGTATCTCTGTCGTTGCAGCCCTCTGATGCTCCCTGCTGCCGGCGTCACAACAGTGTCTGCATGTTTCACAAATAGAGTTTGGAGAGACGTTGTCGGTGTCTGTATGTTGCTTATATTCTCCCAAACAGTGGGCGCTAAGGATCAGGGCACGGCAGACCATTGCAGCCATTGATCTCGAGCAGAAAAATAATTATGCTTACAGCACCTGGTATTCCCAGGCGGTCACCCATCCAAGTACTAACCAGGCCCGACCCTGCTTAGCTTCCGAGATCAGACGAGATCGGGCGTGATCAGGGTGGTATGGCCGTACGCAAATGTTACCGGGTCCATACTACCTTTTATTCAGCAGGAGCACAAAAGGACTGAGAGCGCTGCCGTGGCCAGAGACGGGACTTGTACAGAAACAATGATTAGATCCATAATGAAGGAAAGCAATGCATAAAGACTTTATTCCATACTCAAAGTACCATATGAAAACGCAATGCAATACACTGCGTGTGCGGTTGAGTGATCTTTTGAAGAAATGTAACGTTGCAACACCAGGGATAGACTGCAATGTATCTCTGTCGTTGCAGCCCTCTGATGCTCCCTGCTGCCGGCGTCACAACAGTGTCTGCATGTTTCACAAATAGAGTTTGGAGAGACGTTGTCGGTGTCTGTATGTTGCTTATATTCTCCCAAACAGTGGGCGCTAAGGATCAGGGCACGGCAGATCATTGCAGCCATTGATCTCGAGCAGAAAAATAAAAATGCTTACAGCACCTGGTATTCCCAGGCGGTCACCCATCCAAGTACTAACCAGGCCCGACCCTGCTTAGCTTCCGAGATCAGACGAGATCGGGCGTGATCAGGGTGGTATGGCCGTACGCAAATGTTACCGGGTCCATACTACCTTTTATTCAGCAGGAGCACAAAAGGACTGAGAGCGCTGCCGTGGCCAGAGACGGGACTTGTACAGAAACAATGATTAGATCCATAATGAAGGAAAGCAATGCATAAAGACTTTATTCCATACTCAAAGTACCATATCAAAACGCAATGCAATACACTGCGTGTGCGGTTGAGTGATCTTTTGAAGAAATGTAGCGTTGCAACACCAGGGATAGACTGCAATGTATCTCTGTCGTTGCAGCCCTCTGATGCTCCCTGCTGCCGGCGTCACAACAGTGTCTGCATGTTTCACAAATAGAGTTTGGAGAGACGTTGTCGGTGTCTGTATGTTGCTTATATTCTCCCAAACAGTGGGCGCTAAGGATCAGGGCACGGCAGACCATTGCAGCCATTGATCTCGAGCAGAAAAATAAAAATGCTTACAGCACCTGGTATTCCCAGGCGGTCACCCATCCAAGTACTAACCAGGCCCGACCCTGCTTAGCTTCCGAGATCAGACGAGACCGGGCGTGATCAGGGTGGTATGGCCGTACGCAAATGTTACCGGGTCCATACTACCTTTTATTCAGCAGGAGCACAAAAGGACTGAGAGCGCTGCCGTGGCCAGAGACGGGACTTGTACAGAAACAATGATTAGATCCATAATGAAGGAAAGCAATGCATAAAGACTTTATTCTATACTCAAAGTACCATATCAAAACGCAATGCAATACACTGCGTGTGCGGTTGAGTGATCTTTTGAAGAAATGTTGCGTTGCAACACCAGGGATAGACTGCAATGTATCTCTGTCGTTGCAGCCCTCTGATGCTCCCTGCTGCCGGCGTCACAACAGTGTCTGCATGTTTCACAAATAGAGTTTGGAGAGACGTTGTCGGTGTCTGTATGTTGCTTATATTCTCCCAAACAGTGGGCGCTAAGGATCAGGGCACGGCAGACCATTGCAGCCATTGATCTCGAGCAGAAAAATAAAAATGCTTACAGCACCTGGTATTCCCAGGCGGTCACCCATCCAAGTACTAACCAGGCCCGACCCTGCTTAGCTTCCGAGATCAGACGAGATCGGGCGTGATCAGGGTGGTATGGCCGTACGCAAATGTTACCGGGTCCATACTACCTTTTATTCAGCAGGAGCACAAAAGGACTGAGAGCGCTGCCGTGGCCAGAGACGGGACTTGTACAGAAACAATGATTAGATCCATAATGAAGGAAAGCAATGCATAAAGACTTTATTCCATACTCAAAGTACCATATCAAAACGCAATGCAATACACTGCGTGTGCGGTTGAGTGATCTTTTGAAGAAATGTAGCGTTGCAACACCAGGGATAGACTGTAATGTATCTCTGTCGTTGCAGCCCTCTGATGCTCCCTGCTGCCGGCGTCACAACAGTGTCTGCATGTTTCACAAATAGAGTTTGGAGAGACGTTGTCAGTGTCTGTATGTTGCTTAAATTCTCCCAAACAGTGGGCGCTAAAGATCTCTGCCCGTATGCAAATTAGCCATGTGCGCCTAACAGAAGAATGACGTAATGTTGAGAACGAGTCATACTAAAAACCGAGAGCAAGCGAAAGCTAAACCAGACTGTATCAATCACACACTTTGGGTCCATTCTAACTTTTGATAAGAGGCTAGTCTTTAAATCTTTGCAGTGACTGAATGTTGATGATAAAACGGATTGTTTTGCATAAGATGAGTGTGTGCGACTGTGTGTTTGTCATTTCCGGCTTCGGCATACCGCATGGTCATGAAGGCCTCGTGGTGAGTTACTTTCTTAGTGAAGCAGCTTAGCCTTACAGTTGGATAAGTTGGAGTGATTGGAGTTTATTTTTCACAGTGAGAGAGGGGTGCACCGGTCCTGGAGGTACTGCAATACCAGGTCGATGCGTGGAGTGGACGGAGCAAGCCCCTATTCCATCTCCCAGTTCCAAAAAACAATTTAATATATGGTCCCCGGGTAGGGGACGTATCAGATATTAAACTGATAAGAACAGATACTACACTTGATCTTAGCCAAAAGGCCGAGAAGCGATGCCCACACATGCTCAGACCAAGAGTCCAGCTTCCCAAACACGTCGCTCCACTTAGCGGTTTGACAGACGACGACAAAACAAATAGAAGACCAGTCACCCTGTGTGCGTGTTTGTGAAAGCTGAAGAAAAATGCCGAGGTCGCTGCATCTCTCTGCTGGTCCCTGCTGCCAGCGTCACTAGTGTGTCTGCATGTTTCTCAAATAGAGTTTGGAGAGACGTTGTCAGTGTCTGTATGTTGCTTAAATTCTCCCAAACAGTGGGCGCTAAAGATCACGGCACGGCAGGCCATTGCAGCCAATGAGCTCGAGTTGAAAAATAAATGTGCTTACAGCACCAGGTGGTCCCCCATCGATGTAGTAACCAGGCCCGACCCTGCTTAGCTTCCGAGATCAGACGAGATCGGGCATGATCAGGCTGTTATGGCCGTAAACTAACATTTCCGGGTCCATACTAGGTTTTATACAGCAGGAGCACATAAGGACTGAGGGTGCTGCCGTGGCCAGAGACGGGACTTGGACAGAAACAATGATTAGATCCATAATGAAGGAAAGCAATGCATAAAGACTTTATTCCAGACTCAATGTACCATATCAAAACGTAATGCAATACACTGCGTGTGCGGTTGAGTGATCTTTTGAAGAAATGTAGCGTTGCAACACCAGGGATAGACTGCAATGTATCTCTGTCGTTGCAGCCCTCTGATGCTCCCTGCTGCCGGCGTCACAACAGTGTCTGCATGTTTCACAAATAGAGTTTGGAGAGACGTTGTCGGTGTCTGTATGTTGCTTATATTCTCCCAAACAGTGGGCGCTAAGGATCAGGGCACGGCAGACCATTGCAGCCATTGATCTCGAGCAGAAAAATTAAAATGCTTACAGCACCTGGTATTCCCAGGCGGTCACCCATCCAAGTACTAACCAGGCCCGAACCTGCTTTGCTTCCGAGATCAGACGAGATCGGGCGTGATCAGGGTGGTATGGCCGTACGCAAATGTTACCGGGTCCATACTACCTTTTATTCAGCAGGAGCACAAAAGGACTGAGAGCGCTGCCGTGGCCAGAGACGGGACTTGTACAGAAACAATGATTAGATCCATAATGAAGGAAAGCAATGCATAAAGACTTTATTCCATACTCAAAGTACCATATCAAAACGCAATGCAATACACTGCGTGTGCGGTTGAGTGATCTTTTGAAGAAATGTAGCGTTGCAACACCAGGGATAGACTGCAATGTATCTCTGTCGTTGCAGCCCTCTGATGCTCCCTGCTGCCGGCGTCACAACAGTGTCTGCATGTTTCACAAATAGAGTTTGGAGAGACGTTGTCAGTGTCTGTATGTTGCTTAAATTCTCCCAAACAGTGGGCGCTAAGGATCAGGGCACGGCAGACCATTGCAGCCATTGATCTCGAGCAGAAAAATAAAAAAGCTTACAGCACCTGGTATTCCCAGCCGGTCACCCATCCAAGTACTAACCAGGCCCGACCCTGCTTAGCTTCCGAGATCAGACGAGACCGGGCGTGATCAGGGTGGTATGGCCGTACGCAAATGTTACCGGGTCCATACTACCTTTTATTCAGCAGGAGCACAAAAGGACTGAGAGCGCTGCCGTGGCCAGAGACGGGACTTGTACAGAAACAATGATTAGATCCATAATGAAGGAAAGCAATGCATAAAGACTTTATTCCATACTCAAAGTACCATATCAAAACGCAATGCAATACACTGCGTGTGCGGTTGAGTGATCTTTTGAAGAAATGTAGCGTTGCAACACCAGGGATAGACTGCAATGTATCTCTGTCGTTGCAGCCCTCTGATGCTCCCTGCTGCCGGCGTCACAACAGTGTCTGCATGTTTCACAAATAGAGTTTGGAGAGACGTTGTCGGTGTCTGTATGTTGCTTATATTCTCCCAAACAGTGGGCGCTAAGGATCAGGGCACGGCAGACCATTGCAGCCATTGATCTCGAGCAGAAAAATTAAAATGCTTACAGCACCTGGTATTCCCAGGCGGTCACCCATCCAAGTACTAACCAGCCCCGACCCTGCTTAGCTTCCGAGATCAGACGAGATCGGGCGTGATCAGGGTGGTATGGCCGTACGCAAATGTTACCGGGTCCATACTACCTTTTATTCAGCAGGAGCACAAAAGGACTGAGAGCGCTGCCGTGGCCAGAGACGGGACTTGTACAGAAACAATGATTAGATCCATAATGAAGGAAAGCAATGCATAAAGACTTTATTCCATACTCAAAGTACCATATCAAAACGCAATGCAATACACTGCGTGTGCGGTTGAGTGATCTTTTGAAGAAATGTAGCGTTGCAACACCAGGGATAGACTGTAATGTATCTCTGTCGTTGCAGCCCTCTGATGCTCCCTGCTGCCGGCGTCACAACAGTGTCTGCATGTTTCACAAATAGAGTTTGGAGAGACGTTGTCAGTGTCTGTATGTTGCTTAAATTCTCCCAAACAGTGGGCGCTAAAGATCAGGGCACGGCAGACCATTGCAGCCATTGATCTCGAGCAGAAAAATAAATATGCTTACAGCACCTGTTATTCCCAGGCGGTCACCCATCCAAGTACTTACCAGGCCCGACCCTGCTTAGCTTCCGAGATCAGACGAGATCGGGCGTGATCAGGGTGGTATGGCCGTACGCAAATGTTACCGGGTCCATACTACCTTTTATTCAGCAGGAGCACAAAAGGACTGAGAGCGCTGCCGTGGCCAGAGACGGGACATGTACAGAAACAATGATTAGATCCATAATGAAGGAAAGCAATGCATAGAGACTTTATTCCATACTCAAAGTACCATATCAAAACGCAATGCAATACACTGCGTGTGCGGTTGAGTGATCTTTTGAAGAAATGTAGAGTTGCAACACCAGGGATAGACTGCAATGTATCTCTGTGGTTGCAGCCCTCTGATGCTCCCTGCTGCCGGCGTCACAACAGTGTCTGCATGTTTCACAAATAGAGTTTGGAGAGAAGTTGTCAGTGTCTGTATGTTGCTTAAATTCTCCCAAACAGTGGGCGCTAAAGATCAGGGCACGGCAGACCATTGCAGCCATTGATCTCGAGCAGAAAAATAAAAATGCTTACAGCACCTGGTATTCCCAGGCGGTCACCCATCCAAGTACTAACCAGGCCCGACCCTGCTTAGCTTCCGAGATCAGACGAGATCGGGCGTGATCAGGGTGGTATGGCCGTACGCAAATGTTACCGGGTCCATACTACCTTTTATTCAGCAGGAGCACAAAAGGACTGAGAGCGCTGCCGTGGCCAGAGACGGGACTTGTACAGAAACAATGATTAGATCCATAATGAAGGAAAGCAATGCATAAAGACTTTATTCCATACTCAAAGTACCATATGAAAACGCAATGCAATACACTGCGTGTGCGGTTGAGTGATCTTTTGAAGAAATGTAGCGTTGCAACACCAGGGATAGACTGCAATGTATCTCTGTCGTTGCAGCCCTCTGATGCTCCCTGCTGCCGGCGTCACAACAGTGTCTGCATGTTTCACAAATAGAGTTTGGAGAGACGTTGTCGGTGTCTGTATGTTGCTTATATTCTCCCAAACAGTGGGCGCTAAGGATCAGGGCACGGCAGACCATTGCAGCCATTGATCTCGAGCAGAAAAATAATTATGCTTACAGCACCTGGTATTCCCAGGCGGTCACCCATCCAAGTACTGACCAGGCCCGACCCTGCTTAGCTTCCGAGATCAGACGAGATCGGGCGTGATCAGGGTGGTATGGCCGTATGCAAATGTTACCGGGTCCATACTACCTTTTATTCAGCAGGAGCACAAAAGGACTGAGATTGCTGCCGTGGCCAGAGACGGGACTTGTACAGAAACAATGATTAGATCCATAATGAAGGAAAGCAATGCATAAAGACTTTATTCCATACTCAAAGTACCATATCAAAACGCAATGCAATACACTGCGTGTGCGGTTGAGTGATCTTTTGAAGAAATGTAGCGTTGCAACACCAGGGATAGACTGCAATGTATCTCTGTCGTTGCAGCCCTCTGATGCTCCCTGCTGCCGGCGTCACAACAGTGTCTGCATGTTTCACAAATAGAGTTTGGAGAGACGTTGTCGGTGTCTGTATGTTGCTTATATTCTCCCAAACAGTGGGCGCTAAGGATCAGGGCACGGCAGACCATTGCAGCCATTGATCTCGAGCAGAAAAATAATTATGCTTACAGCACCTGGTATTCCCAGGCGGTCACCCATCCAAGTACTAACCAGGCCCGACCCTGCTTAGCTTCCGAGATCAGACGAGATCGGGCGTGATCAGGGTGGTATGGCCGTACGCAAATGTTACCGGGTCCATACTACCTTTTATTCAGCAGGAGCACAAAAGGACTGAGAGCGCTGCCGTGGCCAGAGACGGGACTTGTACAGAAACAATGATTAGATCCATAATGAAGGAAAGCAATGCATAAAGACTTTATTCCATACTCAAAGTACCATATGAAAACGCAATGCAATACACTGCGTGTGCGGTTGAGTGATCTTTTGAAGAAATGTAACGTTGCAACACCAGGGATAGACTGCAATGTATCTCTGTCGTTGCAGCCCTCTGATGCTCCCTGCTGCCGGCGTCACAACAGTGTCTGCATGTTTCACAAATAGAGTTTGGAGAGACGTTGTCGGTGTCTGTATGTTGCTTATATTCTCCCAAACAGTGGGCGCTAAGGATCAGGGCACGGCAGATCATTGCAGCCATTGATCTCGAGCAGAAAAATAAAAATGCTTACAGCACCTGGTATTCCCAGGCGGTCACCCATCCAAGTACTAACCAGGCCCGACCCTGCTTAGCTTCCGAGATCAGACGAGATCGGGCGTGATCAGGGTGGTATGGCCGTACGCAAATGTTACCGGGTCCATACTACCTTTTATTCAGCAGGAGCACAAAAGGACTGAGAGCGCTGCCGTGGCCAGAGACGGGACTTGTACAGAAACAATGATTAGATCCATAATGAAGGAAAGCAATGCATAAAGACTTTATTCCATACTCAAAGTACCATATCAAAACGCAATGCAATACACTGCGTGTGCGGTTGAGTGATCTTTTGAAGAAATGTAGCGTTGCAACACCAGGGATAGACTGCAATGTATCTCTGTCGTTGCAGCCCTCTGATGCTCCCTGCTGCCGGCGTCACAACAGTGTCTGCATGTTTCACAAATAGAGTTTGGAGAGACGTTGTCGGTGTCTGTATGTTGCTTATATTCTCCCAAACAGTGGGCGCTAAGGATCAGGGCACGGCAGACCATTGCAGCCATTGATCTCGAGCAGAAAAATAAAAATGCTTACAGCACCTGGTATTCCCAGGCGGTCACCCATCCAAGTACTAACCAGGCCCGACCCTGCTTAGCTTCCGAGATCAGACGAGACCGGGCGTGATCAGGGTGGTATGGCCGTACGCAAATGTTACCGGGTCCATACTACCTTTTATTCAGCAGGAGCACAAAAGGACTGAGAGCGCTGCCGTGGCCAGAGACGGGACTTGTACAGAAACAATGATTAGATCCATAATGAAGGAAAGCAATGCATAAAGACTTTATTCTATACTCAAAGTACCATATCAAAACGCAATGCAATACACTGCGTGTGCGGTTGAGTGATCTTTTGAAGAAATGTTGCGTTGCAACACCAGGGATAGACTGCAATGTATCTCTGTCGTTGCAGCCCTCTGATGCTCCCTGCTGCCGGCGTCACAACAGTGTCTGCATGTTTCACAAATAGAGTTTGGAGAGACGTTGTCGGTGTCTGTATGTTGCTTATATTCTCCCAAACAGTGGGCGCTAAGGATCAGGGCACGGCAGACCATTGCAGCCATTGATCTCGAGCAGAAAAATAAAAATGCTTACAGCACCTGGTATTCCCAGGCGGTCACCCATCCAAGTACTAACCAGGCCCGACCCTGCTTAGCTTCCGAGATCAGACGAGATCGGGCGTGATCAGGGTGGTATGGCCGTACGCAAATGTTACCGGGTCCATACTACCTTTTATTCAGCAGGAGCACAAAAGGACTGAGAGCGCTGCCGTGGCCAGAGACGGGACTTGTACAGAAACAATGATTAGATCCATAATGAAGGAAAGCAATGCATAAAGACTTTATTCCATACTCAAAGTACCATATCAAAACGCAATGCAATACACTGCGTGTGCGGTTGAGTGATCTTTTGAAGAAATGTAGCGTTGCAACACCAGGGATAGACTGTAATGTATCTCTGTCGTTGCAGCCCTCTGATGCTCCCTGCTGCCGGCGTCACAACAGTGTCTGCATGTTTCACAAATAGAGTTTGGAGAGACGTTGTCAGTGTCTGTATGTTGCTTAAATTCTCCCAAACAGTGGGCGCTAAAGATCTCTGCCCGTATGCAAATTAGCCATGTGCGCCTAACAGAAGAATGACGTAATGTTGAGAACGAGTCATACTAAAAACCGAGAGCAAGCGAAAGCTAAACCAGACTGTATCAATCACACACTTTGGGTCCATTCTAACTTTTGATAAGAGGCTAGTCTTTAAATCTTTGCAGTGACTGAATGTTGATGATAAAACGGATTGTTTTGCATAAGATGAGTGTGTGCGACTGTGTGTTTGTCATTTCCGGCTTCGGCATACCGCATGGTCATGAAGGCCTCGTGGTGAGTTACTTTCTTAGTGAAGCAGCTTAGCCTTACAGTTGGATAAGTTGGAGTGATTGGAGTTTATTTTTCACAGTGAGAGAGGGGTGCACCGGTCCTGGAGGTACTGCAATACCAGGTCGATGCGTGGAGTGGACGGAGCAAGCCCCTATTCCATCTCCCAGTTCCAAAAAACAATTTAATATATGGTCCCCGGGTAGGGGACGTATCAGATATTAAACTGATAAGAACAGATACTACACTTGATCTTAGCCAAAAGGCCGAGAAGCGATGCCCACACATGCTCAGACCAAGAGTCCAGCTTCCCAAACACGTCGCTCCACTTAGCGGTTTGACAGACGACGACAAAACAAATAGAAGACCAGTCACCCTGTGTGCGTGTTTGTGAAAGCTGAAGAAAAATGCCGAGGTCGCTGCATCTCTCTGCTGGTCCCTGCTGCCAGCGTCACTAGTGTGTCTGCATGTTTCTCAAATAGAGTTTGGAGAGACGTTGTCAGTGTCTGTATGTTGCTTAAATTCTCCCAAACAGTGGGCGCTAAAGATCACGGCACGGCAGGCCATTGCAGCCAATGAGCTCGAGTTGAAAAATAAATGTGCTTACAGCACCAGGTGGTCCCCCATCGATGTAGTAACCAGGCCCGACCCTGCTTAGCTTCCGAGATCAGACGAGATCGGGCATGATCAGGCTGTTATGGCCGTAAACTAACATTTCCGGGTCCATACTAGGTTTTATACAGCAGGAGCACATAAGGACTGAGGGTGCTGCCGTGGCCAGAGACGGGACTTGTACAGAAACAATGATTAGATCCATAATGAAGGAAAGCAATGCATAAAGACTTTATTCCATACTCAAAGTACCATATGAAAACGCAATGCAATACACTGCGTGTGCGGTTGAGTGATCTTTTGAAGAAATGTAGCGTTGCAACACCAGGGACAGACTGCAATGTATCTCTGTCGTTGCAGCCCTCTGATGCTCCCTGCTGCCGGCGTCACAACAGCGTCTGCATGTTTCACAAATAGAGTTTGGAGAGACGTTGTCAGTGTCTGTATGTTGCTTAAATTCTCCCAAACAGTGGGCGCTAAAGATCAGGGCACGGCAGACCATTGCAGCCATTGATCTCGAGCAGAAAAATAAATATGCTTACAGCACCTGGTGTTCCCAGGCGATCACCCATCCAAGTACTAACCAGGCCCGACCCTGCTTGGCTTCCGAGATCAGACGAGATCGGGCGTGATCAGGTTGGTATGGCCGTACGCAAATGTTACCGGGTCCATACTACCTTTTATTCAGCAGGAGCACAAAAGGACTGAGAGCGCTGCCGTGGCCAGAGACGGGACTTGTACAGAAACAATGATTAGATCCATAATGAAGGAAAGCAATGCATAAAGACTTTATTCCATACTCAAAGTACCATATGAAAACGCAATGCAATACACTGCGTGTGCGGTTGAGTGATCTTTTGAAGAAATGTAGCGTTGCAACACCAGGGATAGACTGCAATGTATCTCTGTCGTTGCAGCCCTCTGATGCTCCCTGCTGCCGGCGTCACAACAGTGTCTGCATGTTTCACAAATAGAGTTTGGAGAGACGTTGTCAGTGTCTGTATGTTGCTTAAATTCTCCCAAACAGTGGGCGCTAAAGATCAGGGCACGGCAGACCATTGCAGCCATTGATCTCGAGCAGAAAAATAAATATGCTTACAGCACCTGGTATTCCCAGGCGGTCACCCATCCAAGTACTAACCAGGCCCGACCCTGCTTGGCTTCCGAGATCAGACGAGATCGGGCGTGATCAGGGTGGTATGGCCGTACGCAAATGTTACCGGGTCCATACTACCTTTTATTCAGCAGGAGCACAAAAGGACTGAGAGCACTGCCGTGGCCAGAGACGGGACTTGTACAGAAACAATGATTAGATCCATAATGAAGGAAAGCAATGCATAAAGACTTTATTCCATACTCAAAGTACCATATGAAAACGCAATGCAATACACTGCGTGTGCGGTTGAGTGATCTTTTGAAGAAATGTAGCGTTGCAACACCAGGGATAGACTGCAATGTATCTCTGTCGTTGCAGCCCTCTGATGCTCCCTGCTGCCGGCGTCACAACAGTGTCTGCATGTTTCACAAATAGAGTTTGGAGAGACGTTGTCAGTGTCTGTATGTTGCTTAAATTCTCCCAAACAGTGGGCGCTAAGGATCAGGGCACGGCAGACCATTGCAGCCATTGATCTCGAGCAGAAAAATAAAAATGCTTACAGCACCTGGTATTCCCAGGCGGTCACCCATCCAAGTACTAACCAGGCCCGATCCTGCTTAGCTTCTGAGATCAGACGAGATCGGGCGTGATCAGGATGGTATGGCCGTACGCAAATATTACCGGGTCCATACTACCTTTTATTCAGCAGGAGCACAAAAGGACTGAGAGCGCTGCCGTGGCCAGAGACGGGACTTGTACAGAAACAATGATTAGATCCATAATGAAGGAAAGCAATGCATAAAGACTTTATTCCATACTCAAAGTACCATATGAAAACGCAATGCAATACACTGCGTGTGCGGTTGAGTGATCTTTTGAAGAAATGTAGCGTTGCAAAACCAGGGATAGACTGCAATGTATCTCTGTCGTTGCAGCCCTCTGATGCTCCCTGCTGCCGGCGTCACAACAGTGTCTGCATTTTTCACAAATAGAGTTTGGAGAGACGTTGTCAGTGTCTGTATGTTGCTTAAATTCTCCCAAACAGTGGGCGCTAAGGATCAGGGCACGGCAGACCATTGCAGCCATTGATCTCGAGCAGAAAAATAAAAATGCTTACAGCACCTGGTATTCCCAGGCGGTCACCCATCCAAGTACTAACCAGGCCCGACCCTGCTTAGCTTCCGAGATCAGACGAGATCGGGCGTGATCAGGGTGGTATGGCCGTACGCAAATGTTACCGGGTCCATACTACCTTTTATTCAGCAGGAGCACAAAAGGACTGAGAGCGCTGCCGTGGCCAGAGACGGGACTTGTACAGAAACAATGATTAGATCCATAATGAAGGAAAGCAATGCATAAAGACTTTATTCCATACTCAAAGTACCATATCAAAACGCAATGCAATACACTGCGTGTGCGGTTGAGTGATCTTTTGAAGAAATGTAGCGTTGCAACACCAGGGATAGACTGCAATGTATCTCTGTCGTTGCAGCCCTCTGATGCTCCCTGCTGCCGGCGTCACAACAGTGTCTGCATTTTTCACAAATAGAGTTTGGAGAGACGTTGTCAGTGTCTGTATGTTGCTTAAATTCTCCCAAACAGTGGGCGCTAAAGATCAGGGCACGGCAGACCATTGCAGCCATTGATCTCGAGCAGAAAAATAAATATGCTTACAGCACCTGGTATTCCCAGGCGGTCACCCATCCAAGTACTAACCAGGCCCGACCCTGCTTAGCTTCCGAGATCAGACGAGATCGGGCGTGATCAGTGTGGTATGGCCGTACGCAAATGTTACCGGGTCCATACTACCTTTTATTCAGCAGGAGCACAAAAGGACTGAGAGCGCTGCCGTGGCCAGAGACGGGACTTGTACAGAAACAATGATTAGATCCATAATGAAGGAAAGCAATGCATAAAGACTTTATTCCATACTCAAAGTACCATATGAAAACGCAATGCAATACACTGCGTGTGCGGTTGAGTGATCTTTTGAAGAAATGTAGCGTTGCAACACCAGGGATAGACTGCAATGTATCTCTGTCGTTGCAGCCCTCTGATGCTCCCTGCTGCCGGCGTCACAACAGTGTCTGCATTTTTCACAAATAGAGTTTGGAGAGACGTTGTCAGTGTCTGTATGTTGCTTAAATTCTCCCAAACAGTGGGTGCTAAAGATCAGGGCACGGCAGACCATTGCAGCCATTGATCTCGAGCAGAAAAATAAATATGCTTACAGCACCTGGTATTCCCAGGCGGTCAACCATCCAAGTACTAACCAGGCCCGACCCCGCTTAGCTTCCGATATCAGACGAGATCGGGCGTGATCAGGGTGGTATGGCCGTACGCAAATGTTACCGGGTCCATACTACCTTTTATTCAGCAGGAGCACAAAAGGACTGAGCGCTGCCGTGGCCAGAGACGGGACTTGTACAGAAACAATGATTAGATCCATAATGAAGGAAAGCAATGCATAAAGACTTTATTCCATACTCAAAGTACCATATCAAAACGCAATGCAATACACTGCGTGTGCGGTTGAGTGATCTTTTGAAGAAATGTAGCGTTGCAACACCAGGGATAGACTGCAATGTATCTCTGTCGTTGCAGCCCTCTGATGCTCCCTGCTGCCGGCGTCACAACAGTGTCTGCATTTTTCACAAATAGAGTTTGGAGAGACGTTGTCAGTGTCTGTATGTTGCTTAAATTCTCCCAAACAGTGGGCGCTAAAGATCAGGGCACGGCAGACCATTGCAGCCACTGATCTCGAGCAGAAAAAAAAAAAGCTTACAGCACCTGGTATTCCCAGGCGGTCTCCCATCCAAGTACTAACCAGGCCCGACCCTGCTTAGCTTCCGAGATCAGACGAGATCGGGCGTGTTCAGGGTGGTATGGCCGTAAGCGAGTATAGGCGCATCCAAAGTAGCTTTTAAACAGCAGGAGCACATAAGGACTGAGAGCGCTGCCGTGACCATAGACCAGACTTGTACAGAAACAATTATTAGATCAATAATGAAGGAAAGCAATGAATGAATACTTTATTCCGGACTCAAAGTACCATATCAAAACGCAATGCAATACACCGAGTTGGCGTGTGTGCTCGTTTGCGTGAACCTTTGAAGAAACATAGCGTTTCAAACGCTGCGATGGACTGCAGCAGGTCAAGCGAAGCAGTCATTCATAGCTCTTATTTCTTTACAACAACATGATCAGGGGAGAGCGCGAACGCAGTCCCCCACTACCAGAAATTATGCAATCGAGATTCCCACATTTGGGGAATTCGCACGGGTCAGCAACAGCCGCAGTGCAATGGCCGAGCCTCACCATGGGTGAACCACCTTCTTGATCATGGTATCTCCCTTGCCAGGTAAGTATGATTAGTACTCGTTCAGATGGGCTAAACGCTGCCCACGCGTGTTCCCTTGGAGAACGGTTGCAAAGAATTCGGAGATGTCTAGACTTTAAAGTCCGTGTTGCAGGGTTTATTTTCCAACAAGTGTGTGCAATTTGCTTGTTCTTAATACAGATTTAAACTGTTATCCATTTTATTTCATGTTGTTAGGTATCACAAAACGGAATGTAATACGACAAAGTAGGTACTATTTTAGCGGTTTGCAATTGATTCTCTTTTCCCCCAGGATAATTAAATATGTTCTATTATTTGCCATGCGGAGCCAGCCAGTCCTGTGCACGTATGCAAATTAGCCATGTGCACCTAACAGAAGAATGACGTAATGTTGAGAACGAGTCATACTAAAAAGGGAGAGCAATCGACAGCTAAACCAGACTGTATCAATCACACACTTTGGGTCCATTCTAACTTATGATAAGAGGCTAGTCTTTAAATCTTTGCAGTGACTGAATGTTTATGATAAAACGGATTGTTTTGCATTCGATGAGTGTGTGCGACTGTGCGTTTGTCATTTCCGGCTTCGGCATACCGCATGGTAATGAAGGCCTCGTGGTGAGTTGCTTTCTTAGTGAAGCAGCCTCGCCTTGGAGTTGGATGAGTTGGAGTGATATAAGTTGTCAGTGTCTGTATGTTGCTTAAATTCTCCCAAACAGTGGGCGCTAAGGATCAGGGCACGGCAGACCATTGCAGCCATTGATCTCGAGCAGAAAAATAAAAATGCTTACAGCACCTGGTATTCCCAGGCGGTCACCCATCCAAGTACTAACCAGGCCCGATCCTGCTTAGCTTCCGAGATCAGACGAGATCGGGCGTGATCAGGATGGTATGGCCGTACGCAAATGTTACCGGGTCCATACTACCTTTTATTCAGCAGGAGCACAAAAGGACTGAGAGCGCTGCCGTGGCCAGAGACGGGACTTGTACAGAAACAATGATTAGATCCATAATGAAGGAAAGCAATGCATAAAGACTTTATTCCATACTCAAAGTACCATATGAAAACGTAATGCAATACACTGCGTGTGCGGTTGAGTGATCTTTTGAAGAAATGTAGCGTTGCAACACCAGGGATAGACTGCAATGTATCTCTGTCGTTGCAGCCCTCTGATGCTCCCTGCTGCCGGCGTCACAACAGTGTCTGCATTTTTCACAAATAGAGTTTGGAGAGACGTTGTCAGTGTCTGTAT